>NC_079522.1:16385024-16694524 GCF_003711565.1 Takifugu flavidus
TTCTCACCCACAGGAGCCGAACGCTTCCGGGCCAACATCAGACACATGACCGGCAAGAAGCCCCTGTTCATCTTCAAACTGTGCTGGAAATACTTGACCCCCGCTGTGTGCACTGTGAGTCCATGCTGAGATTCTCCTGTTTGTAATACTCAAGAAAAGATGTGTAATAGAATTGTGGTACCAAATCTACTGTATATAAGTCTTTGAGGAACCAGAGAACATAGACTTATATTTAGTTGCATTTCCCATAATGGTCTACATTGAGCCCTGGTTCATCTGGGATTGTTTTGGTCTTTCTACTTAAGGCTACCTTCCTGTTTTCCCTGGTGAACTGGTCTCCACTTAGCCTGGTCAGAGGTCTCGTGGCCCCGGCCTGGGCCACCGCACTTGGTTTGGTGCTCACGTTCTCCTCTGTTTCCCTAATTCCCATCTGGGCCATCTATGCCTTCTCCGTCACCCCAGGAACACTGGCTCAGGTAACACGAGTGCCTTTCTGTAATGAATAAACCAAAATGAATTGAAAGCCAACCAATTACTTTTTATCTTCTGCAGCGATTCAAACAACTTTGCAGCCCTGCCCAGGATTTACCGGCAGCCAACCCGCCAACGATGTACATCCCCGTGCTCCCCCTGACCGAAAAAGCAAAGGAGGGGGACGCAGACCTCATGCAGAATCGGTTGACCGTGTAATGGTTGGTGACGATGCACCTTTGACTGCTGGTCAGCCAATGCCATGTGGGGAAGGGGAACATGGAAGTGAAGCCTGCTGGGTCCCAATTTAGATTTTGAATGTAAAGATTTGTTTACAGGAGCAATTACCCTCTGGTGCTTGATTGATTTTAAATGGCACAGTTAACAGAGCAATAAGTAAAAAGAAAAACAAAGCACTGACTAAAAATTAATTACATTCAATGTATGTTTCAATAACCTATTTATTGGTTCACAAGTAGCCTCAATCTTACTGTGTGTATGCTGTGCTACAAGAAGCTATTCTTATTGGATATTCATATAAGACTGAACAGTGGTTCACTGTTTAAACTTGCTATCGTTAAACTGAATTGTGCCGCAACTAACTTGCTTCACACTCTGTTTCCTGTTTTTTGTTTGTGCGGGGTTTTTTTAAAATATCATGCTGAAAGTCTTTTATTTTTGGTTCAGAATCCAATATTGTAAAGTGATCACGCTGTAACTCAGTCATATTGTTGCTAGCCATGCGGAGAGAGAGCTGTTCTGGTGCTTTTTCAGGCCACTTTTTCACTGCTGCCCATTACTGAAGCCACTCTGACGGGTTTTGTTCAAGGTTTTTACACCATTGATTACGTTCACACTTTTCTCCAAAGGCTTGTGTTCACATATGTGCTAATGCAAGGGTTCTTATGCCGTTACAGTTTAGGTAACAACTTTCATGTAACACATGCATGTATTACATAAAGAAATGTTATGTAAAAAGAAATGTTAATCCTAATAACAATAATGTTTCCCATTATCTTTGGCAAAATTGCTGCAATGTACCAATAATGCAGCAGAAAATGTGTTTTGTTATGTTCAGTAAATTTAAAATATTTCTTGATGACGTGGCGCAAATGGTTTTTATATTTTTCCTCCTATGTTCATGCAATTTACTCATCATGCTGTCTTTATTTTTCACTCCCCTTGGCACGCAGTGTGAACATGTATCAACGCCGCAGTGTCAAATGTTTTTCTGTGTTGATGTCAATCCAAAAAAGATAAGGCTGGTGATTTTCAAGGCAGTTGTACCCCCCCCCCCCCCCCCCCCCCCCACCACCACCACTAGCCCATTTGGTGGTGTGTTGAAAGTGCTGTTACTGTTGCTCTATTATTCCAGGTGTTTTATCATCATCATCGTCATCATCAATCCACCTGGTACTGTATGTTAACATGATTTTAATTTGTTGGATCAAGGTGAGTTGCTTACAGCCTTATTGGTGTGCCTCTTTTTATCATTATCTTCTTGATTTTTTTTATCTGATTTTAAATGCTGCAATACACTGTGGTTGAAAACACTCTGGCTGTGTTTATTTCTTGGTGAATAATTGAGCTGCACAGGTGTCTGCATGAGCACCTGTTTCCTTGGGGAGCACCACTCCCTGGCTGTCATGGTAACAGATGTACAGCACACGCCTCAGATGGGGAGGGAGCACAAGGGGACACCATTGCTGAGATATAATGGCGTGTGGATTATGTAATCGGCTTCGCCAATTAACTGTATTGAATTCCTTCCTCTTGCAGTCATCGCACACACACACACACGTGGCCCAGCACGCACGTTTTCACACTTGTTTTCGGCTGGCATCCGCTGCCACACATGGGATCCGGGTTTACTGCGTAATTATGTGTGTGTGGATCAAAGCGGACAGTTTCTGTCCATATTGCTTTGGCATACGTTTCCTCTTCCAGATGATGGGGATTAAAGAGGATCCAGGGAGCAGAGTGTGTGTATGTGTGCATGTTGGGGGTGGATGAAAGTTGCCTAATTTTGTGCTCTGATCCTCTGGATGAAATACGTTTCACCACGTGTGTTAATCCCTTTAGGTACTCGGTGAGTTGCTCTTCATGGTGGAGCGGAGAAAAGCATTCTTTTTCCCCACATGACTGATCAAGCGTCCTCTTTTTTATTTATTTATTTTACTGGTGTTTATTTATTTTATTTCAGGGAAACTTGACAGATCAGTAAAAAGGAGAAGCAGGAAGGCAGTGACGTGTGTGTGTGTGGGGGGGGGGGGGGGGGGGGGGGGGGGGGTTGAGGATGGAGGACAGGCGGAGAGAAACATTGGGGGCGGGGTTGTGTTGCGTAACTGCTGGGTGATTTTGATATGAAGTTGAGGACCATTCTGGATCTGCAGGGAGAAATAGGACAATATTTTACCAAGGGTGACGAGGACCCTTCCTGTCTTCCAGGGAAATGGAATAATGAGGGTTTTTGTCCTGTTGTAAGCCTTTCTTGTCCAGATCAGCAGGTAGCTGTGGAACGTCTTGAATAATGGGCAGTTTGAGTTCTGCAGAGGCAACATGCGCTCCACATCAAGCCTATGTACAACTGTAAACCCAGCTTTGTGGTGTTGGTCATTTTGTTTTCATTTTAGCTCCTCTTTTATGCTAATTGCTGTAGTTTTACATTTCTGCATGTCTTGGTTGGTTGTTGTCAGCATTCAAGATTCCAAAGGATTTTTTTTTTTTACCTGGACATGCCTCTTTTCTGTTTGTCCAGTCCAGAAGGGAAAGCTACCGCCGGCTAAGATGCTAAAGCCTGGATAGTTCAGGCACAATTCGCAAAAGTATTACAACAGTAACTTTCCAGGCCCTCACATTTCAATCCACTAAAACCCGCTGCGAGAGTCAGCATTTGGTGGCCTTCTTGCTGGGATTTATCAGCAACCGTGGCGAGGCTTACTGTGGCAGCACACCGTGTTCCACCATCCACCCACACTCTCTCACGCCTGCTCCCGACATGATTAGTGCACTGCTCAAGGAGAGCCGGTGTGGTCTCTTTTTTCCAACTCAAAGTTTGAAACGTAATATCTGTTCTCAAGTTCTGTGTGTGTGTGTGCGTGCGTGTGTGTGTGTGGGCTCACCCATCCCTCCCCCCTTCTGTGGTGGCCAAAGGTTGTAGTTGTTAGGTGACTCAGCAAATGAGCTTAAAACTTTAAAGTTTTAAGGAAAGCCACTCTGGATAGCAGCCTTCTTGGGGAGGGTTAAATCTCCAGCCAGGGATGCGTGGCTAAGTATGACATTCGACTGGCACCACTGAAAACACTTCCCTCCAGGTACATGTAATAACCAATTCTTTCTTGCCTTTTATTTTACTCGTGCAAACAAATATAGCTGCTAACTGTACGCATGCTCACAGATCTCTCTCTCGCTCTCTCAAACACACACAGACCCACACGCCATTAAATGTCTCCCACTGAAGCAGAACTCCCACAACTCTTTTTCAGGAAATGGTCTATAAATATTCTATTATGTCCCCTGTTAGTTTGCAGAAACTCTCCAGTTAATTCTTTACTGCTTTTAGCCTTCAATTATTAAAGGGGTGAAAGTGCACAAATAAAGGTAAAGCTGTTTGTAAGAGACATTTTTTAGTTGAGATATTTTTTTAGTTGTCTTTTAATGTTAAAGAATATTACTTGCTGTATCCTTGATGTTTTGGGTGGGTACAATTGAACATTCATCAATGTGCCCTTTAGCTTGTCTTCCATTTGCTGTCTTTGCCAAAATACCATTTTGAATGCATTTCCAGAGCACAGATTCAGAAAATATTATTGTGCCAATCTATTGTTATCCATATGTCTATATACCTCACGTATGTTGGAAGAGGGTGAGGTACATTTACTTACATGCTACAATACATTTTAATGGCTGAAATGAAACAAGTGCCCTCTGTGTTGTCTGTGGAGATTCTCAATCATCCAGGTCATCGTATCCAAGGTAGTTTTCTGTGTCAACTGGACTGTTTTTCTTATCTTTGAAGACATTTCACCTTCTATCCTGAAGGCTTTTTCAGTTCTGAACTCGCTGGGGACCGAGCTTGAAAATATAGCCCCTGTGGACCATTAGCACGCTAATGATCTGGGTGGTCACCTGAGAGTCGTTGGCAGAGTCGTTCACCTAGTTTCTGTTGAGGTGTCTCCCCTTTGTCTGCTGGATCACATGGTGGTGAGTCACCGGGTCTCCTGGAATGGTGTGAATGTTTGGTTTGTTGTTGGAAGCAGTGGAGGACTGCATTGGACGTGGGTGATAGGAAGTGCCTCAGCCCACCACCTCTGTTTAAGGATGGTTTTTCCAATTTGACATGGATAGCTTCCTTGACCCCCCTCTCAACCCAGCGGTCTTCTCTGGCCAGTATTGGCTGTCCTCGAAGGAGTGCCCACTCTCCTTTGGGTGTAAGTGGACTGCTGAGACCTGACCTGAAGAGGTGGCGCGTCTGTGTTGTGCCATTCTTTTGTGGAGAGGTTGTTTGGTTTCCCCAATGTACAGTTCCTTGCTTTCCTCCTGGCACTGTACAGCATAAACACATTACATTGCTTATGTCTTGGTGTCTTGTCCTTTGGGTGGACCAGCCTCTGTCTGAGAGTGTTGCTGGGTTTGAACTGAACCGGTCTGTGTGTTGCTTTTAAAGTGGATGGTAAATCCCCCTCTGTAGTACATTCACAGAGGAGGAAACAGACGAAAGTGCCCTCCAAGTGCCGTTCATTGAAGCATTTGCAGGTGCTAAAATACCATAAAGTGCCCCAACGGTGCCCCCCAGTGGACAGAATGGGGAAAAGTACTTTCTACGTTGAACGGACAATATAATAAAGTGCCCCCTCGGTTGCTTCACCATCAGAGGCAATATGTTCAATACTCAAACACAGAAACTAGTCCCTGTTTTACCCCAGTGGGGCATTAAACACTGATGGCTAAAGTTCTGAATGAACTTGTGGCGTTTACCTGCAAATCTACACCTATATTTTTCCCTCCATGCCCCTAAAGCTCCCGAGTCTGCGCCTGAGCTTGTACCTGACTTATAAACCAGGGTGGGTTCTCGTTTAGAATCACAATGAAGTTGATGGACTTCCTTCGGGGGGGGCGCAGACGATACTCTGGTGACAGCAGTGTTTAGGATTTCTCTCCTCCAGAGAGAGAGAGAGAGAATGGGGAGAGAGAGAGAAGGGGGAGAGAGAGAATGGGAGTGGAGGAGTGGTGATTGAATGCAAAGGGGGCAGGACTTTTCTCCTCGGGTCTTATTAAGAGCAAACTTTGAGTTTTTGTTCTTCAAGTTCAGCGCACTGCCCCTCAGCCTGCTCACTCTTCCTCTCTGCTTCCCCTTTTCCTTTTTTCACCCCCTTTCTCTCCGTGGTTTTGTTTGCTCCCCTGTTGGCTGCTGCCGGTCGTGGTTTCATGGGAGGTTGGGACACCGGGAGGATGCGCTTTGCGGGGAAAGGTACACTCAAACTTGCCTCTTCGGCCTCTCCGGGATTCTTTCAGTGGATTTAGATGTTCTCCGTGTTGGAATGAACAATGATGCGGCTTCTTGGTGCTCTGGCCGAGGGCATGCTCAGCTTGCGGCTACTGTTGTTGTGCGTCGTGGAGTTGGAGCTGGCAGCCGGGTTTCCCGCTTTCCAAGGTTTTTTCCTCCCACCTGCGAACGGTTCGCTTCTCGCACCTGCACGCAGGACCGACGGAGTCGTCCGGACCATTGACAGGATTTACCACGGCGGGGGGAAGGTGGGCTACCTGCTGTACCTTGATGGGAGCCGCTTTCTGCTGGACATGGAGCGGGATGAGTCCGTGCTGTCGCATCCCTTCAGCCCCCAGTATGTGTTTGCCATGATGGGAGAGAGCCCCGCGCCTTTGCAGCGGGAGTGCGTGTATCGCGGAACGGTGGACTCCAACCCGGAATCCCTGGCGGTGTTCAACCTCTGTGGCGGGGGGCTGCAGGGCTTCTTCGCCCTGAACCACTCGCGCTACAGCATCACACCCATCGTCAGGGCGAAGGGACACGAGCACGACGTGCGCACCTTACAGGACAAGGACGCGGAGAGCGCACTCCACGCGTTCACGCGCGAGAGCTTCAGCTTCGAGGCGACGCGCGAAGGGCGCGAGAGCTGCGGGACGCGCGACGGGCGCAGAGGACGCCGGCTCAGACGTCACAGGAAGGGGGCACGCGATGGCGAGGGGCTCGCGGGGGAGAGCGGCCGCCACGGGTCGCGCGGAAGGAGGTGGCGGAGTCGGCCCGCCGCTGCTCCGGCGCGCCGGCGCGAGCGATCCGTCTCTCGCGCGCGGTACGTGGAGCTGCTCTTGGTGGCCGACGACACCATGACCAAGAAGTACGGCAAAGACCTGAACCATTACCTGCTCACGCTGGCCTCCATCGCGTCCAAGCTGTACGGCCACGCCAGCATCGAAAACCCGATCCGCCTGTCGGTGGTGAAGGTGACCACGGTGGGCGAGAAGGAGAAAGGGCTCGAGGTCTCCAAGAACGCCGCGGCGACGTTGAAGAGCTTCTGTAAGTGGCAGAATCAGCAGAACTCCCTGGACGACGACCACCAGCACCACCACGACGCCGCCATCCTCTTCACCAGGCAGGTAAACAGACCCTCCATCGCTCTCCGCACTCCCACCTGTCCGCGCCGCTGTGACGTCACGGTTTGTTTATGTTTTGGTGATGCACGCGGCTGAAGATGGATTGCAATGCAACAACAACAACAACTGTAATTTAACAGCGTTGCTTTATACATGTATACACTACGTTATACCACTAAAAACATTCCTCATGCTTTTTGGATACGTGCTTCTTTACACATAGTTCATACTTGTTAATTCAGCTCAATTTAAAAAAACAACAACAGTTATTTTAATAACTAAAGTGCAGGGAGCACTTACATTTAATCTGACATACTTTATTCGGTTGTTATTCAGGTGGGTGACTTGGTTCTTGTGTACTTTTACCAAGTGTGTTCCAGACAGCCCAGGCTGCAGCCCACACGTCTGTCTGCATGGAATCGACTTGTAGTTTTCTTTGCTGAATTTTTGCTTACATAAAAAAAACAAACACACATTTCGTTGGGGCTTGTGTTTTTCCAGACTCCCCCTCTCCCCCATATACACATCCTTGGAGGGTTTTGTGAGGTCTTAGACATAATGCATTCTCCAGCCACTGACCCAACCCCATCCCCACTAACCCCCTAACCCTGGCCCTAACCTAAACTCAGTTCTAACCTTGAAACAATGTCTTAACCCTCCAACAGTCCTTTGAAGTTGGACCTGCCCAAATGCCCTCACTTCCCCAAACTGCCCTCACTTTGTTAGCAGAATGAACCAAGGACAAGAACACATACACTCTCGCTCTATATATGTATATTTGAAGGAAGAAAAGCCTTAGAGGGTCCCAGACATGCAAATGCTTCCCTTGCACTTGTGTGCACAGTGTAGACATGTCACCAAAATTCCTCGCCTTGCATTCTCTCTTCTTACTCTCTCATCATTCCAGTCTGCCCATTTTTTGCAGTTTCTTTTCCAGTGTCTGTCAGCCAGGGCTGGGAGCTGTCAGAAAAACAAATACATCCACCCTGAGAAAAGCCATTCATTTACTGAGACCACACTCATTTTAATCCCAGCTTTAACCACCATCCTGACTTTAGACATCCCAAATCAGATCTCCGTGCGTTTTTCACCCCTCCGGGCGTGGCTTAATGTGGTTAGCTCTGGTTGACGTGCCAGATGACTCGCCTTGGATTGTGGTGCATTCAGCTGAGGCAGGTTCTTACTGTTGAAAGAGGCAAGCAGCAGCTGGAGCACTACTGCAGATCTGCTGGCCCTGTCACACATTGGCAAATTGGTTGGTAGTACATACCTGAGGTGACCTAGCTGGGAAAGTGGCAAAACCCCTTTCTGCCAACATCCTGGCTCCTTACTAAGCCTTTTTGCCAGTGCAACAGGATGGGCAAGAGGAGAGGAGGCAGGAGACTGGCAAATCCTCCAGTGGTTGGAGTTTGGCAGGGTGGGCTGGGTCAGATGGGCAGGGAAACATGTTATTGAAGTACTTCAGGGCAGGAAACCAGTGAAGCATACAGGGTTGGTAAAAACAACACTCACATTTGAGTGAAAATGAAGATATGTTAAAATTACTTTGGTGAGACGCAAAGTCCCCCAGAAGAACATTACCTGAGGAAAAGTCTGAAAGCACCTAAAATACACAAACACATGCATTAGGCCTTTTCCTGAGAAACACAGTGCAATAAAATGAACGGAGAGTGGAAGGTTGCAGACAGTTTCATGTTCTAGACATCACAGACTTTGCAGGGTATTTTGCAGTTCTTCAGCATGTACATTATTTCCTCACCTGCCTGCTAGCCTTCATTCACACATCCCTCCTTATCTTGTCATTGCGTAGATGTTTGGAGAGACTATAGCCTTTTATAGTGATGATAAACAATAATTTTATGACAGTTCTTCAATTTATGATTCTGGTATACATTATAAAAGGCCTCTGTTGTGAGTATATAACATAGTAAGAAAAAAGTCTTACTCAGGTATCTGAAGCCTGAAACCTATTTTTGTCACCATGTAGTCAGACCAGTCCATTGCTCCCAGAGCCTGGGGGTGCACTTCACTTGGCTGGAGGGAACTGGTCCCTTTGTGGTCGGGTCCAATTAGTCTGACACGCCATATCCACAGTAAAACAACCCATAGTTCAGTATCACTCTGCTCCACACATACCAGCACCGGAACAAAACAAGGGTCACATTGAGACTGAGGGGACGCAGAACTCTTCCGAGGGCGTACCTCAGTACACGCATGGCTGTGCTCACTTGTTCAAGACTTGGACCGCAGACAAAGCCTCACTGTAAGGGGGTCAGAGAAAGCTCACTACAGCTCATATTTACATGTGTGTGTGTCACTTCACCTCCATTTGTTCCTTGCACAGTCGCTCAAATAGTTGGACGTCGCAGGCCATTGTGATGACATGGCTGTTCACCTTTTCAAGCACGTTTTAGGTCAGGACACTCAGATTTGTAATAATACATTCAAAATATTGTATAGGCCTTATTTTCTTCCAAAATGAATAGATAATAAGTTTGTTACATAAGCGGAAGTTCGTTATCCTGTGAGTGTGTCTTTAGCAGTTTTCTAACGTACTGACTTTTGTCGGGGAAAAAGTTGAAAGCGAAATTTATCTTCTTTTTTCTTGCAGTCGGTTTGAAAATGAATGAAATCACTCCATTGTACTAACCATTGTGCAGCACAGCACTTGGAAAATAATTGGACCCTGACAGCTAGATCTCAAGCTAGAGATAAGGGAAATGCTGTACAAATATAGATTTTCACATGACAAATCAGGAAAAGCTGGCCAATTTGAGGCCATCTGGGGAGGAATCTATACTAGTTTCCCCACCGAAGCCTTTTTTTTCTTACCCCTGCAGCCTGAGCTATGGCCGCTGCTCTAAAGCTAATTAGCCCCATGATTGCAAACAGGAGTGCGGGTGAATGTCACCAATGTATCACAGCTTGAAGGGTTATGCACGCGTCTTGTCAAGAGTTTGGCATCCAAGTGCTGTCTGCAGGCTGTCAACCCACCCCAGTTGATGCGTAGCATGTGTGAACCATCCAGACAGCCAAAACAAATACAGGGAGTAGCTGTGATGTGGGCGAGGGCTGGGAAATGTACACTTTAATGTACAGACATACAAACACGGGGAGGAGGAGGCGGAGACGAATATGAGGATCTGAACTGTGTGCACATTCCCACAATCAGGGCACAGATGGATGGCTTAACGACCTGTTTAACACATGGTGGGGAAAATACTTGTATATCTGCATGTTACTGCCACATCAATCATCATTACATAAGTACTTTGTTACGGTTTACCAAGTTTACGTGGAATCATATGGCCATAGTATAGCATTATCAGATTCTAAATTAAATGGACAGTTCACTGCAAAATCAAATTTTGAAAATGTGCTTTCAGTCTATGATAAATGCCTACTTTTTATGGCAGGGTAATGTTTATTTTAAGGTAGATTGTGACATTTATAGTACAGTTGGGCCAAACTCACGTTCTAGCTGCGTATAGAGAGAATATGAGAATCCACTCAGAAAGGCTTTGGACGCCTTGTTGTGCTCCAATCTCAATGTTGTAGTTTCACCCCGTTGGTGCCAGTCAAGGAAAGATGGAGGTAATTTCTGAAAGGACAGCCAAATTCTCACCATTGTTCCTCTGAAGACGGAACCCTCTCCCAGACAACAGATACATATAAAGATATAAAGAGATGTGGCTTTAGCTGTCACTCCACTGTGCAGTTCATACAGTCAACCAGTGAAATGATAATATAATCACTTGGAAACCTGCTGGCCGTTCTAATCAGTTGTTGCTTTTTTGTCCTGACAGTAATCTTGAGTTAAATATCTTGGTTTTGTTGAATCAGCCTGAAAGGTGTTTTCAACACGCTGACTGAAAGTAATCTCACTCTGAACCGCGTGCGTCTGGGTCTGGAAGACTGTTTGTTTAACACAGGCTTTGCCTTTGATTGCAAGAAGCACACACACACACACACACACACACACACACATGTAGCCACTATGACCCTCGCAACCAGCTTGCCACCTGTTCTCTTGTTATTTCTGCCAATATTTCTATAACTCCCTGTTCTGTGTGTTCTTCTCTTTCATTTCCTGTGGTCCTGAAGGTATTTATCTTTCCCTCCCTCTTTATGTGTGTAAGAAGCCCAGGGATGGAAACAGTATGCAACAACTACATAGCCCACGAAATGTCATTGTATTTTTGCTGCCTTAAAATCTCCTAAAAGATTCCCGTTTTTCAACATCTTGCCCACGTGTTTCCCGTTATGCCACAAACACCAGGTGAACAAGCAGGATTGAAACCATAACAATTCTGGTGCTACAAGGTGGGATTTGGATAATGAATAAATAAATGAAATGGAGGAGGATGAAAGAATGTAGATTTGAACAAGTGTGGGAAACAGACAAAATAAAGTCTCTATAGGTTTAGCGGTCCTGACTCAGATGTTTTCTAAATGTCTCCGGTAGGATCTATTTTTTAAGCTTCTGTTAAATGTTTTGAGTGTAAGTCTTGGTCTGCACCACAGTTTATCATCTCTGCGGCTGCTAAATAGTTTATCCACCAAGTTTTGCTGACAGTTTTGTCTCAGCTCTGCAAGTGTTCCTTTGTTTTAAACCCAGATGGGCCTGGACTGATAAACAGAACAGTTGCTGATCGTACTCTGGGCAACATAAGGACCCAACTTTAAAGATTTGGAAGAAGAGAAAATGTCTCCAGCAGTTTTGCTGTACAAGAGCATCAGATAAGGGTGTTTCTACAAACACGTGATTTATTTTCCTACTTTGCTTCTTGTGCGTCCAGTCATCATTTAGCAATGGCAGTTACTCTCACTTTTTACATGTGTTTCTTTTTTCCCTGCAAACACATGTTTTAGAAGCTTGCACATACACTTAGCTGCTCATCAGAGTGTTGTTGTGAACATGTGTGTGTTTTAATGCATCACGTAGTCTCAGCCAGTCTGGTCTTCCATTCAAGCCTTTATTCTAATCTGATCTGCCCGGAATGGGAAATATACTCCCCAAAGAGGCTTCTCACCCATGACCCAGCAGGCCTGTCGGTGCCTTTTAAAAGGACTATTCATCCCCTCTACAGGAGGTCGATGTGTGCATGTGTGTGTACCTCCGTGTGTGTTTGGGGTGCAGGCGTTCACGCTCGGATGAGACGGCGTGATTAAACTGATTGATCCCTGCACTCAGCAGGGCTGCGTAGCGCTGCCTGGAGGCCTTATCTGCATGGACATGTGTGGGAATCAAAAAACCCAAAGATCGATAATATGTACTTTGGAACAGCATGAGGCAGACAGATGTGGGATGCCAGTAGGAAAATCAGTGTTGTTGGGGAATTTAAGGATGACTTACTCTGCAGCTTTGTTTTGGTTCAGGCTGACGTCTCATGAGACTTAGTTTCAAACTTACACGAAGCACTGCTGTCAGGGTGGCGCACCCAGGCTTCGTTTGGTGTACAGAGGTCTCCTCTATTGATCGTGAACATGTTATTAAACCTTTTTCCAAAGGCATCGCCAAAAAAAGACTGCCTCTCATCACGCTGCATGCCTGCTGTGACTCATAAAACAAATATGAAAACAGTCAGAAGAGCACATACCTCAGTCACCTGCACACACTAGTGAATTATTGATGAATAATATTTTTGTTGGTTAAGGTAACTAAAAGAAATTTGTGTAGTTAGCACGTAATGATGAAATTATGATTGCGCACAATTACATGACAACAAATTAGAGCCAAACAAACACTGGAAACACAGCGTGCATTAGGAGCTTATTTCCTAATTAAGTTATTTTCCCTGGAGGAATTAGGCCAAACTGAACAAGTGGAAACACATGGCTTCAGTTCTGGAGAAAAATGACAGCCACAACAGAAACAGACCTCATTAATTTACTTTGAGCAAAAAAAAAAAAGTGCAAGCATAGAAGCATTTTTTTAATGGGTGAGGTTCAAAAATAGCTGTGACAAGAAAATGGATTAGATAAAATTTTAGACTTGACATAACTTCACTTGCATAACTAACCAGTTACAGAGAAGAAAAATGACACATCTGTGTTATTTGCTTTCATCAGTTGAAATTATTACTGCACGTTTAGCACTTGACCACAGCAGAGCAGCCCCGGACTACTACATTTTTTCAAAATCATTGACTAAAAATAAGCTATTTTCTCATCAGTCCCCAATGCGTGAGAGTTGGGTCTTACTGTATTTCTTTTGTCTAGGACCTCTGTGGCCACCACTCCTGTGACACCCTGGGCATGGCGGATGTCGGCACCATCTGCTCTCCAGAAAGAAGCTGTGCCGTCATCGAGGACGACGGCCTTCATGCTGCGTTTACGGTCGCTCACGAGATAGGTAGGAAAAGATCTACGTACCTGTCTCAATTATAGAGATGTGCCAGTGTGTGCTCGACCGCCTTTGTTGTTAACGTCACTAGAGTCTCACATCATATAATTTACCTGATACTTGTGCAAGGTTGGAATATGCCTCATCTGACTTCTGAACATCGTGTTCATCGTGACCTTTCCAACCCCCAGGTCACCTGTTAGGTTTGTCACACGATGACTCAAAGTTCTGCGAGGAGCGATTTGGGGTGAACAGCGACAAGCGGCTCATGTCGTCCATCCTCACCTCCATCGACGCCTCCAAACCCTGGAGCCGCTGCACCTCGGCTACCATCACAGACTTCTTTGATGATGGGAACGGTGAGTGAGGTTATAGCTAAACAGACGCAAGTCTCAAGTCGACTTCTCCAACACCTTTATTTCTTATGCAGCTGAATGTCTCCTGGACTCTCCACGCCAGCCTCTCTTGGGTTCTGAGGAACTACCGGGGCAAAGCTATGATGCCGTTCGCCAGTGTCGCCTGGCCTTTGGGCCTGAGTACACCGTGTGCCCGGGGATGGATGTATGCTCCCGGCTATGGTGCGCTGTGATCCGCCAAGGACAGATGGTGTGTCTGACCAAGAAGCTACCGGCAGTGGAAGGAACGCCCTGTGGAAAGGGACGCATCTGCCTTCAGGGAAAGTGTGTGGACAAGACCCGCAAGAGGCACTATTCGGTAAGATGGACACCGGGTAGCAGAGAGTGAGAAAGGATAAGGAAACAGGAAGATTTTTAGGATGAAACTACAATGCAAAATTAGAATTCCTATTTAGTTAAAAAAAAAGGCATATTTTACGCAAATTTGCCATATGGCAGCTATTAAAGAAGGAGAAGTGAAGAGAGAGTGAACAAAATACAAATGCTTGTCTCTGTTTTGTGACTTCATTGTGTGGGTTGATTAGTTTAAGCCAAATACTTATCAGTTTATTCTCTTCCCTTGGCCTACTTTTATGGATCTTACATGAATTTGGCTGCAGTGAGTTGGCAGGCGTGTGTTTCAGGGAGGAAAAGTTGAAAAGTAGTGTGTGCATGTGTGTTTACTTGTCACATGATGCTCAGGCAGGCCGGCCCACTCCTTGGCAGACGGCTGTATTTGTGTAGGCCCGGGTTCTGACACGCTTCATTTTCACGGCTTTGTCTGATGACCACAGTAACATTTGGGCCTTCCATTACAGATTTAGTAGGAATCTTTTCATGTACGTTTGCATGTTGTATCATGACTGCAAATCAGTCTTTCAAGTGGGATAACGGCAGATCAATATTCACTCTGTGAATAAATACTTTTTATCTGATTGTGATTAATGTAATTCTAGTTGGAAAAAACAAACTCAAAAACAATTACAGTACCGTAAGGATTTAATTTGGGGCTTTTCTCAACGTGAGGAAGCGTGAGCCATTTCCAAATTTTGTTTATCACAAGCCTCTTCATATGAAGGACCCTGGTTCCACGTAGCTTGGCCAGCAATCTCTCTGACTTCCAACATTCCTTATCTTCACTCATCTCCTCGTTCTTTTCCAGGCATCCAACCACGGCAGCTGGAGCTCATGGGGACCATGGGGCTCATGTTCAAGGAGTTGTGGAGGTGGAGTTCAGTTTGCCCAGCGCCTCTGTAACAATCCACCACCTCGAAACAATGGCCGCTACTGCACAGGCAAGAGAGCCATCTATAGGTCCTGCAATGTCACCCCATGTCCACCTTCAAGTGAGTATAAATGCCTTGGAACAAATACAAAAAAATGCTTTCCTATTTGTACGTTCAATCCATGAGTTTAACTCATTTTAAACGGAACTTTTAGCTAAAAGTTTCCGGGCGGAGCAATGTGAGGTGCGTAATGGTCCCCAGACAGACCCTAAAGGTGTGAAGACTTTTGTTGAATGGGTGCCCAAGTACGCAGGTGTCCTTCCCAAAGATGTCTGCAAACTGACCTGCAGAGCAAAAGGAACAGGATACTATGTGGTGTTCTCTCAGCGGGTGAGTTCTAACGCAGCGATGTCGTGTATTTCCTGACATGGAAAAGCAGAAGTTGACAGTAATTTTATCATTGGCGTGTAGGTGACAGATGGGACCGAGTGCCGACCTTACAGCAGCTCAGTTTGTGTGAAGGGGAAGTGTGTGCGGACAGGCTGCGATGGCATCATTGGCTCCAAACTCCAGTATGACAAGTGTGGTGTATGTGGGGGTGACAGCACAGGATGCATACGAGTTGTGGGCAACTTCACCAAGAAGAGGTATAAAAATGATTCTGTTAAGTGGCCGATGTAGGAGTCTTTTTACAAATTCAAATCATTCCTTGATACTGACAAAACAAAGTCTGCAATGTATCTGCTTTCTGTCCCATCAACAGCAAGGGTTACACGGATGTGGTGAAGATACCTGCAGGTTCCACCCACCTCAAGGTTCGTCAGCATAAGGCCAAAGACCAGACCCGCTACAGCGCCTACCTTGCTCTTCGGCGTCCCAATGGCGATTACCTCTTAAACGGAAAGTTTATGATCTCCACCTCTGAGACAATCATCCCTCTCAATGGTTCTGTGCTTAACTACAGTGGGTGGAGCCAACGGGATGAGTGGCTTCATAGCATGGGTCCTGGGGCTCTTCAAGAAGCTCTGGTAGTCCAGATTCTAGCAACAGATGCAAAAAAGGCCTTAGATATTCGCTATAGTTTCTTCATGCCCCGCAGGACAACTCCACAACAGCCATCAGTCCCACTCCTCCCTTATCCTAAACCAACCACTGCTCACAGCACGACAACACTTTCCACCATGGTCAGAACTACCAGTAGCCGCACAACATCCTCCTCATCTCCAACCTTTTTGGCCTCTGAGCCACCTATAGGTCTGGTTATGTCCACCTCATCACCGGGGCCTCAGTGGGTAACAGGCTCCTGGATGACCTGTTCTAGGACATGTGACACTGGCTGGCAGAGCCGGACAGTGCAGTGTAAGAACCTGGATGGGAAGTTGTCTAAGGGTTGCATTTTAAGTTTCCGTCCATCTGCTTTCAGACCATGTGTGGTGAAAAAATGTTGAGGTAAAAGGACTGCCACAAAACATTTTTAACACCTCAGACAATGTGGTTGGAGGGGGTCCTGTCTTTACATTAATTAGGATAATAAGCTCTGGCTGTAGGACTGTGGCCCAGAAAGCCTGTGAATGTTGGCTGGACCAGACACAAAGAGACCTTCTGGTTGATTAGCTTGGATGTACCTCTCAGTCAAAGGGGTTTCCTGGATTTGTAGTTGCTATGCAGAGTGCAAGTAATACAAAAGAAAGCTTCCATATGGTGTTGACAAGTATGGCTTTGGCATCGCTATGGACCTCGGTTGCATGTCATTTCCTCATGGACAGTCATCGAGTGTCTTTTATTTGTCTCCATATCATGGAGGGCTGGTGTGCATTTCCTTGTATCGGCATGTCATGTTGTGTTTTTGTTTTGTTTCATATTCCATGTGTTCTAATCACTGTGGGGATTTGGAAGTAGCACCCGTGTCTTTTGTCATATGAGTGTCTGAGACAGAGCTCCAAAAACTGGAAGCCTTCTTCCCACACCTAAGTTCGGCCTGTGTCATGACCTCGTTCTACGACCATCGTGCAATATTACTCAAGGACACTGACTTTTTTGTGATGACAGCTTAGGCTCGGTCCTGGATGGGGCTCGGTTTCTACCCCTCAAGGAGAGGTTTTCACCTTAGGTAGTCATGAAAAGAATGCAGTGACTGATACAAGCAATTCAAATTTGCTTGATTGTGAGGGCTAAAGCTTGGACATTTGGAGGAGCATGTCAGTCTATGTAGTTTGGGGGTCTGTTAAGAATAACCCTGGGCCACTCCCTTTGGAGGTGTTAAAGGTATCTTAATTGAACATACAGATTTTTTGCAAAGATCTATAGGTCCTACCTGGCCTCGGGAACACAATGGGCTAACATAGCCACCATTTCCAGTTACCCAATCTTTGCCTGCCACCGCTGCCACTTAACTCTGGGTCAATGTAACGGCACCTAAGCTAACAAGAAACGTGTTTTGCTCAAACTGTTAAAGTAATTTTCTGTAATGACTTAGGGATTCTTCTCCTCAGCAACTTTGTCAACAGCTGCATGTGTGATCCTGAGGGGTGGTTTGTCTCCAGGAGTGTGATCATGACATCCTTTGCCCCTCACATAATGATTAAGTCCAGCAGAAATCCAGAGAAACAAAGGCCGATTAAACTTAATTCATTTGTTACCATGATGGCAAGTACATCAAAAATGTGTAATGGTGAGTGGGCCCAGATTAGCTCATGACTCTGAAACAGACGTTTCCATTTTTGAGCTTTTCAACTGATTCCAGAAGAGAAAATTCTTCCAGACATAATAATGGCTTTTACTGGAACTTCTCATCACCTGCACGTTGTAATGACAGTGTGCCGTAATAACAGCAGTCTGGTGCTAGGACATCGACAGGGAGTCTACAGTGGCCTTTAGAGGACAAACTTTTCAAGGGCAAAGTAACCACGACATTCCTTCATATTTTAAGGAGGTTAATAACGAATTTCAATGTAACGTAATGCTTGATTCGCATGTGTGTATTTGTGTGTTTATACCAGAAACACAATTTTGTCTTCTAATGCATGTTGAAAATGTCTACAATCCCAGTTCCATCTGCATCTATCATTAAGATGCCACTGGGAGGTTTACAGATTTATCTTGTTTTATCTTGTCTGTTTATCTGTGTAGAAGGCAATTCTGATACGACAATGTGTGCCCTGGATACTCGCAACAACAACTAGAATGCTACTTTTGCAGTCCATTTCCTCCCTTTTCACCACTCACATTCTGCTCTCACGAAAACTTGCTCGCGTTTGTTTTCGGATGGGTGGCGTTGGCCACGTCATGGCATTTTAATGAAATTTAATGGGTGAGATAAAGACCTGCATAAAAAAAGGAAAAACGTTCCCCAGCTGAACCACTTGTGGAACTCAGCTACGCAAACAACCTTGGCTCTGCTCACCCAGTTTTTAGAATGATCCATCTGGTGTCTCCACCCAGAACGATGAATGGAATGTCATCTGCGGTGGCCATGGTTGAGAAAATGAAAATGCAGGAAAGACTTTTTAAGAGAAACTTGTGATTGTAGGAATTTTGACGGTCTAGAAAATGGACCCAACTACTTAAGACCCTGGATAGCCAACATCTGGAACTGCTACAATTCTTTCCTTTAAAAAGAAAAAAGACAAGCGATACCGCCCTCTGTGGATCTCCATACAGGACACTTGAAACATTTAGGGCAGCTGAGGGAAAGGGAAGACTATTCTGGCTTTTTCAAAATACAAAAAAGCTTAGTTTTCAAATCAAGATACCCATTCCTCTACAACTATGCGCTTAATTATTACATGTATTACGGGAACAGTTTATCCTCATTTTTAGTGCTAATGCTAAGCTAATGTTTTCTCTTTTTTTTTTACTATGAATGGACCAATGTGTGTAGGGTCAGTCAGGCAATTTATAAATAAGGCAGTATTCATGGAAAATGCACAAGTAATGAAAAGAGAGCCCTGAAAATGATCATTGATCTCTTGGCCTTCCTGTGTGGTGTCAAGTACCCTTCTTTAGCAGAAAACAAAGCCAGCAAGTCCCTCAGATGCGACATGATCCGGATCAACAAACCACTCTCCTCTTCCCTCCCACTTTCATATTAACATTTTCGCGGACCAAATTTGTCCTGGTTGTTTTCACATTCAACCATATTTGGTGCCCAAACAATCAAATCAAACAACCATTTCACGGCGTTTAACACTTCCACACATTCATACGCACGCACATATGCACATAACCGACGGACAGAAACACAGCACTGAACCTGTAATTTATTGTTTGTACAACATCTTTGTGTGAATAAAAGAAACAATGAGATGAGTTTTATTTATTATAGTAATTTTGTATCAAATTACTATTTAACTTAGGAATATGACTGTGCAGAACAAGTTCTTTGTAAGAATATAGTGTTTCTTTTTTTAGTCATCCACATGAATATATGTACATAAAATCTATATATTTAAATATCTGTGTGTGCAGTTTCTTTTGTCATAAACACTCATATTTTGTTTCATAATGTGATTAAGAGGAGCTTGTTTGCAGTGAGGAAAAATCAGATTGATTACACACAAAGAAATGCAACTTTGATGGGATTAACTTATAATATTTTTGATAACAATTATAACCATAAATGTAGCTAAAAAAAACATTTATAGCCATCCAGCCAACCAATATGGTTGTGTGAGGGAGCAGGAATGAAATCTGTCCCAGAAATCTTGTTGTGAGAGAAAGAAATACACCCTGAACAGATTATTAGTCCATCAGGGAACAGGGGACTTAGACCAAGGGATGATTCACCTGCAGTAACAAATAAAAAGTCCCAGGGAAATGAACCCAGAACCTTCTTGCTTATTATGATAACAACTACAACAGCAACACTACTACTACTACTACTACTACTACTACTACTACTACATCTAATAATAATACTAATACGGTAATAATAATAACAATAACAATAATGTGATCCTAGATAGATTTTATGGATTTTGTCTAGTATAGGAATATAAATCTAAACTATGCCTTTAAATCTTTGATTTACCTTTTAAATTTTGTTTAATTAATAGAGGTTAAAGGGGCACACATAAATGAAGCACCAACATTTCTCCTGTGAAATACGATTATCCTAAAATTATTAGATCAATTTGTATTTGTCCAACACTGCATTAATAGGCCACGGATGCCCCCTTGCGGTCAACAAATGACTCTCTGCCCCTGGACTTGGCCCCAAATGCTGATTTTGTGCGTCCCCTGTTGGGTGAACCCGAGAATCGACAATTATGTCGTCCGAAAATTAGTCGCGGCATCTTTAACTCGTGCCTGCCACCTTTTGGAGGACCATGTAATTACGGCTGTTTTCAATTCCGGACGCGCGGCTTTTAAGGTGGACTTCCTCGAACGTTTCATACAAAGAAAAGTTTGTTCCATTCTAAAAAGTTGAACTTCCAAATAAAGTCATTGCCAATCATTATGTTTTCAATGTATTGATGAGCTCATTTAGTCAAAAACAACGTAATCATAAGATTTACCACATTTCTGTAATTTTTGAGTATTTGTTTTAATTTAAGTAATATTTGTTGACACTGCGTTATTTAATGAGGCACGTTCTCCGCTTTCAGTGCATCGTGTTCCTTATTTCAACGCGCAGAGATGAGATTATGATTTCAGAAATGGCACTTTTTAAAGAAACTGTAGCATGAATTCTTCCCGTCCATGGAGTGTGTGTGTGTGTGTGGGGGGGGGGGGGGGGGGGGGGGGGGTAGTCCAAGCGGGCGGGGAAATCTTAAGAAGGAGAAGCTGGGAAAAGGTGGTCGAGGCCACCCGATCCACCTTAAGACCTCAGCGGCCCCGTTTCTTCTCCCTCTCCCCGGGGAGCGGCGCTGCGCAGCCGGTTTGGCAGAAGGTGCTGCCCGACCCTGGGCCGAACTTATATGGCTGCCCTTCCCAAACCCGCGGCACTACAGCGCTGCTTTGCATCAGACAATGCAGCCTTTCTACCCCCAATTATCTTGAAAATAAAAGTTTTAATCTAGACATGAGTTAGTGATAACGTAGAACCACAACTGAGAGCCCCAAGTGGTTGAGCACATGTTTTGGGCTGCGTGACCAATATCAGCGCGATGTTTTCTATAATGTGTGCACGTACATCTTCAGAGGGACCAGCAGAGTTTAGGAAAGACGGCACTGCCCTTCCCGTTGCTCTCTTCCATGCACAATGATTCATGGACATGGACGCGCTCCAAAATCACTGGTGCGTTTTTCTTTGCGCACGGGATTTTGGCAACTCTAACATCAAAGCCTCCGCAAAAAAGGGGGTGGTCCCAACACTGAGAGAATAATATATAAGGAGACACCGGCCGAGTTCTGACTGCAAGACAAGAGCAGAGAACAGACTAAAAGGGTCAGCAGTGGAAAACCCTGCCCCCCCTTAGTCACTCAGCGAGACAGAAGTTTGGGAGAGACCTGTTGGGACTAACTGTCGAGATTCTTTGATTTTCATGTAATGAAATTACTTTTTGCAGTTCAGACCTGCACACAAGTTCAGATTTTGCACTGGATCCGATCCCTGTTTTAGATTTCATGCGTCACTTTTTGGACGCAGATTTGTGGAAGTTAAGAGACTGTGTTTAGTTTAGAGGCAAGCCTTTAAAAGGATTTACTCGCTGCTTCCTAGAGAATTCGTTATCTGCTCTGTTTCAAGTTCTCGGATTGCAGCTTTATCATGTTATTGTTGCACATTTTCCTGGGCATAATCGCCAGCCTGTGCGTCGGCACGGCGCGCGGCGCCTGGGAGGAGAGCATGGTGGTGCCGGTCAGACTGGACCCGGCGACCCGACCCGAACCGTGGCGGACTTTTTCGGTGGAGGAGGAGCAGAAGCGGGCGGAGATGAGAGAGTATCGCTTGGAAGTCTTCGGCAAGGAGCTGATTTTGGAGCTCGAGCCTGACCAGACCTTCTTGGCGCCGGGTTTTGTTTTCCACATCGTAGGGAGCCCAGAGTCCGAACCGACACCAGAATCCAAGAACGGAGCCGAGCCGGGTTGTTTCTACTCTGGCACAGTGAACGGGGAGGAACACTCCGCCGCTGCGCTCAACCTGTGCCACGGGCTGAGGGGCGGATTCTACTTCCAGGGCGTAGAATATTTCATTCAGCCCCGCAACTCCAGTGACTTCGTTGGCACCGAAGAAACTGTCCACATGATCCGAAGGAGGGCCCGGGCCTCTTTGGCAGAGGAAGGAAGCTCTAAATGCGGGGTCAACGAGGACGAGGAGAGGGTGCCAAAAAATCTGGAGAAAGAAGCCGGCCGCGGAGCCGCTACTGGAGACCAGACAGGTAAGCTCAAATGAGACGCTCATTTTTATACATTTTTACGCGTTGATTCCTTCGACTCCTTCGATGTCCAGATCATTAAACTGGCCAAAGAAAAGTAGCCTATGTGGTGTTTTTGAGTGTTATCTTACACTTACTCTGCCTACACCTTATTTAATAAACGTCAAACATCCAGAAAAAAGAGCACTGCTGTCACTTTCGTGCGTCCCAGCAGGCGCACTGGACTCAGCTCCAGCCGAGCCGAGAAAGGGAGGAGAGAAGGGTGAGGGAGGGGAGGGGAGGGGGGCAGAGGAGGAGGAGGGGGGGTCGGAGGAAGGGGAGGGGAGCCCTGGGGGTTGGCAACAGCCAGAGCCCAGCGGTGCTGGGACCCGACGCGTAAACGCGCCTCCTGGTACAAATCGCACCGGCAGATAACCCCCCCCCCCCCCCCCCCCCCCCCCCCCCCCCACCACACACACACACACACACACACACACACACAAAAGGATTTTCTTTTTTCTTTGCGCACTTTTCCAAAGAGAGGGTCGCTTTAGGAATGTGGATCCTAAGAAGGGATAGTTGTGACGTTAAAACAACGGACAAGGACTGTAAAAAAAACCCTGACCATCTCGTTCAGGGTGACTTGTTCCTGTCACAGGGCACCTGACATCCAACAGTCGAACTCAATGAGCATTTCAGTTCCAATGAAAGAATGAGTATTTCATGCAGAAGTGCCAGCTTCTTATGTTGGATCATCTCTGTCCCTCTCTCCCTGAAGCCCACCACCGCACAAGGCGCTTTGTCTCCACCCCTCGCTACCTGGAGATCATGATAGTGGCTGACCAGTCCATGGCTGAGTTCCACGGCGCAGGACTCAAACCCTACCTGCTGACCATCATGGCGGTGGCCTCCCGTCTGTACCGCCACCCTAGCATCCACAACTCCATCAGCCTGGCGGTGGTGAAGCTGCTGGTGGTGTACGAGGAGGAGTACGGCCCTCAGGTCTCATCAAACGCCGCCATGACTCTGCGGAACTTCTGCCAGTGGCAGCGACAGCACAACCCGGCCAGCGACCGCCACGCAGAGCATTACGACACCGCTGTTCTCTTCACCAGAACGGTAAGGTCGCGTGGAAGGTTAAGACGTGATGAGAAGAACACAAACATGAAAGGACCCGAGCGTTCAATAGAACCTGTCTGCCCGTGCAGGACCTGTGTGGTGCCCACTCTTGTGACACCCTCGGCATGGCAGACGTTGGCACGGTGTGCGACCCTGACAGAAGTTGTTCAATTATCGAGGATGATGGGCTGCAAGCTGCGTTCACAGTGGCACATGAACTGGGTAAGTCAATATCGAGTAAATATGACCCTGTGTAGTAATAATATTCTGTTACAGCAAACTTTACCATAGAGATATTATCTATTCTACTTGTTAATATAATCCACAGCAGGATATTATAAAATGTCCCATCGTATTGTCTTGCAGGCCACGTCTTCAACATGCCCCATGATGATGCCCAGCTGTGCTCAGAGGTCAACGGCGCCCACTGGGGGTCACACATGATGGCCTCCACGCTGTCCAACCTTGACCAGCAGCAGCCATGGTCCCCCTGCTCCGCCCTCATGGTCACCACCTTCCTGGACAACGGTCACGGTCAGTGCTTGCTGGATAAGCCCGTCCGACCCCAGGCGCTGCCTCAACCTCTGCCCGGGACCGTCTACGACGCTGACCACCAGTGCCGGTTGACTTTTGGGGAGGACTCTCAGCACTGCCCAGATCTGAGCACCACATGCGCGGCTCTGTGGTGCACGGTGACGACATCCAATGGCCTGCTGGTGTGCCAGACTAAGAACTTTCCCTGGGCTGATGGGACGCCATGTGGGCATGACAGCTACTGCCTGGCCGGACAGTGTCTGACCAAGAGCCAAGCTGCCAAACACCAGGTAGGAATCCAAACACTACAAAACCAATTTCAGCTAATAAATGAATGTCTTTCTATTTAGTTTTGCTTCTTTGATCTTGTCAGCTCAGTTCATAAATTGTGTTTCTGATGCTTTCAGATTCCCGTGAATGGCGGCTGGGGTACGTGGGGTCCATGGGGCGATTGCTCTCGGACCTGCGGGGGAGGGGTGCAGTACTCATTCCGTTCCTGTGACAACCCTCTTCCAAGAAATGGTGGAAAGTACTGTGAGGGCAAGAGGATCCAGTACCGCTCCTGCAACACAGAGACGTGCCCCGACACCAACGGTAAGTTGTGGTAATAACCCCCCTGCACTTGCCATTGAAAACGTTAGGGCACCCCAAATGTGGAAGTCACAATTGTAGCTTCATCACTGGTGTGAAAATTAGGTGTCGCTCAAAGTGAGCAGGCCGTAAATCCGACCCTTCTCTCCCTGCAGGTCTGACGTTCCGTGAGGAGCAGTGCCTGGCCCATAATGACATGTCAGCCCAAGTGTCTCTGGGTTCGGGCGAGGGTGTCGAGTGGGTGCCCAAGTATGCTGGAATTTCTCCCAAAGACCGGTGCAAGTTGGTGTGTCGGGCCAAAGGAACCGGATACTTCTTTGTCCTTAAGTCAAAGGTGAGAGTTTGCAATGTCATCTTAAACCCACGCTTCAACCGTAGCGGGGTCTTTTCTTGTGACGGTGCTCTTTCTTTGTTGGGCCTGTGGATTGTATAAGTAACCACTGTAAATTTGTTCACCCTCTGGCTTCTTGCCTCACTATTACTCTTTTCTAACCGACTCAGACACATACATAACGCTTTCACCAGACTGTGCCCTAAAGTTCACTACATCTCTGCTACCCCCAGGTGGCTGATGGCACGCCGTGCAGCCCAGACTCCACCACCGTTTGTGTGCAAGGCCAGTGCGTCAAAGCCGGGTGTGACCGCGTCATCGGCTCTAACCGACGCTTCGACAAGTGTGGGGTTTGTGGTGGAGACGGCTCCACCTGCAAGAAGGTGTCTGGCGCTTTGGATCGTGCCAGGTAAACACCCACTGGGTTAGAAATGACTTAGATGTTGTAGACCTCCTCCTGCATGTAAGCAGTTTTTCATGCTGCTCCTCGCTCTTTCAGGCCTGGTTACCAGGACGTTGTAACCATACCTGCTGGTGCTACTCATGTAGATGTCAAGCAGCGTGCCACAGGCAACGGTCGACATGACAACAGCTACTTGGCAGTGCGGCGCCAGGATGGAACCTATCTGTTAAATGGCGATTACAAGCTGATGACCATGGAGACAGACGTTGCCTTGAGAGGGGCGTTGCTGCGGTACAGCGGCTCATCTGCCACCCTAGAGCGCATCAGGAGCTTCTCCCCACTCCCCGAGCCCCTCACCATCCAGGTCCTCTCCGTAGGGGAAGCTCCCAGACCCAGGGTGAAATATAGCTACTTTGCACCACGACCAAACAATGGAGCATCAACGTCCAACAACGGAGGTCGTCGGCCGTCCATCAACGCCATCAGAGAGGTGGGCGGAGCGGAGTGGACCTTGAGAGAGTGGGGGCCATGCTCCCAGACCTGCGGAGGAGGTGTGCAACAGAGAGAGGTAGTGTGTCTAGATGCCTACGGTCATCCTTCCAGAGACTGTCCAGAGGAGCTGCGGCCCTTGGCTTCCAGGTCCTGCGCCACGCAACCCTGTCCCACCTGGCTTCTCGGAGACTGGTCGGTCTGCTCTAAAACCTGCGGCCGAGGCTTCCGCAAACGCCAGCTACGCTGCATCGGGCACGATGGGCGCACGCTAACTAATGAAAGCTGTGACCCCAAAGACCGACCACGACCTCTCCTGGAACTGTGCACTCAAGGTGCTTGTTAAAGGTCCCTTCCATAATGTCCTACCAGAAAGACATTAAAAGACTCTTGTCTTCATTGCCTCTGGTTTCCCAAATGAGGCAGATGAATGTTTACATGCCAAACGCTGCCATTTCTGGATAGTTTCGGGTGATCTAAAGGGTCCAGGCTGACTTTAAAAGCCAATCTTTGCCAATTCCCTCCAGTTGGACAGATGTTGGGTCCCTTCTAGACACAGTTGGAGCAATAAGGACTGTTTTGAGCTTGCTGCCTGTTCGTGCAGCAAAGGCACATTCTTTCCCATTAGAGGCAGAAAGCATGGACATTCCTGATTTCCTAAAGGAGCGTGCTGCTGCCCGTGAGTGTGAGAGATTGTGAGACTGTGTCATTTTTTTTATTTTTTTTAAATACATGTTTTTAATTGTCCAAGCTGGGCTGGACAGACACGTGAGGGTTGGGAGGAGGAAGGTTATTTCAGAGTTTATACAGAAACTTATTGCAGAGAAAAGATCATATTTTACTAGGTCACCCCATCAGGTATGGAAAATAAAATAGTTAATAATCTTAGCGTCCCAGTCTATGTTTATTTAACACAAATCTGTAGCACTTCCTTTTTGTTTTTGCCAGCGGCACATTATAAGACCCAGTCGTATTTAAATGTCTGAGTTACAGTACCTTATCCTTTAGCCATATCTTGACCTCTTCCACACAAACTTCAATGAGGGACCTCTGAAGACCAAAGAGAAGTGTGTGAGTGTGTGTATGGAGACGTAAACAGGGACTTAACTCCTGCTACTACTTCATAAGTAAGTCTTTCCTGTCTTCTGTGAAGGCACTTTGTTTTTCTCTCATTTCCCCCCTTTTGTACAGAATATGCAAACATTATTTATTTTTGTACAGCCTGTTAAATATAATCATGTGGCTTTTAAAGATATTTTGTTTGGTATTGAGATTACAGAAGGGAGTAGAATATAAAGATTATTTATACAGTGTTATATATATATATATGGTCCTAGATACATGAATAAATATGAATAAAATATCTCATTGATTTGTGCAATTAGTTTATCCAGACTGGTTTGTTTATTGGACACACACACACACACACACACACACACACACACACACACACACACATCTTGTACAGATCTTGAGATTGTGAGATTTGCCATTGACTAATTTAAACCAGAACCATCAAACTCCCAGAGCTCATAAATATATCTGCAAATTTTTAATGACTATCATTCAAAGCACAAATACAACCACGATTCTAACTTTAATAAGCCGGCCAGCTCTTAGAAGACAAAAAAAAATTCCAGTACTGTATTACAAAAGCGAATCTTGCGCGATGTTTTTATGACCACTAGATGTCAGGATTTCCCCATTTGGCCTCTGTTATCAAACAAGTGCATTTAAAATACCACTTGAAGCTAAATGGCCTCCGCACGTCCACAGTATACATCAAATCATTTGCCACATATGTATCTTCCAAGCTACTGTGTATCCACAGGGATCCTTCCAAGCTTAAAAGTCTAATACCATATCACTCAGGGTTTGGAAAAAGCTTAAATGTCCGAATTGAGAAGAAATTGCCTTTAAAACGATGAATGCATCTACTTTTGATTTGGACTACAAACAATGTCAGGATTGTCAATGATAACCAGAAACCTGGTGTCACTTCAGGTCGGACCCCGAGGTGGATAATTGACTGCCAACATGGCTCCCTGTGGAGCGCAGTGGCAATAATTATCCTCCTGCCATTATCAATGGTTTAAAAATAAGCTGCACAATGACAAAATTAGTTACCAGAATCTAGAGCAGATGCCCACAGCATGATTTTATAAGTGACAAAGAAAAACACACAGCCATGCAGCAAAATCATCATTAATATAAATGAAGCCTTCTGCTGCTTGTTTTTTCATGCCACTGCGTCACATCATTACATCTTAAAGGGAACATCTGGAAGGCATCATGAATCATCACACTCAATGTGGGTGGCATTTAAAAGAATGCTCTCCACTATTTGCCACCCTCAGTTGCCCATAAGCTACTTTAAATATTGTATTCAAGTAAATTAATTCTAATTGTTGTGTTAATACATTGAACCCCACTGTGGCCAGATGCAAAAGAGCTGTGTAATACATTTATATGAAAAAAAAAAACAACAAACATCGATATTAAATCAAGCAGAGAAGCACGGTGAATCCTTAACTTTTATTACTTTTCATATTTCATGTTTTTAGCATTTGCAGTTGTCCACAGCCTGCCTGGGAGCCTTTTAACTACCATAATTTAACTTTCAAATGATCTATTTTATGGCTGTAACTTGATCTCTGCAGGTCAGCACATATGCAGCAGCCCAGAGGAAAGGGGGACGACTGCCCCTTTACCTCTGCATTTAAAACAAGGAAAAGGACTTTCCATCATTTCAAACTAGAGCGTGATCATATTCCAAACATACATAAGGAATTAAGCAACTTGTCAAAGGTTTTGTTGTTGTAGATGTAGTTGGAAAGTGGCACTGAAATTTGAAATGAATTTATTACAATGTTACAAAGGCTGCCAACATACAGTACATTGGTCTGGCTAAATTAGCAACATGCTAGCAGCCATAGAGGGGGACCGAATGTAATCAATACTGATTACATATATTGTATATACTGACTTGTATGCTATCCCACATAAAATGAGTGTCTGGCTGCAAAATTAATTGGAATAACAATCTGGCTTTGGTTCCCTACTGCGGCCCTAGAGGGCGGTAAAAGCCCTTTAGTGTTACTTTCGGGAAACTTTTTTCAAAAAGCTGTTTAGAAATCATGGATTAAAGCCTTATTTTGAAAATATCCAGCCGCCTTCTTTTGAAATCATCAGAGTAATCCGAGGAAGCGGGGGTCCGCGGGGGGAGGGGGATAAAGGGAAGACTTAGCCGGGTGCGGAGAGCGAGGTGTGGGCGCAGGACGGCGGGACGCGACACGTGTTGAGGAGGAACCGGAGCTCCTGAAGGGGGTCAACCGAGGAGCTCCGGCACAGGACAGGACAGGACAGGACAGGAGAGGACAGCGATGCACCGGGGAGAGCCAAAGAGGTGACTGGAGGCTGCACGGCGCTGGGAACAAGCGCTTTGGTCGTCTTTTACTGGACAAACAAGGTTTAGTTTTGTGTTTTTAAAACGCCACAAAGTGGACGCAGAAGAGCCGGAAGGGTCATGGAGAACCCCTGGAAGAGACGGAGGACGCTGTGGTTGAGAAGCTCGCTGCTTCTTTGTTTAGTTACCGGTGAGTTTGTTTTATTTACTCTCACTTTGTGACGCGCAAAATAAGGAAATGTGGGAAACTTCGACGGTAGTTTAATTGTCTGATGTCATTTTTTTGCACCAAGATAAAGGAAACAAATGGTCGGTGTGTTGGTGTATTAAAGGATTTAGGACCTCACATGAGAAAGACGGTAGCAACACTTTTCCTTAGATTGCTTTCAGATAAAGAAATGAACTCAGTAATCCTGCAGTTAGTATGTTATTACCCTTTAAAGGTAAAAGTCTAATTTTCCTTTAAGAATTTTCCATAAAGGAGTAAAAATGTTGCTGTTAGATCCTAAACTTAAATACCTTTATTTTCTCAGATGTTTTCTCAAGTTTGTAGGTTTGTAGTTGTTTTTTTAAATTATTAAATCTATGATCATCAAAGATATTAGCAAGTTTTTAGTATTGATTATAAGCATCTAGCCTAAAAGCTAAAACTGTGTGTTTGATCTCTGACTTTATTTCCAGGTACTTCTGGCACAGAACACATTCACAAGATCTCTGGTTACTGTTTTTTACAAAACATTAATTATCTGCTAACTTTTAATCTTGTCAAGTCAGTAAAGGGGTGTGTGTGTGTGTGTGTGTGTGTGGTCACAAATGACCGAGTACTGTCTCCAAGCGTGTGGAGAGACAGGAGCCAGGTCCTGTTAGGACCACCCAGACAGAGCAGCACCACAAGGCTCCCTGTTGGGACCTCCAAAGTGGGGCCATTGGCACAGAGACACGAGATTGTTTGAAGCAGATATTCAGTGTTAAATTAGAGCGCAATCTCCTGGCGCTTCTAAAAAGAAGCACGTAGAACTTGTGTTTAAGTGAAATTAGCGGTAATTCCAATAAGTGGGGCTGTGAAAAACTTGTCTCATCCAGGGAAGAAGCTGTGATCACAATAAATCTGCTGACCAATGAAATGCTTCTCCATCTCTTTACAGCTTCTCTGTATGTGACCAAAGTTACCTAATAAGCAGAAATGCTAATTCCACTCTGAAAAGGAGCATTTTGCATATGTGTGTGCATGGATGCCCCTAAATACACACACACACACACACACGCTTCATCTGGTGAGGAACAACTGTGTGGTGGCTGCATGTTCAGATGAGGATGTGAGACCAATACAGCTGTGTATATGATGCTTCAGTGTGTGAAACAACGCACGCACAGCAGCTATGACCCCCGCGCTGGGTCGTGCGCTCGTCTGGCGTCACGATTCCGCTCCTCACGCGCAGTTTTCACACTTTGCATCCTGTCTTCCTTCAACTGCTGAACAGATCCGTGCGTGTCACTGCCGCAGTTCTGGGGCGTCCGAGAGCGGGTGACTCAGAGCATCGAGTCAGCGGCTCCGATCATGACTCTCAGAGTCAAAAACATCGGACTGCGCACGACACGTTGTCGCTGAAGGTCAGGCATCCAGAAGAATTCTAAAATTCGTAGCGGCCCACACCAATCGATGCTCGCACGGACACTCATTTGACTGGTGACATACAAGACGATGCGTCATTGCTTCCATTGGGCATAAATGAAGCCAATGAAAACGCTCCCATGCTGCTCATCTCAAAAGAAAGGTTTCTTGCCTAATCCGATGCTGAGTCAAGCATGGGCGTCTGCCACTGCAGCGGCATCAAATAAGAAATGAGGAAGCCCTTCATCCGTGTTTTTGTCTGCTTCAAGCTCTCATGAGGCCGACCGGGGAGCGGAAAAGCAAATGGAGCGTCTCCACTGTTAACTCAGCAAAGTGCTCCGTCGCTGTTGACACGGCAGCCGTTGCCGTGCTAACTTGGCACTGCGTTAAATATTGTCTTTGAGGGGAAATATGTCCTCTTGGAAGACTCTGGAAACATTACAGAGCAGAGGAGGATTTTATTTTCCCCCTTATTTAAAAAAAACAACAACTCAGGTTTTCTTATTTCCAGCCACAGAGAGATCTCAGGCCTGGGAAAGGGAATCTGTTTCAACTGGAGCAGTTTTCTTATTTCTTGACTCGTTTAACAAACATTTAAGTTCTGCCACTTGTCTGTTTTTGTGCACCTGTGTGTTTCAGGCAGCAGTGAAGCTCAGTGTGACGGCTGCTTGGAGTACTGCTGCGATGGATCGCCACCTTTCTGCTGCTCCTACTACGCCTATGTCGGCGACGTCCTCTCGTAGGTTGCCACCCACTCGCGAGTTCTTTCACACAACCTTGAAGTGTAACTACACCTCAAGAGCACTTTTTTGAAGTAGCGTTGTTTATTGATTACTCCTCAGCATCGCCATAACTGCTCAAACTGGTACGGCTCTGGTCCCACGTGGTCTCTGTGGCAAAAGTCCATGCTCCGAATACTCTGAGTTGCTCATGGTCGGCTCATAACCTAGCTTATGTGTGTGCTTATTAATTATTCTCTATTGTGTTTGTTTTTGCGCCGGTGTTTATTGGGGAGGTAGAGCTGTTGGAGAGTTGCTCGGTTATTTTTACTGCTCCTTGGGCACCCCCCAGCCAGGGGTCTAGTTACACTTTAAGGCTTTTGGGCATCCAAAATACTGCCCAAACTAGCTTGTATGTAAACTGTTTCATCATCATTCTACACCAGACATGAAATTGCTATGAAAACTGAAAGAGCCAATTATGTTTGACACCCAATTTCTACATCAATCTGTGAATCAAGAGCGACTAATGGTGCTAGATTAAAACACACACACACAAGAACTGCTGCTACTCCCACAATATTCTGTGATTCAAACACTTTACAAAGTACCTGAAATGATAACTAACTCAATGCTTGAAGAAGGCCTGCAGACTAACACTGTCCAGTCATTCAAGGGACATAAAAATATGTCAAAATATGTATTTGGGAGAATAATTTATAGCACCTGTAATGATGTGTTTTTTGCAGCCCCAAAACTTCTTGCAGCATGAGACTCAGAGACACACTTTTGTGCGAGACTGACAATAGACCCGCAAAAGCAACAATTCCCAACAGTTAATATAGAAGGGAAGAAGCCTCTTGGATAAGAGGTGAAACGTCTTTGACTAAAGGAAGTCCAGTCGAATTTCCTTAATCCAAGAATTCTCTTCGACCTGGATGACTGACAACATTCCGCAACGTGTGTTGGGTTTGTTTTTGCTGCTCCACCAAAATGTGGATTTGTCATGAAAGACCAGTAGAGACACATTTGTTTCATCCACCAAGGGCTGGGTCAGTCGCTAACGTTCCACCAAACATCACCAGCTACTGGCTAAGAATGTTCGTTTCAGTCGTTATCGTGGATCTATTGTGTGAACGCGGAGCGTTTTTTTAAAAAAGCAAAGCAAAAAACTTTTCTTTTTCAGGTGAAAACGCCATGTAAATGTGGCCTTAGTCAGCCGTGTACATAGTTTTATATCAAGCCAGTTCACACGCCGCTCCTCGCAGAACACGCCACACACTTTCTGACACACACCCACCCATCTCCTGGCTGAGTTACATCAATCGCTGCAGTCTGTCTGTATGGAAGCTGACATGGACAGCTGCCACTCATCACACTTGACCGGGTGGCTCACTGTGTGTGTGTCTGTGTGTGTGTGTTTTCCAGGGGCACTGCCATCTCTGGCATCGTTTTTGGCGTGGTGTTCCTGATGGGTGCGGTGGCGGCCTTGTGCCTGTGCCTGTGCATGTGCATGAAGAATGGGCGAGGGGCACGTGTTGGCGTGTTCAGAACTTCCTACATCAACACTGTGACCCAGGGCTATCCAGGTAGGTCTGCAGATGCCTGGAGCGCCAACAACCTACAACAACAACCTAGAAAAGAGAACAAAAGGTGCTCAAGGTGAAGGTTCCATTTAAGGGGATTTTAAAGTGATCTTATGTCGGGGAAACGAATGGGATAAAAGAGAAACTATCCGACAAAATGAAGTGATGTGTCATCGGAATATTGCCTGAAATGGTCACCAGTGTCACCATGTTGTTCTCTTATGCGCACTGTCAGGTGACACCCCCATTCATCACTTATTTATCCTGTTTTTATTGTCCTCCTCTGCCACCGAAAGCCTATCTCTGTTCTGATCTCTTTATATAAACATAAAACTAGAACACATAAAGCCAAGGAATACTAATTTTCTGTTGCTATGGTGACAGAGGTCATATAATTTATGTGTTATTTGTTCATTTAAATGACTGATAATTCAGCCTACTAACTTGTTTTATCTCAGCCATTTAAAAAGATAAAAGGCTAGAGGAAATGAGTGTTGAGTATTGGGTGTTCAATGGCAGTTTTCCGGTTTTTGCGTTCAATTTTGCTGTAAAAATGAATATAGTCCCTGGCCTTAATTGGTTCATAGGCACTCATGCTACATTTATTAAAGTACAGTTAATGCATATTTGATTTATTGTGGTTTTCCACTTCCCGCTACCTTACGTTTTCACTCCTCTAAACTCGGGAAGCATGTGTCATATATTTTATCTATTATTCTGTTTTTAACTTTTAGAATTCGTAGAGTGTACACTCAATCTTTTGTAGATTGTGGTATATTTAAAAGGGAATATTTCAATTTATATGGTTTTTATTGGGAAAAGGGTTGTGATAGAACTTATGGATGGATATTAGAGCCAGTAATGAAAGATGAATGTGTTGTGAAATGAGTCACATTCTAGCTTTCTCAACTGTTTGTTTTGCATTTATGGTCTCAATTGTCTTTCATATTATTATTTCTATAGTCACTGTTACCTTGCAGAAGTAGCAATGAATTTGTTTCATCAGAACCAAAGTGAGGATTACATCAGTTAATTTGAATTGTTGCTAAAGGAAAAACCCACAGAAAACTTTCAGAATAAAAGATTTAGAATGTAAAAATGCCCATTTTTGGTTTTTAGTTTGTATTGTTATCCCATTGTATCTAGGTTATTATCAGAGTAAATATTTCAAAACAAGTTTTTTAAGTTTTTAAGATGAACACGCGGCAGTTTCCCTATATGTCCACGAGATGGTGCTGTATTCACACAACAATACTGTTTATTTCCTTTTTCCTTAGTTTCTTGAATAAAGAAAAAAAAATCCTTCCAACCCCTTTAAACCTGCTGAATCTACTTCTCTTTTCTTTAGGTCCTCCTCCTCCATACAACTATGACTATGAGATGTACCCTCCGTCACTACACCCCCCGCCATACACTCCAGCTCAGTCCCAGCCGGCCAACTACTCCCCCCCTCCACCGTACCCAGGCTGCACGGGCAAATGAATCCCACCAGGGGGAACTCAGAGGAAACTGGAAATATGCAGATATGTTGTGGGGGTTTTTTTTGTTTGTTTTTTTAAAGGTGATCCAGTGCAATATTCAGCAGTACAAAAGTTCCTATTGGGAAATAAACACATGTTTATTGGGATCCTGGTGGACCGGTATCACACCAAGCTCCTTATCCCGACCCAGCTGTGCACATGAAAGGCATCGTGCCACTTTAAAGGTGAAGACCACTGTTGTCTGCATGGAGGAAATCACATCCCTGGAGAAGTAAAGTCCAGACTCTCTCTCTCTCTCACTTACACACACACACACACACACACACACACACACACACACACACACACACACACACACACACACACACACACACACTTACTTCATCTTCAATTAAGCCAGTAATTGATGTGAAGGTTCTCATCTTGCTCATCAGCTCCGGTTCTGTCCATAAACTTGAATGTAAATATTGAAGGGCCAGCACTGAAGAACTGAAATGTGTTTTTGCTTTTCTTCCCGTACTTGAAACTCACAGTTCATTTAACCTCAAATGGAGTCATTTTAAAGCTGAACATAAATGTTTCTGGTGAATTCTAAAAGTTCTCTTGCTGATTGTGTGGCTGTACTACAAATTAAAAATGCTGAGGAACTTAAACTCCTTATGTTCTGGCCCTGCTGCTATGAGGGTGTGCATTTATTTTCTTCCTTTGAGTAATTTGGTCAGTTTACTTTAAGTTAAATAGATGTATAAGTGGTTGACGAAGTGAATGAGTACAATCAAACACTATAATCAGTTAGATTACAGCATCGTTGTCCTGTGGTTCAGTATTGATTCCACCAGAGATAAAAACTGAAAAAAAAAACTTTGCACCATTACTAAGCAAACAACTAAATCATGTTTACCTAAAACAAATGTATTTAGCAGGTAATTGGGTTTTTTATGTCGAGATAAACCAAAATCAATTCCAAATATTGACACACTTGACACGTTTGACCACATAAAACGTTTTAGTAGCCGCATTCCTTTTCGAATAATCGTGTCTGGTGAAGGATTCACGCTTCTTTGTGTGCGTGCGTGCGTGCGTGCTCATCCCACTCGACGCCGGTCAGGTGATCCGACCGAGAGCAGCTGGGCAGCTTCGCCATCGCTCAACATCACCGCGGTCGTCGACAGCGCCGAACGCTCCGCTCTCTGCCGACGCAAACGCTCCCACCGCCCGCCGAAACGCTGCCGCTCGGAGCGCCGCCTCAACGCCAAGAAAAGATGGGGGACAGTGTCGCTTTGCTGTTGCTGGTAGCAGCGGCGTCGGCCCTGGCTGCGGAGGTAAGGGAGCTGCTTCTTTAGGCTAGAATTTGCAATATTTTCCACCATAACCGAGCCGAGTCAAGCTAGGCAGCGACAGGAAGGAGTCTGAGCGGAGGTTCCTCCACATTTAAAGCTCGGAACGTGTCGAAATGGATTCAAAACGGCCGCGACACTGAATTGTATTGAGTTGTAACAAGGAAAAGTGAAATAATTAATTTACCCGATCAAGATCCAAGCGGCCAGACCTCATAAAGCTTGTTTTACGTGGCATTTGATTTAATCGATGCGAATTCCGTAGAGCTTTGGGTTTACCAATAACTATTTTAGGCTTGAGCTTTAGGTTTAATAATAAAAATCATAATAATTTATTTGCCGGTATGTAAATGTGGAAAAATAAGATAATTGTGCTGTTAAAATGGAGGCCGATCTTGACACTTTATGTTGAAGACTTTAACCGGAAGTGTGTTATAGAACACGACTATGAGGAATAGCGAGGAATCTCTAAATCACAGACCAAACCCTATTTTATTAAACCCAAAATACTAAATCTCTTTAATGAAATTTCGATAATTACCCCCTCTCTTAATTTTCTACTATAGATGATCGAGTTTTTGACGAAAGGACATGTCGTAGAGAACAATACGTGTGCTCCGCTGGCATTTTCACCACAGTCTCCCCTTTAAATCTGTTATTTTGGGAACAGCGAAATGTTAATATAAATATACCAGTGACATTTGTGTTAATGTGCCCACACAGTGATTCATCTTGTAGCTTAAATCCAAGAAGCAGTGATACAGAATTTTGGAATGTCCACTCTTGATTTTTACCGTGAAACCTACTGCGGTGATTGTTCTGAACCATGTCATCGTAACACGCTATTTAGTGTCGATTTTATTATTATTGAAATATATATATGTATAGCGTAAAATCCATCACGGTGTTTAAAACGAAAAGCGTTGTTGTCTCTTTTTTCATCACCTCGGGGCTAAATTTAAGAGGGTGGGCGTGTTTGAGGAATGGAGGAAAAAAGACAATGAGACATCTGGTTCCATTATGTGAAAGTCTTGAGGTCAAAATCCGGTATAACCAAAGCCCACAGAGCCTTAGAAATTTCGGTTTTATCTGAAAAGGAACATCAGCCGTGTTCTCCTTCATATTTCAGCCAGATGGGGAAAAGAATGGGGAGGTAAGATGGCGGCGCTGCACTGCAGTGCTGATCTGAGGTCGGGAAACGAAACCAAACACTGGCCTTGTGGTCATTGTTGCGCTTCAGCTTATATTTTCTTTATATTCCTTTGATTTATGTGATTAGAGTTTCTAGGTTGGGACTTAAAGTATTGCTAAATTATGCCCTCCCAAGTTCCTGTTGTCCATTTTCTCTTATTCCATGGCCATATCAAACACACAGATTTGTTGTCACTGGGGAGTATGAAAAATCAGAAATTTGTGCGGAATTTACCGTGTCAGTTTACCGTTTTACGATAGTTGTAGGTTCCCTTTTTGATTTCTGAGAAGTTCAAGTGAGTCATGGGAACCAGTCGTGAACCACGCTTATCACAATATCTCAGATTTGGCCATGATATGGGTGTTACTATCTATTATGACACTGTTGACCAATGTTGGATGTACTTCTTCGAGTCATTTTTTTAACCGCTTTGAGCAACTGTTTTGTGCTTAGTCAGAAATTATGCCACGTGACCATCATTTGTCACGTTTCCATTGAGACATAAAGTCCAATTCAGCTTCACACAGGACCGTTTGTAACCATAGCTACTCAGCATCAGTACGACATCACAAAGTGGGTTGTGATGTTGTTTTCATCTGTGTTACAGCATAAGTCATTTATTTTGGAATTGTTTTTGTAATTTCTTCCATGCTTTCAGCTGAAAAAAAAATGCAGAAAATTACAATGGTCCTAATATGAAATAAGCACGCGTGTCAACCGAACGCAGGTATTGTTTGCTATCGACTATAATCCGGTCTGTCAACACAAAAAGTGTTGTCTTTATTTGTAGTGCATTGTTAGTAAGGCACACTCACCCATTTGGGTTCTGCTCATCAAAGGAGGGAAGTTATGAGGCATGAATAAGGTGGCAAGATGAAATTTAATTTATTGCTAAAAGTTTTTGATCTTGTTATAGCCCTCACAACTACACACCCACACCCACTAGTGAGCACACAGTATTTTCCCGCCGGCTGCTTGGAACACAGTAACTGGACACCTGCCATTGTGTATTTCTATAATGCTTGAAGACTGGCTCTCAAATGTGTGCATTCTGCAGTCCTGTAGCCTGCAGCTTAATGCCATTATTGCTGTTGGCAGTGCTCTATCTGGCACCTCCTCTGCTGCTTCTGCCACAGTTAAGAGATTTTTGGAATTTCCAGCAAAAACAATCCCAAACCATTGTGAGAGTGCTTGCACAGAATAAATTTCTTTAATCCACGATCTTGTGACCGAGCTGTATTTAGGCCTGCTGAAGCTAATATCAATGAGTCATTCAGTTTTCCATTCTGTTTGTTGACCTGGCAGCAGAAGCGTTTGATTAGATTCTTGGCGATAGACGCCAAAATGGCTTCTTTCGCCACACCTATTTCCTGCTTCAATATGACTCCTCTTGAAATTCTAAGATGGATATTACCCGTGATTGTCCATCCATCTTTTAGAGTGCCAACTGTGCTATTTTTACTTGCTTTTACAGGAATCAATAAGTAAATATAATATACTTTCGAGCTGTTGGTTGAACCGAATGAGTCATGCCACCTTGAGCTATACGACTTCATCATTAGAATTACAATGAAATGATATATTTTTATTCTGGTTCATACTCTACACATTGTCCATCTCAGTTGGGTCAACAGCAGACGTCTCATTGCACCACTTCCAAATCACTTTTCCCTTCATCCCCCCGTCTGTGTAGGAGAAAATAATTCTGCAACCTTTTGATAATGTTGTTTCCGTTGTCATGGGCCCTGCATAGAGACAAGAACGAGTTGTTTTGGGCTTGTGTTTCTACTGTTTTCCTTCTTAAGTCGGCTCCAGGCCTTTCAGGCACGTTAACCTTCACCAAGCATGACGCAAGTCAGGTTACCGTTGGCGTTTATCTGCTCTCTTGTGTTTTTCTTGTTTGCCTTTTCTACACAATCATGAGTTGCACATTTTTCTTTGAAAATATCTCTGTTTCAAGGGCGTGCTGAGATAGATATCAGATATAAGGTGTTGTTAGAAACGTTGTTGGCTTGCTTGAACTAATAGAGGATTCCAGAATGTTAGTGTTGGGATAACACAAGATAATGAAGCTACTAACAAATATACCAATGGTATGAAAACAAAAGCTCCCCAGCCAGATAGGTAATCATCTTTGCTTTGCAGTGCTTTAATTTTTGGACCTCTAGTTCAAATGTTGGGCTCGAATAAGTTGTTCAGCTTTGCCTGCATATACGGTGCAGTTCAAAACGTGCGTTGGAACCTAGTGCATTAAGTTCAGTTTGTGAAAAAGACCTTGGAGTAGGTTCAGACCTCAGTCCAGACTTTCATTTTGTTCACTTGCGTCCTCAGTTGTCTACACCAGTTACCCAACTCATTTGCTTCTTCCGTCAAACACGAGCTCACTCTGAGCTTTTATTACCTGTGTTCATCTGGGAGCCCATCAGTTTCTTCTAATCTCCAGAATGTCCCTCTGTGCAGCAGCGGCATTCATCACTGTTGGACTGTTGTTTTCCCTCTGTGAATTTCAGCACACTCCTGACATATCAGCCTTTGCTACGGTCTTTGAATAATAGGCTTGGAAGCCTGGCTATGGCTCCTGTAAGCTGCAGCACGTGCAGGGAACTCTTCAGATGTATCCCCTCCAAGGTTAAACTGTGTCTTTGCATGTGTGACTGATCTGCCACCTCACATGGCAGACAACCTTGCCATAAAATCTGACTGATACCATTACAGTCCATTTTTAATCGTGGATTTGGCCACTCATGCAAACATTAGTGTGTGTGTTATGAGTTAGGTGATGAATGGTTAATAATTTTTTTATGTGCTTTTTTCCCATGGCGACACTCATACATGAGCCTCAGGCCAGACGCTCCTTTAGGGACTCTTGGGTTCGATTTTACCTTTTAAAAATATTAATTTGATGTACCTTCGTCAACAAACAGAGTAATAAATTATTGTAAACCAGTCACCTCTGATTGTAGATGAATTATGGTGGATGTAGAATGGATTTACTAACAAATAAACAATATTTTTGGTGGTATTGTGCTGGCATAAAGGAGCTACTCCAGCCGTTGTAATACTGTAGTTAATTCTATAGTGTACACACATGTGCTTACTGTCTGTGGGACATCTCAGACCCAGACACAGTGGGAATTAATACCGCATCCGCTTCAACAAGCTGCTCATGTCGGATCACAGACGGAATCTCCTTTAACCCATAGAAGGCTCTGCTCATCACAGCTCTCGGATGAGGCCCAGGACTGACACCAGGCTAGTCTAAAGCTCTTCGCCAGTTTACACTTCCATTTTTTTCCATTTACCTCCCAATATGAGACATTCTACTACTGTAGAGTAGTAGTAAAGAAGACTAATACATTTATGCAATTTCTTTTGTTGTACCAGAGATTTATCCATCTTGCTATAGTGTTTAATGCATTACCACTATTGCACATGTAGCTCACCTTGAGGAGTCACCCTCCATGTCGAGCGACATAGCATCCATCATAGGTGTTGAGTTGTCTGGCATTTAAGGGTGTGAAATTAGAGCACCTGTTTTAAAATGGCAACTTGTTTTCAGAGCATGGGAACAAATGTGAGAGTAGATTTTCATCTGAAAATGGCTGTGCATTCTTGGCTATTCCTGGATCTGTCTCCTGTTTGTTCTCTGTGATAACACACACTTCCCGTGTTTGTGCTGTGCGAGTGATGGTGTGTGTGTGTGTGTGCACGCGTGCGTGCGTGGTTCAGTCTCATGTTTAGGTTAGCACCTTTTGAAGGAGAACCCAAAGTAACAAAACTCATCACTGGTGTAAATTTATTTTGCCTATATTTTATTTTTAGTTCTTAGTGGATTTCCTTGTGTAAATCCCAACTGGTTTCCAAAAATAATGAGTGAATCACTAGTCAAAATACTGTTAATGATGACGTAAGAGATCAGCATCCTCATGTTTACGGAGTGTTTCATCAGTAGGTTCACAGATAGTGAATGATTGACCTTCCTTTCCATTAGCTTGATTTTAGTTCCAGGTGCAGAAGGAGCTTCTGCATCCTGGTCAGTAGCTTCATTAACACATATTTAATGTGCAGGAGCAGCCTAGGTAGATGATGACATACCAGCTCCCAGTCGAGTTGGATAATTGTGCTGCGCAGAGGGGGATTGCAACAGACAGTTTCCTTGGGGTCGACATGCAGGCAGTCTTCGTATCCATAGTGATTATAACCAAGGAAACCAGGAGACCCTTCATCACTTTTTTTACAATTTGTTTAGGCTGATCTTTTCCTTTCATCTGCTTATGACACATTTATCTGAGATTTCAGCAAAGTCTCCAGGGAAGATTAGCTTAGGCTTCATGCTAATTGAAGATTCCCTCTGGAAGCAAAAACCTCACTGACTCCTGAGTCATCTAACAGCGCTGGTACTGGAAAGTGCTGTTATTGTTTGCAGTTTTCAAGGTTCATTTATGCCAAAAAGGATCTTTTTTTGTTGTTTAACACTATAATAAACCTATTTACTCTATATTTGCCCAGAAGGGGAAATCCTGTTATCTCCTTTTTTTAAATCAAGCACTTTCACAAATCGATGTTAATGAAAGACTGAGCCCATTGATTCCAGAGGCGCTTGAAGGAAAATAATGCAGCAAAGTCAGCAGTCCACAAGCTGGTCAAGCAACAGGTTTGGCCTCATTTACTGAAGCTAAAACCAGTGACTTTGCCAGTAAAATGGAATTCTAAAGCCATTTATCCACCAGGATCTACATGTGTCAGCTCCGATGTCTGTGTTTTATTGGCTAGATTTGTTCCTCCTGGCTCTAGATCGGAGTTTTTGAGTCCCATGATTGAACCCAGCACTTGACCCCGTGGAACAGCATGCAGAGCAGTGAGTCGGCATGGAAGGGGAAGAAGGATGGTGATATTTACACAACAGCAACAAGATCCCTCTATGACTAGAGATAGGAGGGGATCAGAAGCTTCTGGCAGTGCGTGCTGATGCTGAAATCGTCCGATGGGTGGCAAGGGCTTTGCTCACATAGCAAGCACCCAAAGACCACAGCACATTCGCTCTAGCTCATAATCAAACTATCTGCAGTGTGACATAAAATTTGTTTGTTTGAAGCAGAGACTCTCCTTATGTGTGCACAGATAAATGTAGAAAGGAGAGAGTCTGGAGATTCTCTGGGATTCACATTCTTCTAGATGTGCTGCTCAAACATCATGCAATGATGGCCACACCCACACACACCCACACACACACTACACCGACATTTTTGCAATCTTATCTTGAAAATTAGGCACTGAATCTCTTGCTGGGTTTAGGAAATAGATTTTCACAGTGATGCGGCTCACAAACAACCCACAGGGAGCCACATTTGTCCTTATTTTTCTCATAACTCGAAGATTAATGGCCGAAAGCGAAGCGATTTATTTTTATAGTGTTCCATATCACGCTATCAGAATCATAACGGTTTAAAGTCGTCCAATGTCTCCTATTTTTTTAATTCTCTCTTTCTCTTCAGCAGTCACCAGCTGATGTTATTTTGGTGCATCATGCTGCAGCCTGCACCACTAATAAAGTCGCGCCTCATGATACTGGCTCGGATTGGGATAAAATGTGTCTGATAACTTGTGTGGAGCCACATGACACATCTTACTTTGCAGGGAGGTCTTCCCCAGGGGTTGAGAGCTGATCTAAGACACCCACCACCCTCTTCACCCAACTCCCCCACGGCAGGCCTGGGCCTCTCGGATAAGACTTACAATTAATAGCACTGTTGAGCTGGCTCCCATAAGCCCACTTGAAAGATTGCTGCTGATCATATATGTAAAAGGGCCGGCCAGCAGTGTGGGCACATCTTATACAAGACCCTTCATATGTAGAAGGCGAAATGAAAATGCAACCATTTGCATAAAAGATTTATGCCCATCAAGAGCCCACACATATCTGATGCCGGGCTGCTGGAGATATGTGAAAATAATCTTTTCTCCATGAAGGCAGGCACAAAAATGGCTCAGGTCAAATCCCATTTTAATCTTAATGATGCGTGCTCTGCCTGTATTCCAGCAGTTTGGAGCCCTCACAGACCCTATATCAGATGGAATATATAGCTTGGGGGGACGGGTTGTTGGAAAAGCAGATATATTTTTGTACTGCATGGTCACTGTCTGAGCCTTTTATTTCAGACACCATGTTTACTTCTGCAGCTCTGGGTGTATAATTTAGTTATTTTTATGGATTCAATGGAATCATAGCTTCTTACGGCACACAGATATTGATGGTGTGTTTCACAGCAGAGCAGATAATGCCACATTGATTCGAGCTTTAAAACTTAGTCTAAGTACTGTTTATTGAGCAAGCCAAAAGTGAAACTTTAAACAGCATGTGACCATACTTCCAAATATATATCCTGACGTGATTGGAGCAGAGATTGCGTTACAAGGTTCTGCTGAATCTGATGGATGTGATTTGGGTCACGGTTTCCAGCTGTGGAATGAAAAATGGGTCACCTGAGATGGAAAATGCAATTTTAAATTAAAATGTCAAAAAAAACAACCTCCACCCCAATACACATAGCTACTGTGAACTGATGCATTGGATTTGTCATCTTCATCACAGACGACCTTTTAGGTAGGAAAACACTCTGTAAAATTGCGGCAGCATGTAATCTCCCTTTAATCACCGCGTTACGAGAAACTTGTATGTTATTACATTATATTATTAGATTTGCCTATTTTTCTGTCTTTTTATCTTCCTCCCTTGGGGTGATGAATTTAATTTGTCTTTAAATTATGAGGGGTAGTTTTGTTCTTTGTTGTGTCCCTAACCAGAACTATATGTCATGAACAGCATCATCATGGTTTGTGTGCAGCTCTAGGTTTTCTGTTTTGGTACATTTATGAAAATAAAAATAGAATTTTTTTTTAAAGCAGTAAAACAAACAAAGCCTCTCTGCTGCAGTTGGAACACATCAAATAACGTACGCCTGCTGGTACTGCTTTAATTGAGCTATCTTGGATAAGGCCGGGCAGTGTTCTTCAGAATCAGCTTTCTTTCCTTCGGCTTATTCCGTGCCATTATGATGCCAGATTGAGACCAAAAGGGGGTATTTGTCCTGACCAGGCTGCAGTCCTAATCCTCGGTGTCCAGATTACTGATTATTCCCCTTTCCTGCTGGATGATGGACTGGCAGGAATGTCAGGTGGAACTGGATGAAGGAAGCCAGGTGTCGTCACGTTTAACATGGCTGCTGATAATGTGCTTTTGTCTGCTGTTTAGTGAAGATCCTGTCTTCAGGGCCAAAATAAAACAATACTTACACTCGCCTTAATTGCTAAATATACATTTCTTAAAATGCTTGTGATTTTAAGGAAAAGGATGAAATCAGCCTAATTATAAACGGATACATTTGCACACAACTAGAAAATGTGTGCGGACCTGCCATTTAACATGTTGGCGTTGTGGTGGAAAAGCATTTAACTGGTTCCACTGTTTTTAAATGTAAAGGAAAGGACTTTTGTCAATGTTGCTGCAATTGGAGAAAATCCCAAGGAGCAACAAAGATAGGCCAGAAAAGATTTGAAACAATTTCACAGTTGTATAATAGTCACTGGGATCTGTGGAATTTGCATGAAATGCATGGAATATTTGAAGCGCTCTTATAGTGCTGCTAAAGAATCAACCATTTCTGAATGTAGCCTGTCCTTTTTCTGTAAACTACATCTTTCTGATAGCATCATTTCCTCCAATCTCTCACAATTTCTCCTGGCCTTGGTCATTGTCTCTTACCCAAATGTTGTCTGTCTGACATAGTGCTCAGCCTTCTGTTCCAGTCCCAGCGCTTGTTGTTCACTAATCTTCCCCACCATTTGCTCTCATGGCTATTGTTCTTTTTCCGTCTCTGCCTGCTCTTGTTCCGCCACTGTCATCCTGAAACACTGATTTATAAGCTCACAGTAAAGACTTGGCCTACCCCCTTCCTTCCTTCTGCACCTTCAGCTGAAAGACAGTGGGGGGGAGGTAGCCATGATTAGGCAGAAAGCAGAAGAAGAAGTGACTGGCAAGGCTATGATTTGCCAGCCAAATAGAAGCTGAGACTAAGAATTTGAATGTCAATGAGCAGCTGGTGTTGATTTGCCTACGTATGCCTCAAGCAGAGGGGATGTTGGGTAGTCTCGCGCCCCAAAGCCTGTACAGACATGGTCAAACTGAAACCAGACACCTTAAAGGTGGGCTAATTAAAAGATAAGGCAGACAGATGATTTCTTTTGAAGATTTAAAAGGTCTGCCTAGAGTCGGCCGCAGTAGAATGACCCCCAGTGCACCCCCAACCCCCCGCCCCATGTGGTGCAGATGGTCAAGTGTCAGGACTGATGACCGACGGTGTTATGCCGCCATGTGGTGCAGTTAATGCGGGCTGGGAAGGGAGGGGGATTTTCTTGCTTTGTGCACGTGGGTGCTCTTGCGTGAGGGATTTACCCATTTCTGTGCCACTGCAGCTTGCACAGAGGGGTGGGGGGAAACAAAGGTGCATATTTGACCTGAATGAAGGTGCATATTTGACTTGTGGATTTTCCATTGGTATGTTGGATTTGGAATTGTTAATCTGGGTCACATAGAATCTGACGTGTTATGCACACATTTGGATTTCATCGTATTTTCCTTTGGATGGAGGTCCTTTTGTCTGATCCCCTGATTAGATCTTTTTGCTATGTCGGCTCATCCTTGAAACTGTAACGTTGGCATTTTTCTAATTATTTGATTTGATTTTTGAAGTAGAATTCTGAGGTTATCCAACATATGCCCTGGAAGTGACAGTTATTTTCCACAAAATATATGAAACATCTCAGGGCAATTTTTTAGTAATTAATCAATTTAAGGTTGTGCATCGTCACTCCTCCGCAAGTAACAGGACACTCCTTTTTAATTTCCCAATAAAAATATGGTTTTAACTTGTTTGTTTGCGTGGTTATTGCTTTGCTCATGAATATGAGGCACCCAAGTACACACGTTTGTTGACACCCCAAGTGTATGGAAATTATTCTGGACACAGTTCTATGAGATGGTAGTATAGATCTTGTACGGAGGCCATGCTGCACAACGACCCTGTATTATTTTTGTTTGTGAATCTTATTACCACTTCTTCCCCTCAGGACTCTGGAGGTTGGACGTGATATTTGGCTCTGTCTGAAATATGATGCAATGCAACACCAATAAAAAATCACATCTGAATTACTTTTGTGCCACCTTCAGCACATCAGATTGATTTATTACAGTCCACCTTGGTATTATAACTTTTTTTTTTTGCATTCAAATCCTTGAGGGCCACAGGAACGAATCCCAAGTATAGCACTTCACTGTAGTACTTCATTTGAACCTGTTACAAATCAACTTTTCCTTAATATTCAGCCCTACGCTGGATGCTCAACATTACCTGATTAGTTGGTGATTCCATTTTCACAAAATACTGGACTTCTAGTAAAGAACTATGCACTTTGTGATTTTGTTGAAAGGGATGCACTTTCGCTCGCCCAGGTTTGATTGACTATAATTGAAAAGGAAGTCAGTACTCAAGAGTATCCATCTGTCTGTGCAAATACAACCACTGTGTACAAACGAGCCGTAATATAATCCATTAGAAATCTAACATGCATGCATGCCATATTGATTCAGGGCTTTAAAGCCAGCTTGATGCCCTCCACCACCAGTTAGCCTCATAGTGGAGGGGGCCTTATGGTGGGTTTGAGAGAATCAAGTCTGGGGAAAGAAATATGCTATCCATCACACAAAACATTTGTTTGCCTGCCAGGGCCCTCAGAACCATTAACAAGATTAGGCAGCACACAAAGGCAACAGGACCTTTCCTCTCTCCTCATGTCTCTTGCTCTTTTCATCCCTCTCTCCCCTCCCATTTTGTTTTTGGCTCATTTGCCAGCACAATGCAGACATTCAGTGGTTTGTCTTCACCTCTGATCCTGAGGGAACTCGTACACAAACCCTCCTCATGCGCTCATGGCAACACAAACATGCCAGCCGAGGCTCAATCGCACACACGGTAAATTAACATAAAAATTAATGCATTCATGCTGAAGGGAAACTTGGCGATACCTCACACATACATTTGCGCACACGCGCACACACACACACACTGCTGTTGCCTCCAGCCAACCTGCTGTTGTGCAGAGTCTATGGTGTACTTGAATAAATCAACCAAAAATGAATCTGGGGTTATATAATGAAAGTGTCCCAAAGAAAGCTCTCCAATACTGCCGGCATATATAGCAAATGTACAGAATTCCCATCTTGTGTACCACAGAGTTTAGCTGTGGAGAAACAAAATAAACAGTTTTTCTCCAGGCCTGTTGTTTTTGGCAGTGCATTCTGAAGCTATTGATTTTAGTGTTCTTTGCCCTTGTTTTTCTTCCTTTATTTCTCTATCATGTTCTTCAGAGGAGTTTTGGCACATTTAATTGCTCTTAAGGCACTGTGTGTGTGGATCATTACAATGAGAAACCAGAGTTATTGATGGAAATGTCATTCTTATTGCCTTCGCTGTTACCCTAATGTGACTCGCATTATCTTATAATCTGTTTAACAGCCTAATCGGTTATCTTTCACAAATGGAACATTTTTCTTTCTGGTCTATCCCCCTCAGGTACCTACAGATGTTTCCATGGGTCTTTTGGCAGAGCCCCAGGTTGCCATGTTTTGCGGCAAACTCAACATGCACATCAACGTGCAGAGCGGCAAATGGGAGCCGGACCCCTCAAGCACCAAGAGCTGCATCAGCACCAAGGAGGGCATCCTGCAGTACTGCCAGGAGGTACGATGTGGGTAGTGTGTGGGTAGCTTAAAAACCGTAGAATCAATTGACTTATTATGCATGTTTATATTTATTTACTTATTTAGAGCTCATGTGTAATATAAAAATTCCTTCAAGGGGCAGATGATATTCTAATAACCCAATAAGTAAAAAACAGTAGTACTGCAATAAACTCGGGTGTTAATGCTATGCTAAATGTACTAGCTCATAGTAACTTCTTACCCATTATTCCCTGTAGGCAGACTGATTATCGCATATACCAAATAGAGATGTCTAATATTTAACTAACACTACTAAGCTTATAACTGAGCATTGTGTTTTTTTCCTTGTACTGCATCAACATAGTCCATTTTAAATGTTTGAGCATGAAAATGAAGTTATCCTTGTGAGTTTAGAAGTGCAGAGGACAGCACAGATGTTTTTGGGTTGTTTTTTTTTTTTTTTTTTTTTAAATGTAACCAGAATTCCTAATTTGGCAGGATAAGATGAGCCTAAAACTCCTAAGTAAACAAAGTGCTTAAGTCCATGCAATTTCATGTTTTAAAACCCTTGGATGACTTTTAATTAGACGGTGTTTGTGACACCAACTAAGCCAGAAATTGTGTAACAAACACACTGCGACCTTATTATTTCCCCCAGATGACTAACTGTGAGCTCATGGCTGATGGCAGCTACTGTTGTGACTGAAGCTGTGATACTTAATTGTATGACACATTTTGTGGGATTTTCAAATATTTTTGTCATTTATCCAGTGATGCTGGATAACTTAAACCCACCGTCTTTTAGTCCTCTTTAATGTCTTGAAACAAAACATCTCTAAAATGCATAATACTGTGTGCAGGTGTACCCCGAGCTCCAGATTACCAATGTGGTAGAAGCCAATCAGCCTGTCAGCATTCAGAACTGGTGCAAGATGGGACGCAAGCATTGTCGCAATCACATGCACATCGTGGTGCCCTACCGCTGCCTGGGTGAGGCCCAAATATTGCTGAAGATTGCAGGACTTTTTTTTTGTTTTTTATTAGTTTTTAGTTATTAGTTTATTGATGTAAGAATGCTGAGATGAAGCTCATTTTGTAGAAATTAAAAATTGATATTGCTTTTGCTGCAGTAGGAGAGTTTGTGAGTGATGCCCTGCTCGTTCCTGACAAGTGCAAGTTCCTGCACCAGGAGCGCATGAATCAATGTGAGAGCCATCTGCACTGGCACACTGTTGCCAAGGAGGTGGGTGCAGACCTTGCACAATATTCACAGTGGGGGGACTATGTGGTCTAAATTATGAGTACATTTATTTTTCTTTAGAATTGTATCAATGTTTGTACTTTCAGTGCTACATGTCTCAAGTTAACATTTCTTTTGCTGTGCCATGTAACAATATTATTCCCTCCAATATAGCCTGAATTTTCCTGTCTATAAATGTGTTTATTTCTGTTTTGTAAGTGGATAAGATGGTTGGGTCTGAATGTATGTAGTGGGAGACAGAGCTGCCACTCAGGAACAGTCACGGCTTTCTTTGTGTCTTTAGTCCTGTGGAGACCGCACCATGAACCTCCACGACTACGGGATGCTGTTGCCCTGTGGCATTGACCGTTTCCGAGGTGTGGAGTTTGTGTGCTGCCCCGCGGAGGCGGAGCGCGACGTGGACAGTGCCGAAAAGGACACTGACGATTCCGACGTGTGGTGGGGGGGAGCAGAAAACGACTACTCGGACAACAGGTACCAACAGTTGGTGGTAAAGTGATGCGTCAGAAAACAGGCAGCGGCGGAATGATACATCAGCGTCCCTTTTATTTGTCTGCTTGGAAGCAAGAAGCAGACAGGTTTTAATTTAACATCTCCCTGTCCTTGTCCTTCATTCCATCTTTGCATTACCCTGCCCACCTCTCCTCTCCATATTCCCTCCTTTAAATTTACTGACTTCTTTTCCTCCATCCATTGCTTCCCAGCATGATGCGGGATCCAGAGCCAGTGGCGCAGCAAGAGGAAACCAGGCCATCTGTCATAGAGGAGGAGGAGGAGGGGGATGAAGAGGATGAGGAAGAGGACGAAGTTCTGGAAAACGACCAAGATGGAGATGGAGAGGAGGACGAAGAGGTGGCGGAAGAGGAGGATGACGAGGAGGATGATGAGATGGGAATCGATGAGAGCGACATATTTGCAGAGCTCGAAGACGTTGACACAGACGAGCCTACGACCAACGTTGCCATGACGACAACCACCACCACCACCACTGAGTCTGTGGAAGAGGTTGTCAGGGGTGAGGAACATTTCTGATGTGGGTGTGTGTTTTCTAGTCTTGGTAATTGTTTCTTCACACATGCGAAACAAGCCCGTAAGCGCAAATGTGTTTTCTTATCAATTAATTTCCTGCTGTCATTTTTCTTATTGTGCTCATTTTTCATTTCTGTGTGTTCATTAGCCACATCCCATTAAATTAGAACTGGATTTTTCCCCCAAATGTTCAGTAGCTGTTAAAGGAAATTCAGAACCCATTAAAAAGAAAAAATAATGACGTTCTATATAAAGCATAAACGCAAATTAAATGCAGGACAACTCATCACTTAATTGAAAATAACATTATGTCAGGTGAATTGTTTCATTGTGGCCATTACATGTTTTGCTGGTCATTCCAACAGCAGAGAGCTCTGTGGAAACTATTTAATACTTAATCTTTTAACCCTTTTGACTTTGGTTTAGGTTTTAAAGGTATCCTGGTTTGTAAATGAGGTTGTGAGATCTGTAACCCTCCACAGAAACTACTGTTACTGTGTTACGACAGTGAGTCTGTGTATGTTGTCCTCCAAGATGTGTGCTGGGCCAACGCAGAGACTGGTCCATGCCGGGCCTTGCTGCCCCGCTGGTACTTTGACCGCGAGGATGGTCGCTGTGCTCAGTTTATCTACGGTGGCTGCGGAGGCAACAGGAATAACTTTGAGTCAGAGGAGTACTGCCTGTCTGTCTGCAGCAGCGTCAGTAAGTCCTGCCGGCAGCAGCGCCTGATTTCCTCTAACTCTGTTTACTGGCACCCAAATATTAACGGCCTCTGGAAAGCTTTTCTTTAAAATTTCAATTGCACTTCTGATCTTTCTTTTTTCTACTCACCTACTGTGTGCAGTCTCTCAGCATACTAGCAACATGACATATGTACATTTGTTTAAGGACTGTGCCTAAAGTATCTTCTATTTAAACTATTTTAATTGTTTATAGTTCAGTGTCATTGTCGAACATGGTGGAAAGAGTTGGCCTGGTTTGTATTTCACATTTTACAGGCATCTTATGTATTATATATTTATTTTGATGGTATTTATTTGTGCAGGTAGCAAAAGATAATGGCTCACCACCTCTGCATCACATTAGGATTATTAGTAGCAACATGGGAAATTAGGATTTTGACTCACAATTGGCCCACCTTGACACGGAATGATTTATTTTCACATTGTAAAGCCAATTACCAAACAGACTTTTCTTTTGCCTTTGTTTTTCTGAAGTGTGTGTTGTGTGATTGTGTATGTGCGCACATGATTACAGTACTGTGTGTTATAGATTAGCAGAGGGGGTAGTTTAGTGTTTAGCCGTATTGCTGTTTGCAGTGTTGTATGAGGCTCGGCGATTTTGGTCAAATTCTGCACACACGTGCTCATACATGATCCGCCTTGCAGCAAGACGCAAACACCTCACTATATTTTTAATTTCTTTTTGTGTGTGTTTCTGCAATGCTTTAGTTTGACATAAGGTTTTTGTTTGAATATTAAAGCAGTTTGGATTTCTGCTATGAATTATTCAGCTATATGCTGAATAAGTTTTTGTTTTATTTGGTCACATTGGATCAAAGAAGGAACTCCACCGTGTGAAACATTCAGCTGATCGACTTTTTTTGTGTCTCATGCGGTCTTATCCATTTTCACACGATACCCATGACAGTCATGCATGCTCCCGCACAAACCACTAAAACCTTTATTCGATACTGAAGAGAGTTAGTTATGTTTTGTACTCATTATATCTTGATTTCATGGATTTGGGGGACTGTGTGTTTATAGTGCTGCTGGCAAATTTGCATTTTCCTGTGTGGAGGTTTTATCTTTGTCTTTTGGCTTTCTTTTCCCCCTGGTTTCACACTGACCCTTTTAACTCTATTTTGAATTGCTGTGCTGTGCCTTAATCTAATTAAAAGCAAACCATCGTCTCCCCGCCAATCTCCTTCTCTGCACTTGTGTTTCTCCCAGTACCCACAGCCTCGCCCAGTTCCTCCGATGCCATCGACCACTATCTGGAGACGCCTGCCGATGAGAACGAGCACGCCCACTTTCAGAAGGCCAAAGAGAGCCTCGAGGCCAAACACCGTGAGAGGATGTCACAGGTATGAGAAGGGACAGGAACATCCCAGAATAGAAAATTGAAGTGTAATGGGCGCTTCAACTAAATCTAATACATGCACTTGTTAATCCCTCCCTCCTGAGCTGACCCAGCCAGTTCAGCATTAATTGTGTTCTTCAAACGTGCTGCTCACTCTGCAAAGTTTGCAACAGTCCCACAGTTTATACAGCAACATTGTTTTTCTTCTCTTTTGTTTTTTGCCAAATACTTTGTCATTCTGATGGCATTCATTTGACCTCATTGTGTTTTACCACAGTGCTGTTGCATATGGAAGTGAATTTGTAACATCTCATTTCTTGGACTTGCAACAGTGTTATTACATCAGATCTTTGGCTGAATTAAAGGAACATTTTAATGAGTCAAACAGAGCCATTGAAACCGACCACATGGAGCAGTAAAGCAAACTGAGAGTTAGAACTGAGGGTTTCTTTACTTCTCTTATGTACAGGTGATGAGAGAGTGGGAGGACGCCGAGAGGGAAGCCAAGAACCTTCCGCGTGCCGACAAGAAAATAGTCATCCAGGTGAGACACGGGCACAGTCACATCAGAGAGTCGTACAGTGTATCTGTTTCCTCAGCGTGCATGTGTGTGTGCAGCGTTTCCAGGAAAAAGTGGAGGCTCTGGAGCAGGAGGCAGCCAGCGAACGACAGCAGCTGGTAGAGACCCACATGGCCCGGGTGGAAGCGCTGCTCAACGACCGCCGCCGCCTGGCTCTGGAGAGCTACTTGACCGCACTGCAGCAGCAACCACCCAGGGTACGTTCAACAAGGAAATGCTTTACTGTCATTTTTTGGAAATATCTTGCAATTCTGCTGCTTTCCAAATTTTTATTGTTGCTTTAAAAGTCATATGAAAATAATTTTTGATTTGGTCCTTTGAAGCGAGATATTTTTAAAAGTCCTTTAATGTGACCTGCTGTAAATTATCAGTCACGTTCCTATTTTTGTTCCGCTTCAAGGTCCATGTTGTCATATCGAGTGTCTGTGCTTGGTGCCACAGATTCCTGAGGGATTATGTTTTGATATGGCTTCATTTGATGAATGTATTGAGGTTTTAGGGTTTGATCTCATCACAATCAGTCTATGTGTCTTGTCTTTGGCAGCCTCGTCACGTCTTCAGCCTGTTGAAGAAGTACGTGCGAGCCGAGCAGAAGGACAGGCAGCACACCCTCAAACACTTTGAACATGTTCGCATGGTGGATCCCAAGAAGGCTGCACAGATCAGACCTCAGGTGAACCTTTGTTTGCCTTATTTGACTGGAATTTAAAAAACAAAAGAAATGAATAGGTTGCTATCAGGTCAATATGGACAAAAAAAATCTTTGCAAAATGTTTCCAAAACATTGTTGAACGTATGCCATTAAGAATTAAGACAGTTGTGAAGGCAGTGTGCTGTCCAAGCCTTTACTAGGAAGGTGTACCGTACATATAAAGTGGCCAACGGGGAAAAAACCCTTCAGATGTAGTTAAAAGGAGATGGTGAAAGGACAAAAGTGGGGGAAAAAGAATAAAGCAAATAAATAAAATGAAAAGAAGGAAAAATGAACAACAAACCTGCAAATATTACAACCTGGCCTAGGTGCATTAAATAGGTGTCATAAATGTTTTATTTGTTCTCTTGGTTGTTAGGTGCTGACCCATCTGCGGGTGATTGAAGAACGCATGAACCAGTCTTTGGGACTTCTCTACAAGGTGCCCAGTGTGGCTGATGACATCCAGGACCAAGTTGGTGAGTTTGATATTTGGTTGCCTTCAACGTAAAAATCTAATTTGAAGAAAATGATGTCTGTCACGGTCAGTTATCCAGTGAGAGTCCATTCAAAATCCATTAGAATCGCCACAACTACATCACATTTTTCCTATCTTTTGACCTTGGCATTACAGAGATACAACAGAAGACATTTTGTTCTGGTTTTGACGCATTTATCAGGAAGACTGAAAGTTCCAGCCTTCATAATGTGTTTTCGTTGATAAGGGCACATGTGGCCTAATTCTAGTACCCAGAAGCCCCTGAAAATGAAGATAAATCCCTTCCCTCTCTCTACCCCTTCAGGTTTTTGGTGTGTGTGTGGCCTTTTTTTAATTGGAGTTGTGTGCGTCACGCAGCCATCTGTGTCTTCGTTCAGAGACTATCAGACTCTGGCAGAACGCACACGGTAGAAACAGCCTCGTTCACTTCGTGCTGTCTGCAGGTCTATTTAAAACCATTTCTTGGGGTCCGCCTGTTCCTGTGATTTTTGACCCAACCTGAAAATCTGTATAAACGGATCATTTATGTGTAATGTATATAGTTGCGCAGGATTTTTCTTAGAGTTTTTGAAACTTGATGAAACAGCAAAGTGAAAGCTAGAGGGTATTATTTGTATAAATTCCCCATTTCCTCCGCTCTTTCTCCCAGAACTCCTGCAGAGAGAGCAGGCAGAGATGGCTCAGCAGCTGGCCAACCTGCAGACGGATGTGAGAGTGAGCTACGGTAACGACGCCCTGATGCCCGACCAGGAACTGGGTGACGGTCAGACTGACCTGTTGCCCCAGGAAGACACCGCGGGAGGAGTGGGCTTCATTCACCCTGAGAGCTTCAACCAGCTCAACACTGACAACCAAGGTACTTCTTTGTGACAGAGATCACGTTCCCCAATAGACTAAGATTATTCACTCTCTCTCTCTCCTCTCTCTCTTTCTTTAGTGGAGCCAGTGGACTCTCGCCCCACTCTTGAAAGGGGTGTTCCCACACGGCCAGGTAGGAACTAATGTCTCTTTTTTCCACTGTGTGTCATTTTTTAACTATTTTTGCTGCCTGATGCACCACTTTGAAATTGTTTCCAGCATATGTGGTTATTTATTATCAACATTGCCAAATACCAATGTTATCATATTTAAGTTTTATTGAAATTGAACAAATCATAGTTGAAAATTAAATTACATGAAACATAAAAAATATCAAATCCTACATAACAACAAAATACCAGTTCAAATATTTGCTTGTTATTGTTACTTTCTGTTTAGAAATGAGACATTCGTACACTTTTCTGCCCTCTTTTGGTCATTGTTTGCAACCATCCATCTCCCCTCTACCTTCATTATGACACAAAAGCAGCTTTAGGAAGTGCTTAAACGTTTTAATGTTCATTTATGTGTTATATCCTGCTTTCAATGTCATGTCTTTATTTTTTTGTGGGCAATTCTTGGTAAGAGATGTGAAATATGTCATCATCCGTAATGTCTTGCTTTTCCTCCACCTGTAAGTGACTGGAAAGTCGATGGAAGCTATTCCCAACATGCGGATGGAGACGGAGGATAGACAGAGCACTGAGTATGAGGTGCACCACCAGAAACTGGTAAACACACACAGGTTGCCATCATATACAAGTTTAGACTCTGATCTCACTTTCCCACGAGGCCGCGTCTCCAGTCTGTCTTCCCTTGTAATGTCCCAAGGTTGTCACCATGGAGACGGGTGTCTGTGGAGACACCTCGATGATGCGCCTCATCTGCTCCTATTAGAGTTACATTTTGTGCCCTTTGCATCTGTAAATATTTATTCAGGCAGCCGCAGATTGTTGTTCTGTACCAATTCTGCATTCAGTCATTAATATCATTCAGGATTGTAAAACCCACAATCCACCCTGGTCGCATACAAATCCCAAACCCCTCTACCTTATTCCTCTCACCTAAAGGCTTTAAGCTCTTAATCCCCGCATGTTATTACGCCTAGCATTTCTTGTGTTCACAGTGAGCAGTCTGTCAGGTGGTCCCCTTAATTTGATATTTTCCTTAGTCCAAATCCGCTTTGCACAGGATTATTGTGGAAAAGAGCTCAGAGCATCCACACAGCACACTGGTAGCATTGTTGAGATCTGTATCTGTAGCATTTATTTAAAATTTGTGCCATCTGATTGTAATTATGTTCATAGGTGCCAATGCAACAAAAAAATGGGGAAAATAGCTTAATAGAACAGCAGGATATCATATGCTGATTTAGGACCTGTAGGACGCTTTGATCTTACCTCAGATGAACTTGAACACTTGATTAACTTCTAAAGAGGATCTATTACACCAACTAAATCCACAGGATGTCTTCATCATGTTGCCATCATGAGAAGTGGAAGCTTGTCTCTAGCAAAGTTGGGGGAAATCTGTCCAATTCTACACTATAAATAAAGGTCCCGGTGCTGCTTCCTGCTCCTCACGCCGGCACTGACGGCATGTATGACTAAACCACAGGCCTCCTGAACATCTTGCCCTTTCACCTCCCACAGGTCTTCTTTGCTGAGGATGTGGGCTCTAACAAGGGTGCCATCATTGGGCTCATGGTTGGAGGTGTTGTTATAGCAACCGTGATTGTCATCACCCTGGTGATGCTGAGAAAGAAGCAGTATACTTCCATCCACCATGGAATCATTGAGGTGAGAAATAGCTGACCTCGGCATGTGACTACTCTGTGTGCATGTGCCGGTGTGTGTACGTGGACATGCTGTTCTGGAGAGGTGGGGGGGGGAGTGCAAGCCTGATGGATGGATACAGCGTGGATGAACGGCTTGAAATATAAGTGAAATCGCTTAAGATGTGAACTTGGCTCTAAATCAATTTCCTATTGAAATAATGGTCTTTGAATTTCCTTTCTGTGTCACCCCTTGTCTCACGACCCCCTCCAGGTGGATGCTGCCGTCACCCCAGAGGAGCGCCACCTGTCCAAGATGCAGCAGAATGGTTACGAGAATCCAACTTACAAGTTCTTTGAGCAGATGCAGAACTGAGAACGTCATCGCCGGTCCACTCCCACAAACACAAACATCTCCTCTCACACATCACCTCCTCCTATCCTTCATTTCCTCACCCCCTCCCATGTAGGCAGAAGGCAGCACAGATTAGATCATGGCTGAAAAAAGTCACAAATGCTCTGATTGAAAGCAACCGGGTTTTTTTTTTTTTCTCCATTTTTATCTTTATTTGAATATTAAATTTTGTTTGTGCGGACAATGTTGCCGAGCCAATTTGCACCAAGTGTTTTCACTTTATTGGGGCTGGGGACGCCTTTTAATTACATTTCTATAGAGGTGTTTTTATTTATATATCTTGATATGTTCCTCCATCTGGTCCTGCTGCCGTGTGGTTAACGGCGTCCCCGCACCACCCAGAGAATCAAAACAAACGCACCCTTTAGAGTCAGAAGTGTGCATTGTTCATGCTGAATCAGGAATGCTGGTGGAGACTGTTTTCATGGCTTGGGATGGTTTTAGTTGAGGACTGATCTGCATGTTCACACTCATCTGGGCCTCATTGATAAAATCTCGCTGCAGAATATCCAGATGTCAAGATTATTCATTTCTATTCTGGTTTTAAAGATAATATAGTGGAATGATATGTGAGGGTGAAGCCCAGAGCCGCATCACGACTGCACTCTCTCTGCAGTCTACACTCGAGAGTACAGGAGCATCTGTCCCCTCTCCCTACCTTCTTTATCCATCTTTTCTCCCGTGCATTTTTACAACAGCTGGGCTGTGCTTAAGTCACACAAGGCTCCCGATGATAACTGGAGATGGCAGTTATAAACTGAATATTGGAGATTTCCCTTCTTTTTCTGTTCCGAGGTTTTGTTTTTAAGAAAAAAGAATATAAACAAAAAAAAACAAGTCGACCGATGTAAAGTCCTTCTTTTTTAAATTGTGTGTAATGTTACTGAGGTAATGCTGAAGTCTTATCTGTTGCTATGTAGTGCATGACATCAGGATTTAAAAGATAAAAAGATCTTATTGCTGCGCACTCTTGAGATCCTCTCACTTATAGATTGTCATTCTAGCAAGATTGTACATTTACTATCTACTCGTGATCACGTGACCGTGATTGGAAATATCAAATCTACTGTAGACAGGCTTTAAAATCATGTATGATACACACTTAAAACAGATCGGTGTGTTTGAACTAAAAATGCTTTTTTTTTTAACCTCACTGTTTAGAAGCTACACGAGGGGCACTGGATGGATTCATCTCTGTGTTGGTTAGATTTGCCTCATGATCACCAGTCTGTCAGTGTTGAATCGGTGCATCCCTATTGAAATCCGTAAATAAAACCATTTTATTTTGAACATTTTTTTGTGGTTTATTGCTGGAAATGGCCGGACCTGGGTGTCCGGTGAGTTAGGAGCCTCTGAATGTTCGTGCTTTTTGTCATTTTAAGTCTGATTTTTTTTTTTTCTTTTCTATCCAGTCTTTGGACTGTCTGTTCCTTCCCCCCCCTCTTTTTGTCACCATTTTGCTGTTTGCTGATAGAACAGGTGGAGCATTTAGAGAGGAAATGACTTGCAGTTCCAGATGAATAGTCAGCCAGGCAGGCAGCCTGTATAAAATGGATTGCATTCACACTTCATCCTCCCCTACTACCCCCACCACCTCCTCCACTCTCCCTCAGGCATGCCGCTCACCTCTCCGCCATCAAAGCACACCGTTTCGATGCCTCAGAGGCCCAACTGTATAGTCTGCGTATAGATGACTTCAGCATTGAGAGAGAGGGCAGCGGGATGTGAAAGCAGGGAATAAAACATCAGTCAGAAATTCGTGCTTCATATATTCGGGTCACATTAAAGGTCTCATCATCTCAGTGCAGCATCAACAGAAAGACAAGCAAATGGTAAGTGAAGTGTACAGAAGGAGGCTTCAGTGTCTGGGGGGCGGTGGCTCCTTGGTTTTTCTGAGGGTGCTCATTAGAAGCCCGACAGAGGGCAGTAGATTAGAAAAGGAAGCAGGATTTTCTTTCTACCTTTTCTGTGGATTATATATTGGTTTTTGTTTTCCGCTGTGTAATATTGTGCAGGTCATTTACATTGACTGGGAAAATGCTTTCTACACTGTATTCCATAATAAAGTTTTGAATGTACATACAGATATTGTCTTCTGTTTTTTTTCTGCAGTGACTAGTGGTTTCAAAAACAAATAGCAAAAGGGCTACATACATAACCTCAGGGTGCAGCTATTTTAAATACTTTGACCAATAAGCTTTACAATAAGGCCCTATATAATGAAGCTAAATCATTTAAACTCAAAATGTCATACAATATACATATCATATACAAAATTCAATATACACAATTTTGTCTCAATCATGTAAAGACCATTTAAACAGCACATAGTGAATTACCATAAACATGGTCATCAATTGAATAAACTGTCGTCCGTAACCATAAAGCGTTTTAAAATATAAGTGTTTACTGAAAAAAACAAAAGTCTTTCACGCTGACTGCGACATTGGTTTGGATCCTCCCGGCCACCGTAGTGTCTGCGCAGATGAAGCGCAGCTTTGATGCCCAAGAACGTCCCCGTCTGACTCCGAGCACCCACAATCCTCCGCGGCGCTCCACATTAGGATCTGCCTCAAGTGTCAAATCCAAGGTGAGTACGAGGTTAGAAAGTAACGTATTATATACAGGTAAATCCAAATTGTTGTATATATATGACTGCATTTTTGTACGTTAGTATGTAGTTAGCGGAAAAATACCTATTGTAGCACAATGAACGGCTAAAAGCTGTGTCGTGTCGGTCAAAGGTATGCTAATAGCTTAGCGTATTAGCAGATTTTAACTGTCAGGCATTTAACAGTAACTAGGGCGAAACTGTGAAGATTAGTGATTCAACCAAAATAAATTAACTGCAAATATTTAGACGAAAATCCTGTCTTTATTAACGTAGCAAATTAGATGAGAGGTTAGCTGCTATCTGCAGCTTATTCGGTGTCGCCGAATAGCTTGTGTACATTGTATCTTAGCCTGTTAGCTAGTTGTAACATTTTCTTCAGTCATGATCATTTAAAGTAATTAATTTAATATGCGGCATTTCAAAGCTGTAATTTTATGTATCATCGGCATCGCAGTCTCGGAAGACCATAGATTTCTTGTGCCCGGCTACGGCTTAATAAACCCATCTACCCTTGCAGCGGCATATTGCTAGCCGACCATGTAAATGAGGTGAGATGGAACAGCAACTAATTTCTTCCCAATGTTTCGACTCTTCCTGGTTTAGATGGCACTTCATCGGTTATTCCAGCTGTCCTCCGTTCTGCGGTCCGCGGTGACCCTCACCCTGCGCCGGAACATCGGAATGTCCGCTGTCCTCTTCAACCGGGCCAAAGAGCTCGACCCTGTCCAGAAATTGTTCCTGGACAAGATCCGCGACTACAACAACAAGAGCAAGTCAGTTGTTAATTATTGTTATTTAAGCCACCAGATTTGTGATCCACGGACCGAGTACATTTAGACTCCAACCTCCATTAATATTAACAGAAATGTAGCATATATTTGAGTTAATTATTTGATTCCTTGGCTCTGTTAGGGCCTCTGGTGGCATTGTAGATGGGGGACCGTCTTATCAGAAGAACCTTTCTGATGAGGTGAGCAAACTGCAGAGACTGTTTGGAGGGGGAGACTTCACCAAGTTTCCTGATATAAAATTCACAGGTAAGATAAATGTGTTTTCATTGTGTCGCTTGAATGTTTGTTTAAATAGCCAGTGTTTCCGTTAGCACCTGCTGAATCTTTTTCCAATATCAAGGTTTGTCTGGTCATGATGAGCATTTGAAAAGTGGGAAAAATGACAGCATTGTTCTTCAAAGAGTTGATTTCTACTCATAGACGCACACAAAGCTAATTTAATCATGTTAGGCCATGAAAATGCTCTTGTGTAGGGCTGATATTCACTTTGGGGTGATTCTATGTTGTTTATAGGCTTTTCGATGTATGTTTTTAGTCCTTTGTGTCTATAAATAGTTATTTTGATGAGCTTGTTTATTCTGAATTCAGGATCTCATTCTACACTGTCATTAACTGCTGATTGTTGTTCTTTCCAGAGCCCAAGTTTGAAGAAGGAACCAAGTGAATGCTGTCCATGTTTATCTCCTACATGTCACACATATGTTGTATTATATAATAAAATTAAGGTGTCATGGGTTTAAGTGTGATGTTTTCCTTAATCATGATATATTGCATGATCACCTGACAGGGCCTCTCTGCCCATCTGCAGGAGGGCCCTGGTCCTGTTAAAGGGGAGTTTGATTGAACACCCTCATTGCAGTGGTTGTGGGTTTTGTGCCCTGATTGGTGGCTCTGGGTGCGTCCTGGCACACCCCCCCCTTCATGTTTTGTCTGTGCTGAGTCTTGAATCAGGAACCTTCTGCTTCTCAACGCAGGACACAACAGACTGAGCTATCACCACAACTACTGTAGTAGATTTCAGTAAAAAGTACACTGTGTTTAAAATATAAAACATTTTATTGATACACCAAATAAAACTCTGAACAACCCATTCACACTAAAAACACATTCCACACACAGTGGCACAAAAATAGACAGAAAAGTAAGGCAAGATCTCTACAAAAAAGTGACCCATACATAAATATGACAAATTAAAAAAGGCACAAGGTATATATATATATATATTTATGTTTGTTTTTTTAAAAAGACCATGCAGGCACATTAGGATGAAAAGGGTTGATCTCTATAATTGAATCGAATCATTGTGGATGATGGATGAGTGGCGGCACCGGAGCTCCACAAAACATGGCAGATGCTGAGGTAAACGGTATTTACGCTGACATCCAGAACCCTGTTATGATTGGGTCAATCACTGGTGAAAAGAAAAAAAAAAGGTTGGACCAGAATAAACCAAAGGTAGTAAACGACTGATGCGTAGAGAAGGGAGAAGTCCCTCAGTTCGACTGAAGTGTCGACGTTTGACCACAAGGGGGCAGCAGAGCATCAAATACCGTTCACTTGATCCAGAGCAGAAAAAGTCAATGACAGACATGAGCCACACTGCAAAGCAGAAGACTGAGAAGAAGCCTCACAGTCCATCGGAACGGAGAGGAAGAGATTGATTGAAATTAGCATTAAACTGGAAGACAAAAAGCTCATTCAGAGTCCAGAACGACTAAAAATATAGTATCCAGTATTGGCACCTTTATCCCACAGGTGAAATCTTCTGAAAGGAAGGCCAGCTTCTCAGAGCATGAATGACTGGGTGTGTTTAAAATCCTGGGGCTGTGGGACAGAAATGGATCAAATCAGGCCTTCATCAAGTAAAAGTACATTTACTCTAAATTAGTCTTACAGCTGAGAGTATGTTACTGTTTGTTATCACATGTATGTCCCACTAAAACCAGCTAATGTAGCCTCGGTGCTCTCAGTCCCACGAGCATTTCAGCACAGTAAACACCCACTAAGGTAGTCTCAACTGTAGTGGCTCATTCACATGACAATGCAGAGATCGTCAACCTTAATTTATAACGACAACTGTGTGTTGCTGTGATTGGCAACTGAATGCAGTGAGATTCCATGGTCAAAAAAAGTGCTGTTAATAATTGAAAATGGCACGAAAGACTGTTCAGAAAAGTCCCAGCTGCAGTATTTTGAGGGAAAGCCATTTATATTTTTTCCCCCCAACACTATTTTTAAGCTTTGAAATGCCTTTTGGTACTTGTGTTGAGATTTATGGCCGTCTCTAATGGCGTTAGGATTTTAATCAGAAACGGGAAATATTCATTAGGATAAGTGCAAGCTGCTTGTGCTCAACTCAGCATTTTGCTCAGATTGAGAAAATGAAAGGGTTTAAAAATAAACTTACTTCTTGGGGAGGAGGGACATAGTTGACGTTGGACCTGAAAGACAAAAGCGCGATAAACAAGACGCATAGGCGGACGGCTGTGTCCTGAGTCACATCATGCCCTGCATCAATAATGCACATCATACATGGTCACCCCGCCCCACCCACAACGTGACTCTGGACCAGTGGGCCAGACTTGAAGCTGAAGATTAGCGTAGAAGGTAGCTGGAGTTCAGTGTGTGTCACTTTTTATTTAGTCCACCTAGCAACACAGTCTAACCGAATCAGAAACCACGGCCTTTGATGCGGTTACAGAGCCAGTGGAACCGCCTGTGACTGGTCCTGGCTGCCTACGGAGGCGACGCAACAGCAAAGCGTGATCAGTTTTATTCGCCCACGTTCAAATTTGACCAGAGCTGATTACCTAAAAGCAGTTTGACATTTCGATAAGTGACATCGAGCTCGTGTCTTGTCCGGCACGGCTCCAAAAAGCTACCGCAACCAGCCAAGAAATGTCCCGTCATGCCTAGCGCGAGCACAAATTATTAATTCTCATATATTGTTTGACTGAGTAAACAAAGCTGTTTATTAGCCAGTCTTTTAGATTTTGCCAAGTAGGGTGTTGTTTTTTTCTCCTGAGGCACATGAAGGCAACCAACCACACGGAAAGCTAAATTCTCGGGGGACTACTTCAGGCTACGCTAGGCTATTTTCTTGTGGACTATATGGGTGCTGAAATGCAAACAGGAAATCATTTTTGAGAGTAGAGTTTTTCGTACTCCATACATCATCAGACTTTAGACAAAATTAATGACTTTTGTAAAAAAAACAACAACAACCAACCACACAAAAAACCCAATGGATCTTTTGGAAACTAGCCTGACGTTAAAACACTCACATTTCTTCAGTTCTGTGCAGGTTTTGGCTGCTGATATGGGCTCCACCGTGACAATGAGAGATCCAAAATGACCTGTAGGAGTCAGTTTTGCTGGGTCAACAAAAATAGTTGTTGTTTTTATTTACTGCCTCTGCACTCCATGCTTCAATGGGACGGGGCCAGGACATCATTAGTATAGAGGAGGATTCATTATTCTTAAATGTGGAGCAGACATGCTTTTTAGATGTGAGCCTTCACAACTTGGCTAAAAATAGCCAAATGTTGACAGCTCATTGAGGCAAGAGAGAGCAAAACGAAGTTTCAGACTAATTTTATCTTCGGGAGAAATGAACACTGAAAAAACGTCCAAGACTCCACAAGACCAGCGCCACAAAAACCATTTTCAGGTCAGTCATTGAGGAAAAGTATTGAGTAGTATTCAGGTAGCAGAGCCGCACACACATGCAGCAGGGGCGGAGCCGGTCCTGCGGTGAGCCAATCACATGCAGCCATAGAACAACACTGTTTTCTAAAGCCCTGCAGATGTGTCCGACCAGATATTAGCAATCCCGGTGTTCCTCAAGGCTCTGATTTGGGACCCTTTATTTATTCATTTATGCTTGCTGATGAGTGCATCACTGAGTTTTGCTGGCAAATATTATATGTTGGAACAGAAAGAGGCTAAATGTTCTGCTGGCGGCGGCACCAAGTACGGAACAGGGAGCTGGTTGAGAAAATAAGGGCAGAGTCTAATGTTGGCTTAAGCTTTGAGCTTGATTTTTAAATGAGGCTTACAATAAATGATGGCAAACAAGCAGTTCATTAAAGCTGTACATAAAAATATACCTTAAATGCCCCTCACTGGACAGGGGAGAAGGACACTGTACTGGTTTCTATCCTTAAACAAACCTGGAAAAACTGAAGAGTAACTAATTCCTCACAGTTGACCAGCTTTTTCCTCTAAATCCTCCTTCGTCTGCATCCTCCACCCTATTAGCTTGTGCCCACTATTGATGCATCAGATATCCTGTCACTTTGCCTCCCAGCTGTGAAGAAGCCCGTTCTATAAATAGGAAGTTGACACTGACAGCTCCAGTTAGCTCAGTGGGATAAGCATCAGGCTCGAATGGAGACAAAAGGGCTTTCGTATCGGCTCATAGGCGGTGCGACCGCTGCCGCCACTCCCCCGTCCACCATGCTGTGCACTAACAAGCCCATAATCAGATAGTGTCAAGTCAGGATGATCTGGGCCAGTCACGTGAGGACGTGCGCTCTGTGCTTTAACTGACCGGTCGTGCATCCGACCGTCCTCACGTGTTTACAGAAAGTGAACGGACCGGCTCTCTGCCTCATTTCTTCCATATCTAAATAATCCGCTTCAAATTACCCCATCCAATCAGTTTAATTGCTCTCAATTCTGTCCACTGCCAGTAATTAATCCATAATTACGCCGCCTGCTCGTGCTTCCTCCGTCACCAGGCTCAAGTTGGATGATTTGTCTCCCTGAAAGCGGGGAGCCCATCAATTTAGGAATAACAACCGTCCCTCCGCGGTTTACGCATCTGTCAGAGGATGAGTGAAACACAGGTGTAGCGTGCACACACACACACACACACACACACACGGAGCTACAGCTGTCACTGTACAGTCCTGACTCAGCGCACAACAACCACTCAATCTCAGAGTTCGCCTGTTTGTCGTTCCCGTCGATGTTAATGTGATCACGGAGCTCTTACCTTCCTCTGTGTCCTGCTGACGGATGGGTCCAAGGATGCAGAGAGGGGACGGGAGAGAGTAAATGTCACTTGTGTTCCTTGAGAATGAAAAGACTGATGCACCCGCACGCAAGTCAAGAGAAGAACTCACGGCCAAAGAAGCCGCTGCGGTGGAGCAGGAACCCCCCGCACACGCACGCCACCACCACCAGGCAGACCACCGTCGCCGCCGCCGCCACCGCCGAGACGTTGACATCTTCTGGAGGGGACACGGAGATGAGAGTGAGGGCTGAGTTATGCGTCCTGAGCAGTAAACAGATGGAGGAAAGCTCTCCAATTTCTTTTTACCGAAGCAGCGGGTCAGAAAATACGAGCGTGCGAACGGTAAACATCCAGACGCGCTTTAACGCGGCTCCGTCTCCTCCTCTGTGTAATTTATTAGGAGCATAAAAAGGCTTCTGGCATTAACCTGGAGGACATATTTACTCACATGCTACAGCCCGGTGAAGCACAAGACCACCAGTATTGTCCAGAAGCTCATTAATCAAACAATTATTGACCCCCGTTTTGGAATATTTTGTGTTGTTTGGTTATATAGAGCACGTAAGGCAAAGTGTGTGGCGGCGCGGACACACACCTATCGTCATGTGTTTGCCCTCGCACATCTTGGGTGGTCCCACCCCGTTGGAAGCCAGGCAGCTGTATCGGCCGGTGTCCTCTTTGGCTACGGATTTAAACTCCTGCAGCAGACACAGAGGAGGTGGAAAACTTTAATCTGCTGTGCTCCTGCAGCAGGATCTGCTCTAGCGTCCTTAAACAAGACCGGAACGCCACCAAAGGACGGTCGCTCACTTCGGATAAGATAGGGAAGTCAGCGTAAACTCTCTCCTAGTGCACACTCACCAGTATTCCCGTGTGGGAGTTGATTACGTAGGTGGCGTTGGCGTAGCGGGGGGTGCTTATCGGCTGGTTGTCCTTGAACCAGGAGTAGGTGGCGGGGGGGACGCTCTGTTGGTCACTACAGCGCAGCTGCACCACTGAGCCCGTTACCGCTGCGCTGGGGACCTCACAGGACGGGGTGTGTGGTGGCACTAGAGGTCAGCACAAGAGCAGAGTTAAAGCGGCGAGCGCGGGGAGAAACGCCTCCCGTTCACCTGTAGGTGCGTTTGTTCCTATCAGAGTCGTGCTGCAGCGGTACCCAGGACTTTGAGAGTGACGTTGGTCTCTCCCAAGGTGACGGTGTCCAACGGCGCGCTGATCTCACAGCGATACTCTCCGGCGTCTTCCTGGGTGACCCTCCTCAAGGTCACCGTGGCGCCTTCGATGCTCGCCCGCCCCTCAAAGGAACCTGAGGGCCACAGCAGGGGGTCAGGAACAGAGAGGGTCTCCCACAGCTTCAGCTGGTTCTACTTCTGAAGGTTATCATTGGTAGTTTACACCCTTTCTTGTCTTTTTTTGGACTTTAGTATCCAATCCAAGCTTATTTGTACGCTGTGATCCCACTCACAATCTTTTCATTTGCAGCATTTGTGTCCTTGTCATCGTTTTCATCACAAACCTCGAGCTGATTCTCAAACCACTGCGTGAAAATTGTCACACTTTGTCTGAACGCTGTCACCAGTGACTCTGGTAGGAGGTCACTGAGCTGCTTCGGGTTTCCCAAAGCTGATCCGATTCATTTTTAGAGGTAATTTAGCTCATCTTTCCAAATGAAACACAGAAGAACAAAGTTATTCTGTGGTGTTGTTTGATGGTGAGCAACCAGAAACAACAGCTTGAGCCCCTTTCTGGACCCGGCTGAGTTGGTAGAAGGGACCGTGTTTTCTTTTGATTCTTTTTAACTCATAATCTGTGTTGAGACATTTTAAGCTTTTAAGGGTTTGAGAAACCTGACAGACAAGTCTACTGTCAACTAAAAGCTGCCGTCTGATTTATTATTCATTCCAGCTGTTAAATCCACATCTCAACTCACAAAGGAGCAGGAGGACTGGAGACAGGTTCAGATTTTTGTCTTGACACCAGCGGCTAATACTTTATTCATCACCCTCTTCTGACCATGTGACGACCTGTGGAAGAGCCCAGGGACGCTCGGCTGCACTCTCACCTCTGAAGTGGCCGTCGAAATACACGAAGGAGACGTCTTTGCCCTTCTTCTTCCACTCGATGCGCGGGTTCTGTTCCTTCTCTGTGTGGAACACGCACGACAGCACCGCGTCTGGAAACGGGGAATGGGACCAATCAATGACACATTTATGGCAGAGCAGTGCGAACTTTCCCTCAGCCACAGAGTTGTGTGTGTGTGTGCGTGTGTGTGAGAGAGAGAGAGAATCTGAAATGGGGAACCAGAGTAAAGTGACTGGAAAGATAGAGGAGCTTCACCTGTGTCCTCGCGCACCTCCACCGTGTGTCTGTTGGTTGATACGACGACGGGAACGCAGGAGGAGCCTGATAGGAGGGAAAAAGGGGGGGGATGCAATACCACTTGTCATTCATTAGAGGGCAAGGTGAACTGGCTAAAGTGCTAAACGTCCGCCAACTGCAAGAGGAGAATGCTTAATAGCCGACATTGGTCTCTCTTTGTGCGACAGTTGGAGGCAAACAGCAGCCGGCATCTTTCTCCGCAACAGATTTGAGGTAAGGGGGGGATTAACCCCGCCTCTCCACTTTAATCCCGCGGGGTTAAGGAGCATCCAGCCGTATGTTTATTTAATAGAACGTTAAGGCAAGGCCAACAATCATCTCACTAGAGGCTTGTCTAGATTAACCTGATGTGTTGGGGGCTGGGTGTGGACGTCCGCCTCCCTTTTGACGTCTGCGTGCCACAAATACACCCACAAACAGGAATAGGAAGGTCTGCGCTTCCTCCGACTTGATGGGTTTACGGGTTTGGATTATCGTGCGGTTGCCTTGCTGTTAAATACAGGTTAAATGCGGGTGAAGGGCATCGGGGGGGGGGTTAGGATTGTAGAGAACGGGAGATGCACGAAAAGCCTTCGACCGCTCCCAAAAGTCTGCAAATTAGGTAAAAATGGAGGAGTGATTTCGAGGCTGGAGGCCATGCATTTTTAAGATACTAATAAATGTTGAATGGGCCTCTGGGATGCTTACTCAGAGTCCTACCAGCTGCAGCGAACCCCCCCCCGGAAACCTTCCAGTTCAGGACCTATTCTTCAAACACCCATATATGCTTCCTGCTATTGTTTCCCCACTGTTTCAAATCCCAAACATTTTAAATAAATGCCTCGCCAGCAGTTGTCCCATTTCCTGTTTGTCAGTATTTCCTGTTTGAACCCATTGTTAATGGATTACCGAGACTTACACAAGGTTTCTCTTGCGCAAGAACGGCCGATGTGGAAGAATGGAGGCCAGGTCGTGACAAGGCGCAGGAAGTGCGGAGCAGAAGAGGAAGCGGGCCACGTTGGGCTAATGTGAGTGGTTTCTACGCCCAAAGCTCCCACTCATATGAATTCCAACTTTTAAATAAACAAAAGTATTATACAATAATAATGTCATTTGCCAAATTCAGCCCCCCCACATACACACACACACACACACATGCACGCATGCATGCTTAAGTCTTTTAAAAGCTTTCCTGAAGTTCAATTTACATTGGCTTCACTCGGTCAGACTCCCAGCTAAGTCTATTAAAACAGCACACTCTCCCTCCAGACACTCAGGCGTCCTTTAGCTTCGCCGTGTGTTGACGTGCGGCCTTGGAGATGGATTATCATGGTAGCCTTGCTCGGTGCACCTCTACACCCTCCGAGGAGCACCGTCTCGCTTTAGGGATGAACGCGACCGGAGAGCGAGATACAATGAGATTAATAAAGAAAAAAAGCGGATGACAAGGAGCGACAAAGGAGGGATGAGCGTCCCTAAGAATAGAACACAAATGAAATGGAGTGGAGGAGTGGGTGTGGAGGTGGGGGGGTCCGGGGCAGAGGCCCGCAGAGGCATGAATAAAAGAGCGAGTGGGATTGAAGGAGAGGGAGATCTTCTCAGACAGCGAGGCTGTGAATGGGAAAAGCTCTTGTCACTTAGTGTGAGACCAGGCCCGCCGCCACCTACGAGGGTTGTCTCGCTGAGGGGAAGGAAATGTAGCGGGCGTGACAATGCGCTGGAACTCTCTGCTCACACACACACACTCTGCATAAAGAGAAAGGCGAAAGGTTGTGAGCTGTGCTACTGTGTAATGCTGTCAGCTTCAATGGCCTCTATTCCTCACAAACACACCGGAGCAGACAATGAACACATGGCCTGTTCAGATCACTTCACCAGTGCACGGTGGGTAATTTGGAACCTGGAGCTTCCTAAATGAGACTCATGCTCAGTGACTCCTAGAGCAATTAGTCTTAAGTCAGTGTTTTGTGCTTGGATTTAGATCAACCTGTAGCATGTGTAAGACAGTGTCAAACACACACACACACACACACACAATCTTTCACCCTGTAATCTGATGTCTAGCTCATGTCATCCCAACACAGTAGAAGACAAGCAAGACATCCAACAAAGCTAGTCTTTAAATAAAACCCTGAAATAATCCGTTTTATTCTTACTGTAGTTGAAAATTAGCTCTCAGTGGTGTTTTTAAACTTGAGACCACACCACAAGCTTCTGGATTTACGTGCTTTAGCACAATTGTTGTGACTGCCATGTGCATGCAGATCTGTGGAGATCCAAAATTTGCACGTTCTGGCAAAAGGTCATGTGGTATGAGTGAAGGTCGGGATGTAAAACATAGATAACTCCATTCTGAGAAAACCAATCGGGATTCATTTCCAAGCAACCCTGGTTACTTTTTGCAAAATTGGCAAATTATATGGCAAAATTTACAGGCGCGATGGGAATCGGATCACTAATCATTGGACGTCAACTATCAGGATTCAACTTCTTGAGGATTACAATGATCAGCCATTAGCCCAGACTAGATTTCTATACAGTAGAAACACAAGACTGATCACGAGACAACACGCCGTAAAGCACGCGACCGCCGTGAGTCAAAGATGGCTGGAAACTGAGCCTCGGAGAAGGGAAGGATGGACTCGTTTGGAATATGAGCTCCTGTTAGCAGCACCCAGTGCAGACCAGTCAGTCAGCTCTTGGAAAAGCTTCAAAAGCGCGTCTCTTCACTTTTCAGGAACGAGTCCAGAAAAACAGGAACGGTAGACTGGCGGCTGTCGAGTCATGCGTGTGGCCACCTGAGAGGCTGGCAAAGGAACGCCGGCCTGAATAAACTCATATAGTGCTCTTTTTTTTGGAGTGCAAGCCTGAATCACAAACTGAGACGGCTGTTAGAGAATTGCTTATGTTCTGGCAGAAGGCAGACTCTCTTTTTGTTTTTTTTTGTCTAGTGCTTCACACCAGCAGGCTTCTGATGGTCTGCCAGCAAAAGAGGCGTCAACAAACACGCGCACCCACCTCGTGTGCGGCATCGACATCAAGCGAACGCCGCGGATGCATCGGTTCATGGAGGGACAGCCGCCCCCTTTGCATGAGCACAAAACAAAAAGATGGCACGCTCGCTTCCTTTGGCACGCAGCTTTTGTTTCTCATTACGCTGCGCAGACGAGGCTGGGCACAGCCTGGTTCCGAGCTGAGGTCAAGAGCACGGCGCACTCATAATTATAGCACTTATATGAATTAACAGGGAGCGGACTGAGAGAGAAGGAGACGGGCCTTTAAGACGTGCCCCGTCTGACAGTCTGGTGTGGATAACGATGACGGTGGACGCGTCTTCAAGGCTGAGGTGGAAAAACAACGATAAATACCTGAAATGTTCCCAAGACTCATTTTTCGCGGCATCAATACCAGGCTCCAAACCAGCAATTAGCTTCATCAGTCAGTCTGGTCACAAGAACACAGACACCCACCTCATTTTTCAAGTTATCACCTCATCGAATCTATTCCGACAGTTGCCAGGAAGGACCCAATACTGGCGTTCCTTCAGTACTGATGCTGGGAGGACGGGCTGGTGCTAATGGGATTGGCCTTCTAATTAATTCTAGATTGATTGGAATGTTTTTATTTGATGTAAATGTTTCATTTGATGTAAATTCCAATTGCTCGGGTGTCGATCCTGATTGCAGCATTAATATTTGCTTACAATAGTAAATTAGCATTAATAATATATTCATCAGCTAACGAAATTCAACACTGAGTGGTTGTTTTTTTCTTGCCAGGGTTGCTTGATGGCAATAATTATGGGATCATGCCTATTGATTACTATGGCTGCATGATCACCCCCCCCCACACACACACACACACACACACACACACACACACACACACACGAATACGCACGGCACTGACGCAGTTAAAGACGTCAGTCCTGAAATGTTGAACATCCTGGCCGATATTTGAATGTGTCAACATTAAAAAATTCCAGCGTCAGGATAACACAAGTGTGGTTTCCATTAGAACAAAAACTCTTTGTATGACTGAGCAACAGCTGTCTCAGTGTGTGTGTGTGTGTGTGTGGTTGAAATGGGAGTCTGTGGTCACAACCCAAAACATTTCTTTGTGCTTTAATACACCCCACAGAAGATTGACCCAAACTGCTGCTATTTAAACCATTGACATCGTTCTGCTAGCCAGTTATGAGTAACACACACACACACACACACACACACACACACACACACACACAGACACACACACAGAAAGAGACAGAGAGAGAGAGAGAGCTCTTAGAACTTTGACCTGACAGGTGTCTAAATGTGGACAGCACAGTGGAGACTGTTGCTCTCACTGTCTCATCACATCCATCAGGTTCTACTGACCCCTCCTGACACCAACTAAAGTCCAGCACATTTGTCTGATCACACCCATGTACACTCCCGCCTTTCTGGGTTCCAATGTCCTGCTGTGACTGGAACCCGCCCCAAAAAATAACAGAAACAAAAAAACATTTGCCATGGTCACGACTCCGTCCAAAACAGTCTGACATTCCTGGTGCGGGTCCAAACCCGTGACCTCACGCACCGAGCTTTGACCCGTTATCTGCCAGGGACCGGCGCCCACCTGCCACCAGTGTGGCGCCCACACCCATCGGGTGGCACTCGGCCAACAACAACTTCAGAGCCAACTCGACTGGGCGCATCCACACCACAGCCCCCTCCCTCAGCGGGGCTTTAACACGGCACAAATACAGATTTCAAACCAGACTCAAGACTAAAAAATACACCCTGAAATCAAAAGTACTAGAATCATTTTAAAAGACTTTGAACTGACTTGCATTTTTAGCTACATCCCGGTAGGCTGGAGAGACATCTCAATAACACAAATAGAGAAGGACGTGTTTGAATGAATACCTTGCTTTTTCCCCACTTACATTGCATCAGTAAAATAACAAAAGGGAGATACAGGGACGCCCCCTCCATTATCATCCACAACTCTGCTCCAGGCTTTTCTTCTCTGGACGCTGTAGAGAGGCGCGACCCGAGCCTCAGCTTTCTTCTCGCACTTGTTCGCAACTCTCCAATAATTCATCCAGCTTTCAAAGAAGGAACTGTTCTCCAGGGGTTAAATGGAAGGCGACAATCAACGAGCAGATCCGACCCGGCGCGGCGCGGCGCGGCGCTGCTCGTCGGGGACGCGGAGGAACGGGACGCACCGGCGGGAGAGATCGGGTCTGAGACGCGGGTAGAGGCTCTGGCTGGCGAGCGGTCCCTCACTTCAAGTGTCTGACTCGGGTGATCGTGGCGTGCTAGTGCAGCCTCGGCGCTGATTAAGGTGGAGATGGAGCCGGAGGGAGGGCGGAGTAAACGAGCGGCGCGGCGCAGCGCCGAGAGCGCAGCGCCGCGTCCAAGACGCGCACTGCACTGATAAACGGGAAAACCAGCACGGTGGCACCGATCACAGCTCAGCGGGACCCCTGTATCACCCTGGGACATTTCATGAGTCCAATAGGGGGGGAAAGAAATCAGAACTGAAAAAAGAATCCCACAAATTGACTAATAAGCAGGAAGTGCGTAAATATTGCTTCATCCGCGTCAGTGGGTTTCATTTGTCTTCTGTCAGGAATTCCTCGGGGGCACGTCATCATTAAATTTGTAACTAAGGAATAGTCAAGTGCGTAGTTGGGATGTCTGTTGCGTTGGCAGATGTGTCAAAAACTCGGCGAATGGAATAAGATTTTAGTATCTGAACATATTCATGTTGAGAGGGGGGTGAACACAAACGCCTCCAGACGTCCATCAACATGACTGCGAGGATCTCTAACTGTCCCGTAAAGTCTCAGCAACAGCAAATACAAACATCCTTGTGTCTGTGGTTAAAGTCATGGTCGACCCGTTCCATTACTGGGCATCAGCCGCGCTGATGGTTTAGGAAACCGCTGTCGACCGACCGGATCAAGACCTCGGAGTAGAAAGCTGGAGCGGTATCCGAGGAGGACGGATGATTGAATGACCCAAAACCAAAACCTGATGTGTTCCGAGTTCAGCCGTTCAGACTAATTTGATTTGAAGGCTGTGTATTTATGGATCAAGCGCGTGGCTCTTGGAAATGCAAAGCGACTCTGACAAATTTAGTGCAATTTCACAGTTGGAGAGACACTGGTGGAGTGAGATTTCTTTTAAAGGCGTCTGACCTTGTTTCTTCTGGAAGCTGCTCAGCTGGGGAGCTTCGAGGCTCTCTCATATTTTTTCCTATGGTATATATTGTATGCATGCTCTCCTGCATCTTTAAGCACGGTGAAGCCTTGGATGCGGATGAGGAGGCTTGGCTGCATTCTCGGGAGCTTCCCGCTCATCAGTGATTCAACAGTGAATTATTACAGAGGAAGCAAGTGTTGAAATTCAACACTGAGTGCCTGACAAACACTCACTCCTTTCAGGCTGCTCCCAAACCCAACCAAGCAACCCCGGAGTGACAATTTCCACAACTTTGTACAGCAGTAGCTCTATTATGAATTCATTCTTGGGGATGCATTATTCCAGGGCGTTTTAGTAGCTATTCAAGTTTAATTAGCAGCAGAGCCGCAGGAGTTGGGACTAAAACCCTGCGGAGCTCCGCCACAGGGACCGGGCCAGGGCACGGAGTCAAGCATTTCCACTGGTGCTGGTGGTGCGGCTGGTTTTGTGTGTGAAGCAAATGTCGCTGGGTGCGTCCTGCATGTTGCCTGTCGGCGTGGAGCGGGGTGAGGGTGGGGTCCTGGTGGGAGCGGGATGCTTGAGTAGATGCAGCAGCTGCGCAGCGGCTAATATTTCTGCCCCGGGGCAGTAGAGGAGTGCACGCTCAGGAGGAGGCGCTTTGAAGCCGCTAAAAGCAAATGTTTGTCTCTGCATTTCCCTGTTGCTGCTTCATAAAGAGAACTACTGCTCTGTTCAAACGTACAACCCAATATGTGCGTGGCCATCTGGCCTCTAGCCCCCCAGGTTTTAAAGCACTGTATTCAGGATAACAATATGGCTGATGAACATGCATGTAAGATGTATGTGTCAGTTCTCCCCTCCTCATGAATCCGGTCCTGCCTAAGGTTTCTTCCTGGTGAAAGGGAGGTTTTTCTCGCCCCGGTCAGGGTCTGGGTTTCCCTAAAGCCCTGTTGAGCCGCATTTTGTAATAAACGTCCAAAATGTCATAACTTTTTCATTTCATTTTGTAATAAACTGCCCCAACGCGTTTTGTAATAAATTTTGCCGCATTGCGTAATAGTTATTACATTTTGAGAAGATTATTACAAAATGCACTTGCAACTTTTTTTTATTCTCCTCAGAAAATGTAATAACATGGTGCATCACATAATAACAATTCTAAAGCATAGTTTATTTGTTTGTTAATTGTGTAGAGCTTTGAATTTGGCCACAAGTTATTGGCCTATATAATTCCAAACTTCAAATAGTCAACTAAAGTTATATTTGGAGTATTCTGTCATACATACATTTATTGGGCTACATAGCTCGAAGGGAAATTGCATAAAAAACAACAAAAGTCACTCTTGTATAAATTGATTGTTTAACAAACAACAATAATAGGTATTATTACATAATGCACCATGTTATTACAACAACAGGATAAGAGTAAATAAGAGTAAATAATAATAAGAGTAAAGCTCAGATGAACGGACTCACTAAATCTGATCACTCCCGAGTTTGTGCGTCCTAACCTGAGCTGCCAGGAAGCGTTTAGGACAAGGGAATGAGACGTTATTGCCAGAAACAAGTTTTGAGTCACATTTCCCTACACGTGCACTCTTCCCTGGGTCTGAGTAGTCTGAGACACAAAACATATCAGACCCCCAAACCTCAGTGCAGCTACAGAAACCTTAAATGACGAAACTTACAATCAGATTGAGGGTTATAGGAATGACCAGCAATGGGACATACGCTACCACAGAGCTCCTTCAGAATGTTGCAGCGCAGACGCAGGTCGTAGAACCCCCCAGTCTCTGTGCTGGCCTCCGTCTGGACCCCAATAGCAACAAACTCCAGCTGGGACCCTCCAGTGGATTCTGCTTGGATCTGCTCAGTTCTCTCACACTTGTCATTATTTTTCTGTTCAGATCTAAAAACGGTTTGCTGTTTTTTTGGCCAGCAGGGTTTCACCTCCCACGCCCTTAACGTCAGGGGTAGATATCGTCCCGATGGTAAGACAGCTGTTGAGTCTTACAAGGTAACATCTGTCAGGATCCGGGTCCATCAGAAGCTTCAGATTGGCAATTTCTTGATGTGCCAATTTAATAATGTCGCAGCAATTCCTTTACAGCCTTGGTTTTGTTGCTTTTGAGGTTTTAACACTTCAGAAAAGCGCTCATCATCTAAACTTTCCACAATTTTCCATTTGTTTGCAAAGTGTTCTGCCCTCGTTTAATGGCTGACAATGAAGAAAGCTCTATGATCTGTTTGGATCTTGGATTTTTTTGCTGCTAAATATCAATGACCCTTATGTGGGCCTGGAAAATTCTATTCCAGCTCCTGACAATAAACACATCAGCCACCACAGATGGATTTACAGGGATATTCACCTCAATTAGAAAAAACACTCCAAAAATCAGAATCTGCACAGAATATGTCAACAGAGGGGAGGATAAAGAAGGAAATTCCTTTCTTAGAAATCTGCCAAATTAAGATCAGTGCAGCTTTCTGAAGAAAAAGCCCTTTAAAAAAATGCAATATTTATTGGGGGTTTTTCACACTGAATTTACACAGTAGACAACAGGGAGAAAAGTGGTGCTTCCCTCCCCCTCCTCCCCCTCTCTGTATCTACCTACAGGTACCACCAACTTCATAGCTGTGGGCTGACCTCTGACCCCACTGAACGCTTACACAGACAGCTTGTCATCCATCCATCCATCCATCCATCCATCCATCCATCCATCCATCCTCTACCGCTTATCCGGGGTCGGGTCGCGGGGGCAGCAGCCTAAGGAGAGAAGCCCAGACTTCCCTCTCCCCAGCTGCTTCTTCCAGCTCATCCGGAGGGATCCCCAGGCGTTCCCAGACCAGTCGAGAGACATCGTCTCACAAACGTATCCTGGGTCTTCCTGGGGTCTCCTACCGGAGGGACATGCCCTGAACACCTCACCAGGGAGGCGTCCAGGGGGCATCCTGACTAGATGCCCAAGCCACCTCATCTGGCTCCTCTCAACGCGGAGGAGCAGCGACTCTACTCCGAGCTCCTCCTGGATGGCAGCTTGTTGTAATTAATATATTTCCCTGATCTCTGCTTATTCTCTCCCCTACCTTCTCTACCCAGCCCCCCATCCGCAGGAGGGTCCCCCTACATGAGCCTGGTCCTGCTCAAGGTTTCTCCCTGTTAAAGGCAAGTTGTTCCTTGCCACTGTTGCTTGTGGGGGGTCAGGCCCCGGGATTGTCAACCCCCTGATATGTCAACTAAAGCACATGGAGGAAATTTTGTTTGTAACAGACACAATATAAAGATTGATTGATTGATTAAGTAGACTTGTGATCGTAGTTGGTCAGTTAAGGGATGCTGAGGGCTGTTAACGTTTCTCTCTGCGAATGAAATAGTAACTAATGAGAATAGAGCTAACCTGAGCTAACATCAGCCACCCTTTTGTAAATACCGTACTTTAAACCAATAGCAACCACTGTGACTGACAGGAACAGCTAATCCAAGTCAAAGACACTTAAGTTTAACTTCCAGTTGCTCACGATAATATCAGGTCATTTCCGCTTGAGCTTTGAATGAGAACACATAGTAAATGCGTTTTCCAGTGGTTTATTATATTATTTTAACTTAACTGTGAGAGAACATAGTGTGTGTGACCGCGTGTCCAATTTGGTTTAGAAAATACAAGTTAGTGAATTTAAAAACCTCAGAAACCACCAGGTGTTGTGTCTAATGTGCCCAAAAGAATGGAATCATGGGAAAAAAAGAGAATAGTTGCTCGACCCCAAAGGCTTGAACTTGCTTCCACTTTCTCACACTTGACTCTCGACACACACTGATGACTGATGCCACCTGTTTGACGACTGACGGACACAACAGCTGTGCAGCCCCTGACCTTCAGCCAAAACACACACACACACGCCGCTTTTGTTATACAGCAGGCCGCTGACACACAGGCACACGTGTGCTTCAAGATATCAATGGTGGGACAGAAGCAATGTGTTTTTACACATTTATTGAACAAACAATACAGTCAAATACATGTCAGCATGTGTATGTGTGTGTGTGTGTGGGGGTTACAGAGCTGTTGCTGGCTGACTGGAGGTGGAGTCTGGAGGAGAGGCCGGAGCCGCTTCGGGCCTCGACACCTCAACCTGTGCAAAATGAACAAGAAAATGTCCGAGTGTTTTAGGTCATCAGGGCTGTCTTTTCTCTCTGTGAGGGGTGCAGACAGATTGACTTCTGTATGTGCTGCGTGGGCGACTGTGTTTTCCGCGCCAGCTGGAGGCGGATGGGGGACAGGCTTCCTACAGCCTGCAGGCAAACAGAGTTCGCCCACGCCTCACCGTGCTTGGCGAGAGATGGACCGTAGAACACGTAGAAACAAAGCTACAGATTTCTACTGCAGGAGGAACGACAGCAGCCTGAAGCTGACTGATGTCCAGCACTGAAAGGTGCGTTTGTGCGCCTGTTTACTCCACTTTATGCTCAAACCCGGAAACCAAAACTCAACAACATGAATTTTAACCAAATCGAAATATGGAATCCAAATGAATCAACAGCTATTATTTTGGCCAAAGCAAAATGATCCAACTTGCTGATAACAATCACTCTCATCTCTTTCCCTAGTTGTTTTGACTGAAACTTTCTTTGATGTCGTAGACTCGCCCAAAACTATTGTCTTTAGACACTGGAATAACACAGTAATAATATATGATATACCACAGGAGGCCATTGATGAAGTCCTTGATGCTTCTATTGCATTTTTAAAGTGAGACAATAGTTCAGATGAAAGAAAATGCTGATTTTGCCCAAATTAACAGTTTAGCTGCCAGCTAACCCGAACATGTGTTGCTATAGGGATAATACGCTATGTTTAATGCAATACAGCTACAACTCCACTTATTCAGCCCCGAGATGCAGGACAGAACAACTAGGCTGTGATGTGCAGCAGAGGATTTAGGCTAGAATCAAACCCGAGATGAAGCAACAGCGGCTCAGCTTTGATACAATCCTCCCCCCACAATAGTGAATATTGTCCCGCGGAGCGATTGGCCGTGACATCCTTGTGATTGGATGCAAGTTGGGAGGCCTGCGATTGTAAATACTGGCAGCTGGGAGAAGATTAGGAGCTTGTGGTGGATGAAGATGTCACACGGGGGATTTTCACCAAAGAGTGTAGCGCTCATGCAGGCTTTCTATTTTTAGACCCACTTCTTTAATTAAAAACAAGAAGGAAAAAAACCATCATTGCACCTACTCTATCCAAGCCTCAGGGCCCTCACAGTTTTTAAAGGTCTACAGATTATAGTTTGGACGACCTCTGGACGGACACATCCAGCACTACAGCCACAGCATGGGGGGATAGCATCGAACCAGAGATCCCGCACTTGTGAAGTCTCTGGAGATGACCTAAATATATTCTGCTTTTTTGTTAGCCAAACGCTGACGTCCCTGCTTTTGTCTTTAATAAAGCCTCATTTCAAGTCCCTGAATATTTGAATGTGTGAAAATAAAATGTAGGCCACTGAGCTCCATATGTCATCAGCCACCAAATCAAGCATGTCTATTAATGAAAACACTCCCCCCCCCCCCATTATGCAATCAGTGATGCACAGAACGACTGTGGAGAAACGTATTTCGCCTACATCCAAAATTAACCCGCAGCCTAGTTTGGGTTTGAGGAATTTAGATTCCTGTTGAAGTGGAACTTTGCTCTCAGTCAGGGGGGAATTGGCTGCATCAATCTGAGATGCAGATGTCTGGAATAAGAGCTGTGAACCTGGAGGGATTTAAAAATACAGCCTGCCTGGATCTGGAGTCGGAATCTGTGTCGACTTTGATGTGGAGTTCTGAAAAACGGCTGTTTGTCCTCCACGAGGAGGATGAAGCCATTCTTCTTCCTCAGTGACATCACTCGGAATTTAAAAGCGTGCGAGTCGGCTGATTGTGGACCAGCATTCAGACTCTGACAATCCTACTCTGCTAATTTGGCCTCAGCGCCGCAGCTTTGATGTTGCTGCTGTCGGGCGAGTGTGTGCGCAGGAAGTGTGTGTGTGTCTGTCGCTCTCACCAGCTTCTCTGCACGCTGCCTCAGCTTCCTCCAGACTGTGTGATGAGCCTGGACACAAGACAGTGACCCGAGACAAACCCTCCTTTTAATCAGGATCCCCTTTTCAAAACTTTTGATAACACACACTCAATTTGACTCAAAAATACTCAAATTTATTTAGACAGTAATATTGGTAAAAATAGGCAAACTTGAAAATGTTTGTGTTTCTACTCAAAATATGTTTTCTACTGTCATTTTAATCTTGTTTGTATCAAAATGTGTTTACATTTTTTAAAAATCTGAGGGACAAACAGACCGAGGGGACTGTGCTCTGTGATCTTTGATGCTAAAATTGATATTGTTGCCATGGTGACTGGTGTAATATTTAGAACTTTGAGTGACATATCAACAGAAATGTACACTCATCTCTGGCGCCTGCAGTTTTCTGGAGAGAAGAAGACATCTTTACAATAAAGGTTCCTTTTTACATTATGGGGATGTTTTAAAAACAACTCAAATGCTAACTATAGCTTCCATTTCAAGAATAAACCTAAAAAGTACTAAAATGCTGCTAAAAAGGACGATGAAAAAAGATCCATCAGCACAATCTAAACCCCCGTCGGTGGTTTATAATTGCCATTTTAGAAAAAGGTCCCAATGCCCTCGTTCTTCACTGACCTGCAGCTGCAGAGGAAGGGAGAGCCCCTGTGCTCGACGATGGAGGCCCCAGGGACCCTGGCCCAGACTGTGGAGAGCCGTCACCTCGTACTGCAGGCACAGACCCGTCCTGGCCACCAGAGGGCCTCCACTCAAGAGTACATGGTCACCACATCTACAGAGGATATAAAATGAAATAATAATGAGGCGACGTGAACGGATGTGAAGTGAGGCACTGCAACAAAAAGTTAGATCTACACGGTCGTGCAAAGCTCACCTGTACAGCATCACTGTGCCTTTAGGATTTTCTGCTGCTTTCTGTTCTATTTCTTCCTGTTTACACCTGAGACAGAAAGAAAACTTAAAACATGAGGAAGCAATGCGTAAAAAATGTATGTACAGTAATAATGAATGACCCTGATATGTCAACAGACATTAAAGAATGATGTTCATTTTTAATAGCTACTGTATATCACAGACAACATTAGTGAAGCCAGAATAGTCTCCTTTCAAATGTGTCAGCCCATAAATCATGCTGAAGTTTCCATGTTGTGTTTCTGTCTGCTGGTTTCCAGTTACCACTAAGCTTCTGTCGCCAATGATTCAAAATCCCAAATGTCTGATGTTCCTAAACCTAAAAAACCTCGTTATAATTCCCAACAACATCATGACATCATGAAGTCTGTAAAAAACAAGGATCTGTATTGAAGATGCCCTTTAAAGGTGCAGACAGCTGCAAATGGAGAAGAATTTGAATCTTTATCTCTCCTGGACAGGTAAGTTTCAGCTAAGCTTGGCTGACTTAATGCTAATTAATGTAGGCACAAACATTTAAAAAATGATCTAAATTTGAATGTTATGAATGCTCCATTGACTAGGTAACAAACTAAGAAATAATAACAGCGACTTGTGTTTGCCAACATTAGTAATACATTAAAAGCGCACATTTCTCTGGCATCATGCCGAGATGCTGCGGGAAAACTTATGGCAATATGAACAGTAATATAGACAGTACATCGATCACCATTCTTGCTGGATCCAGCAACCTAACTAGCAACCTCTACTTTTGGGAGGGGCAAAGGGAGACTGTGCTGCAGAGTAATTTCATTGTGTTTGCAGTCCCAGCTTTGACCACCAGGTTACATAGTGCTCCTTTAATCATTAATCAAATGTAATATTTATGTGAGATGGGGAGGAAAACACCAAATGACAGTAGAACAGGACACAGTTATTAGGCTGGCCCATATTTCCTGAGGAGTTCTTGTGCCCGGTTTACCTGTGGTGCGAGAAGACCTCCAGGGCCACAGAGGGCACTACTTCCAGAGGCTCCCAGGCCAGGTCTTTCAGGATCAGCTGCTGGGCTCCTTTGGTCAAAGAGCGCAAAGACTCCTGCAGACACACACAAATGATTAGTTACAGCACAGATACCCGGACCTTCTCCTCCTCTGCAACTGTTGGTGACACAGGCACTTAGCTTCAAAAGGTGACAATCAATTCTGCCTTAATTGCACCAGCTGTCTCACAGAGAAACAGAAATTTAAATATGAGACACTAAAAGAAGGCAAAGGTCATCTGTATTCTAAAATAGATCATGGGTGCAATGTTACTTCATGGAGAAACTCAGGTTTAATTCACCTCTAATGGTCACAATGAATGACTGCTAAATACATAGTCCTCCCTTTTGTTTCAACTGTGCGAGTATTCTAATAATCTATCGCTCATTCACCTCAGATGGAGTCCAAGAGTCCAGCTGAGGGTCAAGGACCACGTCGCAGCAGAACGCCCCTGATGTGACTGCAGGATAACACACATCTATCAAAAATGTCTGGACAAACTGACCTAAGTAATAACAGTAATCCATGATACAACAGCCATGTTTTCATTTGGATTTGTTAGATTTTACAGGCTTTCTGCCCTGTGTCGGATATTTCATGTCATCTACCTGGCACCTCCACCGTGCTGAGCAGATCGACATTAAACTCGTCCTTGAACGCCGTCTCCAGGACCTGGCCCAATAAAGCAGCGCAGGAACGCCAGTAAGCCTGAGAGGGGAAAAGAGAGCAAATTAAATGTGCTGGAATCCATTTTAATGTGATGTATCCAAAACTGTGATTTACAGAGAACACAAACCAATTACAATCAGCATTTATATCTGATTAAAAAAATTATAAAGCACTTTAAATGTAACCCGACTGCCAGCAAGAGTATAAAAACAGGTAATACAGGTGAACATGAACCAGGGAGTGGAAACAGCTAAGACTATAGGCTGAGGAGGAAAAGGTGCTGAAGATGTCTAAAATAGGTAAAGAATGCACGTATGGAGTAACTGCGTTCCAGAGCGTCGAGCCCGTAGAGCTGAAATCTCCGACTAAAAAAGTTCTGAGCTAGGCGTGAAGGCTGGAGAGCAGGTGAATGTTCGAGGAGCAGGATGAGATTGGTGGTATTAGATCAGAATGATACTAAAGAGCAAGAGCACAGAGGTGTTTGTGGGTGAGGAGGAGGATTTTGTAAGTGATACGGGACTTGAACAGTTGATGAGGGTTGGGCTGATGTGTTGCCGGGGTGTTTGCGCCAGTGTGAACTCTTGCTGCTGAGTACCTGAAATATTGGAGCAGCTCTAGGTCGTTGCTGAAAACCAAGAACAGGACGCTATTGCAAGAGTCCAGACTGTACGTGCATGTGAGATCATAGCCTTTGTTGTGTTAACGTTGATCTCACCCAATATATAGCATACACATCTCAGATGTACAAAGCATAAACCATTAAAAACATACTTACTGATAAACCACTCTGTTTAAAAATGAAAACTGATTTAAATGGTTACCTCATTGACTACTGTAGGGTCATTGTCTTTAAATGTGAGCAGAGAAAGTGAGCAGGAGTGAGTGAGGGGCCGGTGCAGGGGCCACAATTCCCCATCCACCAGAGCCAGGACCGAGTTATTCACGTGATACTCCGTCAGGTCTGGAGAAAAAGAAAAGTTTAGTGCATTTAGTCATCTGCAGCTGAGATGCAGGGAATGAAAATGCAATTTTGTTTCTGTCTCTTCACTCACGTCTGGCACAACTTAGAGGAGTGGATATTCCTTTGTTCATGATCAGCAGCGTCCCATCCAGCCCTGGGCCATGCATCGATACCTCTATCTTTTCTATGCGAGGATACAGGGCTCTCTGTCTGGCCTGCTCCCGGGAGAACACAGCGTTTCGCTGGCTCAGCATCTCAGCTGGAGGGGGACGCACGGCTGCAGCAGCTGAGGCACAGCCTGATGGAGTCAAGAAATATAGAAACAGGCACTTAGAAACTTCTATAGAATACATATCTCTTATGTTTTCTTATAAATGACGTCTTCGTGTTTAACCGGAATGCCGAGCGGAATACATGACATTCCAACCTAGCCTACGCTCGCTTCAACTACGAGGTTAACGTAATGACTCGGACGCTACTTACGGCGCTGGAGGAATTGACACACCTTCCTGGTTACCATTTCAAAGGATGCTTTTATAATATTAACAAGCTAAGAAAGAAACGTAAATATACATAAACGGATAGTATATCTACAGTAGTTACTTCTGTCTCTAATTGAAGGACGCCATGCCTCGCCAGTGTGCACTACATATTTAGTTCCGGGTAGAAATCGTACGAGTGGCAGAAAAGGTCCGGATAATTCAGAATTACAACCACAGTTCTGTATATTGACAGAAGATGTCACTGTTGGTACAAATTAATTATTTTCCCCATTGTTAAAACACAATTTTGCAAACTATGCTGTTTTTTGTAAGACAAGACAATTCACAAAACCACACAACGAATGTGGTGTGTTGTGTGGTTGGAATGTCCACTCCTCAGAATACCTCATATCCTGCAAAATAAAGTACTACAACCAAAACTACAAAGTGCTTTAACAAAATCAAACTTTTGCACCAACTGATACACACTTCATTCATAATTACTATATTTTTGTCTAAGCAACTGTATGCCTTTGTGCATTAAAAAAGCACTGTAATCTAGTTTGTTACTAAATACTGAAATGCTTAACCCTCATATTATGTTAAGGGTCAATTTGACCCGTTTCAGATTTTGTGTTGTCCAAAGTGCTGGCTATCCTTTTTTTTCTTCATGAAATTTGGTGACTTTTCCTCGTTTAGGGTCATGAACAGGTTTGCAAAATCTGGACACGTTGGTGTCTCTTGTCTGTGCACTGTTACGTTGATGATGTTGCGGGTCAATTTGACCCGGACATGTTAATAGGGGAGTGTGTAATGTAGTGTAATGAGTACAATGCACAAAGGTGCATCTCTGAGCACTAAAGATGACAAGAAGCCATAAATGATCCTGGATTATAATGCCACTAAAGGAGGGGAGGACAATCTGGTCAAAGTAACAGCAACATACAGCTGCCAGGCAAGACTGCCCATTGGCCTTTGTTGATCTTTTTTTGCCACATTTTGGACACATCTGCTTATAATGCCTATGTCCTTTGGACTGAAATCAACCAGCAATGGAAATCCAACAAATTGTACAGACTTTGGCTTTTCCTGGAAGAACTCAGCAAAGCACTTGTCACTCCCAAGATCCAGACACGAGCCAGGCCAGTTCGATCCCCAGTGGCTGCCGCCATGATTGAAAAGGTCAAGCTCAGGTCACCCACCCAACCAACGTCCAGTGGACACAGGTGGGGAAAAAAGGAAAAGATGCCAGGTCTGTCCATCCAGAGTAGACAGTAAAACAAGTACCTCTTGTGTGAAATGCAAGAATTACATCTGCAGAAGGCACACTGTAACATTCTGACCATCATGAGGAGAACAGTGAAAATGTTGAACATTGAATGTTAAAGTTAAAAAGAAATGTGTTCATGAAGAGGGAAAAACCTAAGCCCCGTGCTTTCTTTGAGTCAAGAATGAAGACAGAAAAGAAGGGAGTAGAGGAGGATGAAGAGAGAAGAAAAAGAGGATGAGAAGAAGGAAGAATTGCATCATTTTGACCTGGGAGGATGACAGAAGGGTTTGGCTAAATAGTCCTTAAATATAGTTTTGCAATAAATATAGTTTGAAATTAAAAATGATATTGATTATCCATTTTCTAACTGTTTCTATAATCTAAAATAAAGTAGTTCTTAGTTTAACTTGTTTTCTTGACTCTTTTGAGGCATTTACAAAGTACGGGTCAAAATGACCCGCAACATCATCAATGTAATTTTTTTCCCAACATAATATGAGGGAATGGTGGAAATGTCTTCAGATTGTTTACACAGAAATATTTGCAGATACACACATGTTGCTGAAACATTTTTATTATTATGATTTTTCCATTGGAAATTCAATGCAATATATGCACAGCAGATATATTAACATTACAGTGAACTAAAATATGTTTACAAAAAAACAAAACGGTCCACCGAAAAAGAAAATTGAAGAAAAATATATTCAAAAAATACAGAGGCTAGAAAAACTAGGCAGCATCTTGCCGCACAGCTGGGTCTGGCCACAACACATCACAGGCAATATCTCAGCTTGCCAGAGATCGGTGGAAGAAGCACCGTGAGTCCAGCCCTGAATCACACCCGCATCAATTTCATCACATCTCTTTGAGAGGTTTTGACAAATGCTGAGTTTGGGAGAAGGTATTGACGGAGAAATGGTGTGTGGTCAGCAAACCAGTCTTGGGCTGGGGCAACACGATAAAAGCTCACATTGTAGCGTGCTACAACATACCAGTTTCTTTGATGGTCTTCATCATCTATATGCTCTATTAGAATGGTTGGGAGACTGTCCAGAAATACCTGGGCAGTGTTTGACGTCAGCCATTTGGGAAATCACCCAACTGATACACTATTATGTGCCTTGTACAACATTGTGTGAAAGAAATTTTGGTTACATACCTCTTCTCCAGTCAAAATGTCTGGATAAGAGGAAAGTAAAATGGCTCATTGTGCTGCACTCCAGCCGCTCTCAGTCTCTCTTGTCAGCCCGGAGTTGGTGACATGATCAAGGTTGCTCTGATTTCATTTGAAAGTTGTTGTCTTCTTTGGTCATGAACTCTTCTATCAGCTCTGCCTCTCACTCCTCACCCCCTCTCATACGGCTCTTCCTCTCTCACACACCTGTGGTCCTTTTGCTTCCTTCCTGATTGAAGTGGAAACAATTCACCATTGAGGTACTTGGCCAGGTTGCACATTTGTTGGCTCATGTTTTGAATAGCAGCGTTTAGAAATGGCAAACATTTGACTTTGAGTCAGACTGTTTGTCTTAGAAAACTGTTTTCGCTGCATTTAGAAAGTGCCATTTTAAATTGAAAAATTTGTGTAAAGCAGAAAAACGGTTCAGAGTTTTGTAGACTTGAGCAGGAGATTTTCTCTCTGTGTGTCAGTTTAAATACTACTAATAAAACAATCATAATAAAAACTGTAATATTCAGATGTTACAAAAGGAAATCTAGTTTCAGGATCATTGTTAAATAGTCAGCAAGAATATATCCGCACATATACAAAAGAATTAATAAGGATGTCCCTCCAAAATCTACCCCAATAAAATATCCTGGCTGTTCCTATATCCCCCACTAAGATATATAGAATAAAATATGAGCTCGTGTCCCCGGTTTCATCCTCTAATGGACTCTAATGGCACTCACACTTTGACAAATGTTTGTTGGATTTCTCAGAACCAGAATCAGCAGAGATGTTGGCTCTAATAGCAGCCGCAGGAAAGGCAGAACGCCAGGCCTGGGTATGCTGCCTCATGATCATAACATTATAAATCATCTGAATGCAGGATGAGATGGAGCCACTTTACTCCTAAATGACAAAGCTGAAAGGCTTCTTACAGTAAGTGTAAATCATATGACCTGCAAAGAGGCAACAGCAGGAAGAGTCATACCTCAGATGTACCTCAAACTTATGCAGAATGTGAACTAGAACTTTGGGGCTTAAAATCGTACATTTATAATTGCTAATCTAAAATAATTAAGGAGAGCACAGAAGTACAGGAACATGAACATCTATGTGTCAGGGGTCTGACCCAAATAGCCAGTTATCTGATCCTGCTGTCAAGTGTCTCCAGATTCTCACTGTTGCGCAACTTATTAGGTTAGTGGAGCGAAGACAATGTGGAAAATGTCCGCATATTAGCAAGACGTGACAATAATCACCTGGGAATTCCGCTGCACGTCTGCCCGGGAGTGCAGGGAACTCAGATCTGATCAAATGTACCGCGATGACGATCAATCACCAGGCACGACACAGTTGTGCATAAAGATTTATTTTTTTTCTTGTTGAAAATAAGTGTTTCTGACATTGAACCGCTAACATGTCTGCTGTGATTAAAGATAAATGAACACTACATTGACACCGACGTTCACGCCATACACTGAAACAAGGCATTTGTAAGCTGTAGATGTGTGTGTGGTATCGACTGGCTGATTGGCTGTTGGGTTGATTGATCTCTTTGGGTGAGATTGATTGTACTCGGTACTGTCAGCGTGACTTTGTGGACACATCCTCCGCAGTTTATGATGGAGATGGTCGAAAGGTGCACTTTCCTCTGACATTCGTTCAGTTTTTTCATTCATTCATTGTTAGATGTCAATCAGTGACGCTGCTGAACAGGGCCGCACGTACATTAGAGAGCGGGCTGGGGCCCCAGCACCATAAGGGGGCCCTTGAGGGCCTGAAATGATGGTCAACAAGGTGAAATAACCAAACTTTAGAGTGAAATAATTCTATTTTTCAGAAGATGACGAGGCCAAACTGTGAGGAAAAGATATCCCTTTAATCCCAGAATTCTGACTTTAAAGTCAAAAATGTCATTCTGCCTCCGTTTCATTTTGAAATTAAAGTAGGAATTTTCACATGATTCCAGGTTTTCTATCTTCCTTTTCCAGGTCGTGCACAGAAGTCTGTTGGTAAAAAAGAGAAACCTGATCATTGTTAAAAAAAAAACAGACGAGAAAAACAAAATAATGTACAACATATCAGTATGCTACGTATAAAACCAAAACTTTATTTAATTAAAAATGCATGAATGTTGTGTATTAGCAGTCTTGTGTCCTGGCCGGGGGAAAGGGGGGGGGGCTTGGGTCTTTGTGCGGCCCTGTTGCTACTCGACATCCTGTCGGATCGTTGGTGAATGCTCTTGCACTGTCCAAAAAGTGCAAAAAGACATAAGAACAAAGTGAGCACACTGCCGTCCCTGCTTGAGTCGATGGCTGGTTTTCCCTGAAAGATGAACCGTAATCTGAAGGGTGGCGCTAAATGTCAGAGGTCAAACGGTTTCTTTCGAGGGAAAACCCACCCTGTGCCCGAAGAGTGATGTACGCTGAAATGAGACTGTCCCGTTTTGGCTACGTCTGTCTCCCGCCCTAGTTCCCAGAATGCCGTTTGACACAGTGCAGCAGGTGGGATCGTTCCCCCCATCGCTCTTCCAGTGCAGCCGCCTGTCGCTACTGGATGCTGCAGGCGGGACAGCACGCCTTCCTCCGGTCCGGCAGGGGGCAGAAGTCCATCTGGCGAACGATCTCCGCGAACAGCTCGTCCACCATGGTCTTGCTCTTGGCCGAGGTCTCCATGAAGGGGCAGCCCCAGTCCTCGGCCAGCGCCTGGCCCTCGCTGGGGGACACTTCCCTCTCGTCCTCCAGGTCCACCTTGTTGCCCACCAGCACCACCGGAACCTGCTGGTACCTGGAACCAAAACAACGGAGAAACATGACGGAAGAGAACACCCGACCTTCCCCCCAGCTGACACGAGAGCGATTAATGATCATCTTGTTGTAATCATTTAATATCGGAGCTGGGAAATTCTAAAAAGCTAATTTTAGGAGGCTGTTGCGTTAGAAAACTGTCAGCACGAGAAAAACCACAACTGTCTCTTTTGATCGCTCCGACGCTCCATTTGTTCCTGGAATTATCGTGGATGCTTCGGCATGGTGCACACGCCCCGCGCGTAATGGCCTCTAATTCTTGCATAAAATCTCTCCACGCTGCATCTGCATTAGAGTGCACGTCTCAACGGATCAAAAGCTTTTCCCTCCCGAGTGTGGCTGAAGATTCCACCATCAATAGGAGGAAAACAGGCCGTGTGAGTAATGGTATAGGTTATTGAATAATTGAATAAAGATAATACGCTGCTTTTACATGCTTGGCACTGCACTGCTGTGCAGCTTTGCATCATTTTATGCATCATTGCATCATTTTATGTCTAAAATATAGCATCAGATGGATTTATGTTACCATTTATGATGTTTCCTCACAACAGATAAACGGTAAATTCGATTTTTTTTTTTTTTAAAACAGTTGCATCAGCTACAAGATTTTCACAGCCAGAATAAAAAAAATCCTCCTTCAAACTCGTTTTCTAAAAACTTCTGAATGCGATTTGATCGTACGCTGCCCCCTAGTGGCGAGAAGCTGTCTACAGGTTTAACACATTTCTGGCCACATTTTGCTGTTTTCTTCCCTCGAAATATTCATGTTTCTTTTCTATTAGAAGCCCGTGGAGCTACCAGTGATTTAGTTAAAGGCTCCGCTCCCACAGCAGGTAGTCCCACAAACCCTTTAATGGCCTCAGCCATTAACTCATTCCTAAGTGCATCCCAGCTTATTGATCTGCTGGTGCAGAGAAATGAGAAATTGAAATGAACTCCTATGCGCAAGCCGATGGCTGGCTGCCACAACATTCGTCCGGGAGATTAGTTGGAGTCCAGTCTCTGAGCCGAAGGTGCCACGCCGTGGAGGAAGCCAACGCAGATGCCCCCAGGTGCTGACGTGACCTCGTGCTGGACGACCCCTGTAGATTCTCTGGAATACGGTCAGAGAAAGATTCAAATGCCAGCGGCTTCCCTGCAGCTCGACATTTCATCTCTCTCTCTCTCTCTCACACACACACGCACGTGCAGCAGCATCCGACCTCAGCGGGGGGAGCATCTCGCACGGCCGGCATGTTTGGAAAGCTGGAGTCTGGAGGGTGTGAAGAGGGAGCAGGGAGAGCCCGGTGCAGCCAAATGCAGGCTGACAGCCTTTGCAGGAAAAACTCTATATATAACCCCAAACACGCAGGAAGAGCCAGCATCTCCCTGGTGGGGGGGCTGACGTCTGATCGCTTCATGCGGCATCAAGCTCTCAGCGGGGGAAGCGCACGCCACGGCCGAACCTGCGTCCAACTGATGAACATGGCAGTTAGCGTTGGAGGTTAAACGTGCACTGGCGTGCCGGAGCGGACGCTCCGTAATCCAGGATCGTTGACTCTTAAAGCTCTGTAAAAAACCAAATCCAGAACCGATTGACAAAAAGTTTCAGCCTCGACTGAAGCATGAAGGTTGTTTTGTCAGTTTGATGAGAGTTATTTAGAATATGAATATAAATTGCAGTTTAAAAGCCCAACAGTGGAAAATGGCTCCTCTTTGCATGCATTACGGGAGTTATCAGCAAAGTGGGAAAAGCCTCTCAAAGCACCAGGAGGGAATTTTGATGAGCTCAGACAATGAAAAGGAATGTTAATCAGCACTGGTTCCTTTAAAATCTCACATAAAAAACCCAACACGAAGGCTTCCCTGGTCACTGGGTCGGTAACAACTGACACGCATCCGTCTTTGAGGAGAAAAGCACGTAAAACAACAAATATCGGATTTTCCACTCAGCTGGGAAGCTTGTTGGCCTCGCTGAGGCTCCACGCTGGGCCGGATAGCGGCGCCGACTCCACCTTCCCGGCTTCACGAGCCCCACGGCGCCGACAAACAAGCGCAGCAACAACAAAGGAACATTCATCCACCTCCTCCGCGAGGGTGTGCATCCCCGCAGCCGCCGCGCTGCATCTGCTGCTAATTAACAGCCGCAGCGGCCCGTTTGTGGCCACCAGGCGGACGCTCGGCCTGGGCCGAGGAGGCCCGTCCCCGTCCCGGGGTGTTGCCCCCGGAGACCACAGCGCTGATACGGAACGGGGCAAAAACAAGACAACAAGATTTCAGTGATCCACCGATAAAAAGGCCCGGAGAGCAGATGGGAAGCATCCTCCGTCTTTTGTTATTGCTGGGAAAAGCCATGTTTCTTTCTAAAAAACACGCTTAGTAAACAAAAACAACAGGGGGAGAGAACATAAAGCTATTAAATGTGTACAAAGTCTATTAAAGCCAACGCAACAAGAATGGAACGTCAGGATGATTTTCATCTTATTACAGTGAGTTGACGTCTAAAAGGTGGGCAGTGCGTCCATTGGCACATGGTTAACTGTCCTTTGAGCGGCTCACAAACAAGGAAACGTTTGGAAAAGGCTTTGAGGCGGATTTTTAAACGCTGAAATGAAAGATCTGACAAAAACAGCAGCTCTGACACAAAGGACACGCACTCAAAATAATGAGTTTCAGCCACACGGCGCCCCCTGGTGGCCGAATCAGCTGCTAATTGCACAGACGCGAAGGTTCAGAAGCACTGGAAGTACGTTTACTCATATACACCAAGACTTTCATGTATTTCTACTTCTATATTTTCTTTCTTTGGATGTGGATTCCCGTGGCTGTACTCCACAGATGTCCCCGCTCGGCCACTCGGGTCTTCCGTGCACGCTGGACCGTGCACGCTGCATCAATCTTGTGCCGAAGGCCTGCTCTTCATCCTCTACCTCCTTATCATCACCAGGCCTCCCTCCGCAGACCATCGGTCTTTCATTCCTCACATTCTCACGTGCGCTAGCAGGGTATTTGTAGCGTTAGCTGCTGCCCTCAGGAACTTCTGCCTAATACCCAGCAGATCAAGTTTGGCGTCACATGATCTTTTTGCCCAGATGTGTTTCATGCCTTATATTTAACAAACCTTCCATTTTTCACAACAAACTACAGCAATAATCCCGTTACTGGAGCAGTTGGTTGCTTCACCCGTTTGCTGCCTGATGGCAGTAAAATCTGGAGGTCAGAGAGTTGCCCCGACACCGAGGCAGGCCTCAGGCCTCTCCTGAGATGGGTCGTTTTGCTTTCCCACTCAGCGGTGCGTGATGCTCACCTCCTGCCATTAGACACAGCATCAGTGCAGCGTGACCGTCCTTTGAACACGCTTCCTCCTCCTGGACGAGAGCAACAATAAGTCTTTACATGGAAGCAAAGGAGATTATTAGATTGCGCGGGGGGCTACGCCCAGATGTTGTTTTCGCAGATAGCGATCGAGACGGGCTTCATTAGGTCAGCCTCAGAAACTATTAACTCTTGTTTAGGGTAGCAAATGTCCGAGATGATGTGTTGCAGTCGCAACGTGTGTCAATTAGCGATAGCTACGATACCATGCGAAAGGCGCTTAATCATCACTGGAAGCTTCTAAAACGTTGGTTTTAGTTTAGGGTAGTTGCAAGACTCTTCTGTTATTAATTATAAACCTTTGATAAAAGCAACAATTCTTTCCTTTTAGAGGAAAATGCTCACAAGATAAATGTTATCTTGAGTTCTTCTCTTACTGGATAAACTCAAGCTGAAGCTAAGCTAAGATGGATGTGCAGTATATTTAGCTTGATAGCGCTACAAACATGAAACATAAACCTAAAAAGTGTACAACAATTACAGTTAATGTTCACATGACACATCTGGATTTTGTGGAGAGGCTGATGATTTAGATGTGGAGCAGTAGGATGTAGCACTGGTGCTAACTGAGCTGAGCTGCAGCTGAGCTTCACACGTCAACCCTGTTGATACTGAATCAGGTCAGAGAGCAACCAGAAGGAGATCCAGCATCTCTGCACGCTCTAGAAGATCCCTTTTTTCCCTGGAATGTTGCACTTTTACAGTGTTTGCATTTTTATCTTAGGCTAAGCTAACTGGCTGCCACCTCTCTTTAAATATTTACAGTTTTTCTCAGCATGTTGAACCATCACTCTTAATGCGTTTCCTGCTTCTCCTGCATGGACGTCAAAAGTGACGTCCTACGAGCGGAGTCGCTTCACAGCACACAGCACAGCCAGTTTCCCATGATCCCCCCCCCCCCCCCCCCAGAGCGGGCCTGCGTTAGCATTCCTGCTTTTATGAGTCCCTAATGGAGGCCTGATGTCTTCTTGGCTTCCAACCTAAAACAATCCCATTAAGTTGCGGTGAGCAGAAACACAGAACGCTGCAGTAAATCTCAGCGTGGTGCTTGTTGTTGTTGCAGCATCAGCAAGAAGTTGGATCTCCTGGAGACTGATAATGGGGAGCAGCAGCTGATGCTGTGTTTTCCTACACCTCGTGATGTCGGCGCATGCTTGAACTGACGCTGGGAGGAGGTTTGATTTATGGTCGCAGGATTACCATCGAAGGTTCGTTGGATTTGTATGGGAACCCACAGGGCTCCAGCCCAATACCATCGTGTCCAGTCAAAATTGACAGTTTTGGGGGATATTTCGTTTAAAACTAAAGTGAAAACGCATGAATTTAATTAGACGATGTTTGTCTCCCTGATTTGGGGGTGACGCCACTTCACACAAAATGGAATGACAGCGTTAAGAGGGGACTTTTATTGTTAACCATTTCCTGCTACTGTGATCTGTCAAAACTGGGTTTGGTTTTACAAAAGATGACAGTTGTTGCCATTAACAGAATTCCATATGTCAATTATAGCTTACTGAACGTATAAAACTAATAAACACCACAGTGTTTATTAGTTGAAACAGGTTGAAACAGGTTACTTGGTAATTAGCAATGCTAATCAGCGAAAGGTTTGTGTTGATTTGCTGCCATATGTTGGTGCATTTTTAATGTTTCTATAATGTACGTCAGACTAATGCAGGTGGAAGGAGACTTTTACTTTGAAATTCTTGATGTTTTTCCGGCGCGGCCTCAGAGTGCATGTGGAAGAGCGTCTCTGCAGTCATAGTCTGCGCTTCAAAAGCACAGCAGTGTGAAATAAAAGAATGAAATATTAATAGATATCCACGGGGGGGGGTGCAGGCTGCAGCGTCACTGGCCGGCGGCCGGCTGGGGCTCTACTTTCTACGTCTCTTCCTTTCAGGACTTCCCTCGTGCACTCGCCGGCGGTGACGCTCGGCCTGTGACGCCAGCACGGCGAGAGCGTTGGGTTCAGGCTGCGGAGGCGGAAGCAGCGAATCTGACTACAGCACGCAGGTTAGGTTCTAAATTCTCGTTACGCAAAGGGGTTGGTGGACGCAGCGCTTGAACGCATGGCGAGCTGCAACGGCAGTGAGTCTTGAACGCAGCAAAGAGTGGTCAGATAGAGGTAGACGGGGATTAAACCCATGACCTTCCACCTCCTGAGCTTCAGCTATTACATTTTAGCATGTTGCTAGGGACTATTTGTGGGAAAAAATTGTTTGTTTGTTAGCTTAATGGTAAAAATTTGTGACAGTATTAGTGATAATAAGTCTAAATCTGTTTTTGTAAATGATTTATATAAATACTGACGTTTCTACAGTAGCCCAGAAGGGACAAACGCCCTGAATGAAACCATAATCCTGGGCTGTTTCTCCACAGGCGTACTTTTGTGGGCCTCGGCCACCGTCAGCAGCAGCAATAGTGGAAAACACTGGGAATCCTCAAACTTTTTACTGGATTCTTAGCAGACTGACATTTCAGACAAGCTAAGCTAACCGTAGCCTGGTGGCTACCATGCAGAGCTCACTGCACTTTCAGGACATCACAGCTAACTCCACATAGAACTGAGGCTGACTTCTTATCAGTCATTGTCAGACTTCATTATCTCTGCTTTGAAGCACCAAACTAGAATCCACAAGTGAAGCCAGATGGATTTTAGCCATCTGTAAATCACGTCGGCGTCGGCTCCCAGCCCAAAAAACACCAATATTTCAAGATCTGCGTGTTTCTTTCACCCAGCTGCGGGATGAGCTCACTGGATTATTTGATTAATGGAGTGAAGTGATTAAATCCATCCAGAGTCAAGTCATGTGTGAGAGACATCAGAGGCGGCGCTGGTTCAGAGGGCTGACGCACGGCGAGCGAGCTGCGGCCCGGCTTTTATGAAGAACACGTGAAACCGGTTTGGGCCTTCGCACGAAGGAGAGGAAGAGGAGGGGAGCTGAGGGGAGGCGGCGGACAGTGGCGTGCAGGGACATTTGGGGGGCATGTGCTGAGGGAAAGGGCAGGTTTTGTGGCCTGAGGAACCATCAGCTGACTAATTACAGACACATGTTGAATGGAAACGTATATCTGGTGATGTCAGCATGTCAATAAATTCACTCTGCTGATCAGAAACTGCTGATTTATTTCTCTGGAACACACATGTTGCCTCCTGAAGCTCCAGTTCTCTCTCCTCTCTTAGAAGAAAGGAATAAGACACATCTCCTGTTGTCATTAAGTGGTCATTCTGTTGCCTGATGCAAACCTACACACACTGAAATAGCTTCACGTGTATCCCACCACTGGTTGTGTGGTGCTCACCACCTTATGTTCACTATTGCTCTTGGCTAGCCTTTACATTCTGAAGCAGGCGGACAGTCGGCTCATTTAGTTTTAGCCGTTTTGCCGCTGACTGAGACAGACGACATCACAACAGAGACACAAAAATGCAAGTTACTGATTGGGAACTAAAGGAGAAGGGGGAGAAACAAGACCCGGGACCTGGCTGCTGGGGCAGGGGAGGAGCGCTGCAAAGGCCCTGTTTGTGTCCCATCTGCATGTTCACATTGCCAATGGACGAGAGATGGCCGTGTGTGTGTGTGTGTGTGTGTGTGTTTGCACTGGAGGGGCGGGGAAGGCTTTTATTTGAGAATTGATCAATGATCATGTCAACATGTGCCACATACATAACACTTTTTTTTATTTTTAAATGAAAAGGGCACTTGGTAGAGAGGGCAAAGGGCAAAGGGCGGGACCTCGGGTCAATCTGTGCACGCCACTGGCAGCAGATGATCGCAGGAGCGCCGCGACCCTCTCCACTTTCAGGTTGAGGCCAGCTGGGAGTACTGGACCAGACAATAACGCGGAATAAGGACAGTTTTACTAGACTGAATATTTGGTTCTTTGGTTTTGGAATGATGTCACTGTTTCTGAAGTCCAGATTCAGGCAGCTTCTGTGGAAAACACAGAAAGCTTGGAATTCCTCCTGGATTCGAGCTTAAATCGGAAGTCTGACAGGGATGGTAAGCTCCAGCTGCACGGGTGGGGCGGCGTGGAGGTACATTCTGCTAAAAAAAGGTGTGACTGTATCAGAATCGTCCACAAATCTTCACATCTGACCTCCACTGATGTACGGAACCACTCCAGCGCGTCAACTGTGCAGGTTAAACCGCACACGTGATATCTGATGTGCACATTTTGACACATGATTTGGCCTGAATGCATTACTTCCAAACCAGCAACCAACGTGCATTCGACACCACGTGCACAGATCTCTGGCACCACTGATGTACGCTGATGAACCCAGACAGCAGAAGCTCGCCGGCATAACGACATCGGCATCGTTTGGATATACGAGCGCACGTTTAACACCTATAACATGATGCCACATGGATGTGGACGTCATTTAAGTCCTTAGCTCACGTTTAGGAAACACCAATGGACCCGTGCACATGGAAACAGATGCCTTGTTCACCAGTATTGCTGAACCCCCGATCAACCCCTGCCCTGATTTATACAGTAATTTAAATCTCTAAAAATAGTAATGAAGCTAACTTTTGGTAGCATGTTGCTCCTAAATCTGAGGGCCTGCAGCTGCATGATCATGTCTGTGTGTGTGTGTGTGTGTGTGTGTGTGTGTGTGTATGGGGGGGTAAACAAAATCCAAGGGTGGTGTCTCTCTCACCGTTTGACCCTGATGATCTGGTCTCTCATGGGCTTGATGTCCTGGAAACTTTGCTGGTTGACCAGGCTGTAGACCAGGATGAAGCCCTGGCCGTTCCTGATGTACAGATCCCTCATCGAGGCGAACTGCTCGGTGCCGGCCGTGTCCAGGATCTCCAGCACCGACGGAGAGGAGTCCACCTCGATCTCCTTCCTGTAGAAATCTTCGATGGTCGGGTCGTATTTCTCTATGAACGTCCCGGTGACAAACTGCACGGTGAGCGCGGACTTGCCCACCCCGCCGCTGCCCAGGACCACCACCTTATATTCCCGCATGGCGCGTCTGCGGAATCCGGCATGCAGGGACCGAGGGTTACATCAGCGGCCGGAACAGACGCATCCCCCGGTGCACAAAGAGCCGAATGAGATGCGATTCCAGGCTGCAGTGACAGGATGCTGGAGCCCTCAGACGCACGGCCCGACAACAGGAAAAACCTCTACTGAGATATTCCCACGCTATCTCGCAGGGACACGATTCCAGAGGCATCCATAATGCAATAAGGCGTCGCTGTGGTAAAAATAAGATTGGCTATTCTTAGAAACAGCTAGACTGGACATCTTTTTCTATGCGGCCGCGGACCAGAAGGCATTTCTCTGCACAGTGGGGCACAATAGAGTTAAAGGCGAAGCGTCCGTTTATGCTTCCAAAGGCGTCGGTGCTGGGAATCCACGCCTCCGAGCGCTGCGCCCGCGGATGCTGCTCGTTCTCGGAAAATATGGGGGGGCCGATCAGTGCCACGGTGGAGACCGGGAGGGTGACATGGCAGCGCCGAGGAGGCGTGTCGTGATCTCACGCCAACAGACAATTAAAGGGGGAGAAAAGCAAGAAAAACAAGCGCTTCTTCTCTCTGAGCTGCTGCTACGGTGGCCCCGCGGTGCTGCATTTACGCGCCGCACTGTCCGTTTTTATTCAATTAAAAAAATCGACCGACTGCAGGACTTGAATTATATTATTTTTAATGACCGGTAATTGATTTTCTTTTGGAGAGCACTGCTTTTCACCTGACTCTGTTAGATAGGGTCCAGTCGGAGGAGGGAGAGCCACAGTGAGGTGGTCCGGGTGGAGGTGGACACCCCGCCGCTACGGTCACACGGGTCACACGTCTCTGCAGAGACCCCCTGCAGCTCGGCTAACCCAGAACACCTCAGGGTCCCACAGGTTCCCGTTCTTTTTATTTTGGTGACGGCGACGCCCCGTCGCACCTTTATGATGTCACAGCATGAGACGGTTCTTGCTGTCTGCAGAGGGCCTGATGGAGGAGGCCCCGGTCGCGCCCACGTCCGCATGCACGCCCTGTAAATCCCGCAGACAGAGGAATCAGCGAGGATCCTCCGGTGCAGCTAACGCCATCTCAGATCCCTCTGGCTCATCCCTCATACAGCATTAGACATGCTTAGAGGCAGAATTCAGGGGCTCCACGGCACCATTGCCCCACTACTGTAATTTTAAATCAATATCACGTGTCTAAAATATGTAAACGACCCCCCCCCACTCAAACCTTTTCTATATATTTTAAAATTAATATTAAAAATACATCTATAATAATAACACTTCCAAAGAATGTGACTGTGCTTACAGCCTGTCCTGCCCTCATGCCAACCTACCCTCAGTCCCCCCCCCCCCCCCCCCCACCTACTCACACATTCTAGTGATTAAATAACACATAACCTACTCGTTCGTCGATGCTTAGTTCAACCACTGGGTTCTTGGGAACGGGAGCCATTAAAACATATTTCTGTGGATTTGCACGGGAGGAGAGTGTAGAATGGACCCACAGCTGGAGGGCTGCACGGACCTGCCAGGACCAAAACGGCTGATGAATCCATCGACTTTTTTAAAGCCAATTTTGACCACTTAGCAAAGAAAAAGGGAGAGTTTAGTGTGCGGCCTGTTGGTAACTGCTATGTATATTTTCTGTAATGTAATAATCAGATGAGTGAGGGAGCTCGGCCATTACCAGCTCCACCTTCGCCCCGTCATAACACCTCTTGGAATGGTCCACATGGTGTCTTAGCACAATCATCTGTTGCCGCACGTTTTAGAGTCACTGATTAACTGTATTACATTGATTTATTTATTTAAACCAAGTATCCAAGTAATCAAGGAGCCGAAACAAAGGAGGATGACAAGTGGAGGAATCAGATTGCGGATTGTAATAATCCCCCCCCCCATTATTTAACAATAATCTCTCAATGATGTCCTTAATCTATTAACCAAAGATTGACTAAGGAGTAATTATCTATTTTAACACAGGCCAGGTTGGAATCAGGAGGTGAAGACAAAACCAATTTGCAGATCATGTGACTCACGGCAGCCTATCAGGGGGCTGGAAATAACAAAAACTGGGACACAGCTCAGATATAACAAGTCTATTTGAATTCATTTTTATTATTTTTAATTTCTTTCTTTTCAATAGATTTTACACTATTTTGCTGGAACCAAAGAAACATTTGACTATAGAAACATAAAATAGCACAAATTATATGCACAAAAGAGAATACACTTAAAAACGATTACATTGAAACCATAACTCTGACGAGGGTCGATTTAGGTCTTTACTTTGTTTTACTGGGTAGACTGCAACAACAATGGCACAGGCAATCACGCTTCCAAACCTGCGGCCTTCAGAGTGGCGCCCCTGCTGGTCAAAGTCATCTACTACAACCTCGAAACTTCCATTGGAAAGCCATGGAGACCAACAAGGTCAAAGATCAACAACAGTTCACACTGTTACAGTCGAAGCCCACTTTTGGCCTTGTGGTGTGCACGTTCAAACCTTTAAAAAAAGATCCTGGTGTAAAGATCAACATTTGGGAGAAAACTGAGATGGGAATTTGAAGAAAGAGACCCATTTGAGTCTAAAATAAAATCAATAAGAGCTCTTAAAAACATAAAACCTTTAAGCACGTTGGACTGGAGATAAGGCAAAGTGTTTGGATAAGCGGAGTCTGCTCAGTTGACACACTGCTCAGAAAGTGCTTACTTTTTTTTTTAATAGCATCAATCATTGCCAACACATTTCTAAAGACTGTTTCAGGATTCCATAGAAAGGGGGCATTTTGGGTCACTTTGTCTTTGTGTCACTAGGAACATTCAGCACATTATAATTTAGTAGGAAAAGAAAAACAGTTTTCTCATGCAATGTGTTTCAAAGTTATTTACTGGGACTTCCTGTTTCCGATAACTGATTTATATAACTAAGGGTGGGGGAGGGGGCGTCTCTAAATAGATGACTTCTTTAAACAACATTAAAAGTGCAATCCTTAACTAGTCACACATTGGATAAAATGTCTGTGTGGAACCCAGAGGTCCTCTGTCAGGGGAGGAGGTGTACATCTTATAGATTATTTATATATATGTCCTCATATTTATATATAATCTATGCAACATTGATGACTTAAACTCTAGAAGTGTTACAGTGACAGCAATACAGAGGCTGCTCTTTGCTAATGAAAATATTCAGTCATAGTCTCCGTGAAGAATAAGAAATGTTCATATCTTCTTTACAATCTAGCTGTGTGTACAGTGTTCTAAGAAAACAAAACCTTAAGAATGCCATTTACAAAAATACCCAACTTTAGTAATTGCAACATTTGGTTGCCACAGCAACAACTTAATATTGTTATGAAATAATATTATACTAGAGTGAAAAGTACATCTTTTTTGAGATTTCTTTCTTTCTTTTTTTTTTGGTAAAATCTCGTCTACACAATAAACAGATTTTTTTTTCTCATCAACACAAGCAACTCTAGAACTTTGCTCATTACTGCAACGCTGTGATTTTTTTTTTTTAATTGATGAGAAGGCAAAAAAAAAAAGATCCAGTAGCTTTCGATTAGAGGGCGGACTTTTTAAAGCCCCCGAGACGCCTCCGACTTCTCATTCACTCATCCGACACATTAGACTTTGAAATGACCAAACTGTTCAGAATGCAGCACAGATCAATAAATTACATTCATTTCAAAATAGAATAGTTAACAACATTGTTTCAGACTAAAATTTGAACAAGAATAACATAAGATAAATTACAATAAAATAGAACTTTTCACCGCCTTCCACAAACATTTCATGCATCGTTCGAATGCATGTGAGGACGATCAGAACGATGGAACCCAGGTGTGATTTAAGGTGTGACCGTGGATTGGAGATGGAAATCAAGCACCGTGAACGTCCACCACAAACTTAAGTATGATCTCTTAAAACATGCTTGGAAAAACAGAATCATGGATTGTGAGCTGTTTGAAAGAATCAACTATTTCTGGTGTTGAACTGAGAGGTCCGGGTGGAGGTGGAGATGACGGGAAGGGTACAAACATACCTTGATAGCAGACAACACACATTTTAAATAACCTTGAATACATTTCTAAAACTGTGAATATAAATTCTCAAAATAAGAAACACTTTACATACATTACATGGTTTACAATACATCTCCGCCCCATGTAAACTACTCAAACCATGGTAAGAAACAATGGTATACTGTGAAAGTTACCAAACATTCTACAAAGCTAGTTTTGATTTGTCATTCCTTAAATTATTTGTCTCCATAAAGTCACTTGTGACATTAATTTGTAAAAAGTCTCTCCGGTGAGGTCCGCGTAGCCTCCGCTTGTGACAATTTAATGATGCAGTCTGGATGTCTGGTGTTGTCGATGGGTGACTTTTTTAGGCACTTCTACAGTTTTCTAAAATGGAACAGGATCTTCGGTGATAATAGAGGTGGACAGGACAACTGGCGATCGCAGGTAGCCCTCCACTCGGAGTCCGAGTCGTCTCCGACTCCACGAGCGTCACATCAAATGCGCCCTCGTTTTCCTTTTTCCTCACGTTAAGCACTTAAGTTCCTCACGCATACCATGGAAACAGTATACGGTGCTGTCATCACCTGCTCGACCTCACTTTGCCAGTGCCAGTCTGCCGGCAGACCATGAGCCCACAAACACACACTCACACACGCGCACACACACACGGCTTGGTATGTCTGGAACAAATCCTCAAGCATTATGAAGCCCTTGGCACAGGCCTGACCCGTTTTGGCGTTGTCAGCAATGGCCGTGACTATCCTCCGTCAACACTGGTTGCGTCTTCTCTCGTCCCGACTACATGCCAAAGAATTCCATGCACAATCTCTCCCACCACTCCTCCTCAACAAAGAACTGAACTCAGCACCAAAACAAATAAAAGGAGTTTATTGGGGGGGTAAGAATGCGGCACGCCGGCAGGTTTGTTCCACCGACTCCTTCTGCGCTCCAACTTTGGCAAGATGTTTTCGGGAGATGAAAAGTTGGCGAGGGGACGAGAGGCGTGGGTGGGTGTTGGGGACTGGATCCTTGGTGGGATTTAAAAAGCTCACGGGGCGCTTGGTCCGAGTGGGACCCTCACGAGGACGGCCACCTTTGAGGGTGCATGAGCCCGTCTGCCCCGGGGACATTCAACTTTGTGGAAAGTTTAAAAAAGAAAAATAAAAAGAAAGATCCCACTTGAAAGAGAAGACTGCTGTGGGCTTTTCGGCGACTCTTCCTGTTTTCCAACATTGAGCACTGGAGCTTTAGTGCAAATTGAGCATCTGTTCTGACTAACCAAAGGGATGAATGCTGCGCAGCTGTTTGTAGAATAAATATTAGAAAGAAGAATCCAACCGTTTGGAGCTGGAAAATGACTTCTATAGTGTGTCTGCTATGTAAGTGAAACTATACATAAGAATATTTTGAACATTTTTGTTAGCCTTTTTGTCTAGATATATATATATATATATAATATATATATACAGTGTATATCTTCTTTTGTGTGCGTTACACTGGCACTGCAGTTCTTACAGGTAAATTGAAGTCTCACACTTTTAGCATGCAGGTTGCTGGATCTCTAAGGGAGGTGTAAGGTAGTATTTACACAGGGGTTGTTTTGGGTTTCCTAGTGTGGTGTTGTGACACTCCATTTCCTTCCTGAGGCTTACTTCAGGATGATCTGGAAAGAGGGATGGAGAGGAAAGAACAGTTTAGGTAAAACAGTAGCACTCCATTGGCTTACACGGTCAATGTAAAGACAATACTTCAAACCAAATCAGCTTTTTATGATTCCGAATGTAACCGCGATACTTCGCCTGATGTTGATGTTCACACTTGTGAAAACAGATGGACCGGTGTTGAATACAAAGGATCTGGACTTTGGTCCTTTTAATTCTAGATCATCCAATATTTGTTCTTTTGCTGCCTATTTAGGGTGTGAGAGTGTGTCAGGAGTGTGTTGGAGGCTGATCCAACAAAGGCCTGTGGTATGAAGGAGGTTCCGTACCCTTTGGGTCAATAAGGAAGCCTAGCCTGGGCTGCATGGCTAACGTGCTTTGTAAAAATGTGTGTGGTTCAGAAAACAAAGAACTGTAGGTCTGCCTTATCCTAACCAATCAGTTCTCTGGAAAATGACATCATTACAGGGATTGAAATGGGTGTGCTCCTACACCAGGAGCTCCTCCAGCCTCTTCATTTCTCTTCCTGAGAAAAACATTTCAGGATGATTTTATCTGTTACTAGAGAGTGAGGATCAGGCCTTTACTCGTTCCAAAGGACCCTTTTAAAAACATTTCATTCTTCTTAGATTAAAGGCAGCAATGTTCTAATGTTATTAATTCACACTCTTTGATTTATATGGTCTTGGTCAGCTATGACTTCTGTATCATATGTGTCTGCTTTCTTTAGAAAACAGAATTTGCTTCCCTGTGCTGATCCTGATCCTGGACTGTCTTATGCTTTCTTTTAGTAATTAGGGGAATCTTCTCTGTGGGTGGTCCAGGTCCGGATTTGTTCTCTGCCTGGCTCCAGAGAGATGGATTGTAAATAAATCACACTATTATTTTCAGCTTTTCAACTGAACAGGATCTTAGTGTAAATGTTACTTGGCACATTTGAAAGTCTGTGGAGAACAACTCCGCTCAAACAAGGAGTGTCTAAGGTTAACACACATTTCTTAGGAACTCTGTCTGTTAATCTGTCGAGTATTCGACTTAATACACGACCTTCTAGTGAAGCCTGCCATCTCAGACCAGGAACTTGAATTCTCATTTGAGCAACCAAAAACACTGGCAGATAAAGAAAGCTGCAGGGTGCACAAGCATGGCAGGACTTTTAGCCATTCAGCAGTTTTAACATTTCAGTGATTCAATCTGACATATTTAGGCAGAGGATATAAACGACAACTGTAGATATGAACAAATCCCGTTGCGCTCCGTTTTGCCCAGTGTTTCATGCAACTGCAGTAAGAGTAAATGGCTCAAAGTATTAACAAATAGCCTGCAGTCGGAACCAAAAGCATCTGTTTCTGTTATCAGATTGACACAACGCAGGATAAAGACAGAAAGACAGACAGAGAGGGAGACAGAAGAGAGAGCGAATGTCTATGGGAGGAGCTGCTGGCTGCCGTCATCTTGTCATCAAGCCAACACAAGGCTGCGTGGTGCTTCTTAATGGACCAAAGGCACACAGCAAAGGACAGAAGCCACTGATCACATCACATATGACATGAAGTCACAGTGTTGTGTGTGATTTGTGCTAGCTCTTTAAAGAAGTATGGGGAATATTAGATATTGCTAAATGGGTGCATCAGCCAGACAGTATAACACAACCCATGATTCAAACACGATTGTCTGAAGGCCATGTCTGTTTCCATCACGTTTTAATCAACATTTAACACGATGACACGGTCTAATCTTTATGGAGGTTTGAAATGTTGTGATCGGCTATGATTAATTCATTTGGATTATTATTTTGGATTGTTACAAAGTTCTTTTTTTGTGAAATATTCTGTTCTTCTATAAATGCGTGACTAGGAATATTCAAGTCAGAGGGAGAAAAAGGCTGAACTACTGTCCAATAGCAGATAGTTCATAAAGCATTCATTTTATATTGGAGTTTAAGGATTAATCTTCATATCTGCCATCCGTACAACCCTGTTATATCATAAATGACCACCGGGCGGCGCTACCACCTTACAAATCCGAGCAAGAACTAGAACTTTCTATTTGACAATATAGGAGATGCTAGTTGACTTCCAGCAAAAACATTACTGCAGACAAATTAGCATAATGTGTGGGTTATGAAGTGAAATAAACAAGATATGTGATATTCTCCATTCTGTTCCACCTGGAGGGGACGTTCATTCAAGGTGTGCGTGGTGGCTGGTGAGTAGATAAACAGGACTGACGTCAGTCTTTCTCTGGCTTCTTGTCCCACATGCATCTTTAAAGAGCAGCTCTGCTTCCTGCTGCTACTACTGCTGCATGCCAATTGCGGAAAGAGATGGTGACTCACGGGAAGTGCACGTGCTGCCAATAAATGTAAGCAAGCACAAGGTAGCTTGGCCATAGGCTGGATTACTTGAAAAATCTGAGCAATTCAAATTATTTCTGGCATGTTATTGTATTAACTCATAATTGCAAGTCCTGTGTTTTATTAAATATAATATAGAAATAAATGTGGGGTCTTCTTTTATAATGCCTTGGTTTTACAGATTATCTGTGGAACACTGTCATCTGCGTGTCCTCAAGGCACCTGTGAACGGAACAACCAGTAAATGTTTAGCAGCTGTATGAGAATGGAAAAACCAGCACTGTGCAGAAATTTCCAGGTTTAAACTGAGCTGTGTACGCCTCACTCTGGCATTCAAACCTGGCTCTGATTCTTTGGCTCCTGCTGACACACAACAACAGGACAGCCAATGATCAGAAGCCATTTTTAGATGGCTTTTATGAGTGTTTCCCTTTGTCTCTGTTGAATCTGACCAACATCGCCTGCAAGTGGGTTTTTTTCTCCCCCAAAACATTTATTTAACTGGTTGTCCTACAACAAGAAAAAAAATCTAAAGATAAAACTGGAAGGAATGCACATAAACATGGCAGTTGTTAAATGCTGTAGACACCACCTTGATGTATTTGCTAAAATATGTATGTTTGCATCAGACACAAGCAGTACAAACAATGCCCCCTGCTGCAGATGAAGAGGCTTATTTGACAACAAAAAGTGGAAAATAAAACTTGACACATAACATGCAAAACCAGAATGTAGTGCAACACAACACAAATACTACTTTGCAAATGTGGGAACTCTGAAGAAGTGCTTGTTGTGAGTGCATTATTTTGGCAGCCTCAATGTTTTACCTTCCCTGGAAAAAGCAAAAGACGTCACCCACTTTTTTGTCAGTGCGTGTTCACCCAGTGGAGGGATGGGAGAGGCTGGGCGTAGGCTAAGGCTCAGCTGCAGGTTACTGCAGCTCACTATCAGAAGGCAGCACTTATTCAGAGCTCCGGGGACTGATGAAAGAAAGCTTTAAAAGGAGCAAACCTGATTGGCTGGTGCTGTTGCTGCGTAGGGGACACTTGTGGCAGGAGTTGTTGCTGCAGAGACAGTAGCAGGCGTAGCACTGTACATCATTGGGACTTTGTTTTGAGGGGTAGGAAAGGGAAGGGGGGGGTGAGGGAGGGAAGGAAGTGGCAGCAAATGGACAGTAAGGTGAAGCATTATGGCAACCATGGCAACCGCGGCGATGTGTGTGTGTCGACGGTATCGTTTGTTGTTGATGGTGGCGGTGGCGGTGGTGGTGGTGATGGCGGCAGGTGTTACAGAGAGCCAGCAAGCCATCGTTAGGGTTACACCAGCAGATGGCATGCAACCATTCACAATGCAAAAGCAAAGAGGAAAGAAAGAAAAAGAGTATGGGAGAAAGAAATAACAAAAAAGAGGAGAGAAGCTGATTACAATCACAAATAAGGAAATTTGAATGAAAATCAGTTTGCCGTTTTTTCCAGAGAAGCCGTGGTTACACTTTTAGCATTTTTACCTATATACTGTATATAGTTTAAAGTTTTATAGTTTTAACTGTGTGATATAAAAACTGCAGGATCAATCCCAAAACCCACCCTAAGCAACATATTCAACACGTCATTTATGCATTCACTAATCCACCCGGGTCCCCAGCCGACAAAAATGGTCCAGCAGTGAGATGATGTTTCTGGAAAACTGATTTAAATTTCCTGATCATCAGCACAGAAAACACTAGCTATGCTCCAGCTTAGGAACAGAGCAGTCTACAGTTCGCTCTTTCAAAATCCAAACTAGCATATGATTCATCAGTGAGACAGACAAACTGAAAGTCAAAACCCTCTCAAGTGACACAAAACATTTCTGGAATGAAAGGCTTGATGAAAATCAGCCCAATCAGTGCGCTACACTCTTGTTCTTTTGTCTCACCTGTGAGGGCTACAGATATTGCCCATGCCTCCCCATCCAGCATCCCACCCACACCTCCTTCTCCACTCTTTTATATCAAACAGTGCAAGTGAGAGAGCAAAGGGAAGGTCAGGACCTACCAAGACTGCTAGCAGGAGTCATGCACAAGACTGACCCTGTGGTGTACATGCAGAGACAAAAAGAGAGAGGGGAGAGGGAGGAAATAAATGTGTTAATTGAGAACATGGTTAGAAAAGAGACAACAAAGCTTGACGGCTTTGCTGAGCTCCGATGCTGCTGACACCAAACCGTGAGGGCAGTTAACAGTAGCAAGCAGGAGCGTTTCCTTGATGTATTAAAAGGAAGCACCCAAACTAACCCTTATTACATAACATTCACTATTGCTACAAATAGCTTTACGGTAATAGATACAACTAGTGTTAAAGTTATATTTACCATAAACTTGTAAAGGAAACAAAACAAACTGTGAACATGGCTTAAGCTCATGCCTATATCTCACACACCGCTGGAGATTGAGGGAGGAAGGAATGGGATTATCAAGCATCTCACACTGCAGGCAGCAAAAAAACAGAGTTCTTCTCCTTGATGATGCAATGTCTCTAAACTGGTCAGTCAAGGGGCAGAGGAGCCCAGAGGGGTAAGAGTTTGTGTCTTCAGCAGCACTTCAAACGAGCACTGCTTCACGTTTCTTTCTCAAATTATTTATGACTGTCACAGCACTACAAATGCACACAGAGGATACATGCAGACAGGAAATCACCATCTTCAATTGTGTCAGAGTGCAGACACACAGCACCCGATAATAGCAGCACCTCTCACTCTACCACCAGGGACATTTGTGATAACAGGTTAGCTGAGTGTTAGCGGTGTGTTTGCATGTCTGACACAACTATGAGTGCTTTTGCTTGGGTGTGTGCATTGACTGGGAGAACTCACCTGTTGGGAAGAACGCTGGCTGCTGGAGCTGTGCGTTGGCCAGCGCCTGCTGGTAGTGCAAAACACTGGGATTGAACAGGGAGCTCGATCCATTACTCTTCTCAAGTGCTGGTCTCTTTGGTAGGGGCTGGAGGCCACTGTGGGGGAAAGCCTGTCCACCACATACGACAAAGCATGTTTGAGAATTTAACATTCACAAAGCCACAATATTTGCAAATGTGCACAGCACATGGTATAAATGGATACTTGCTGTAACTATCACAACAAAAATGAAAAACTGTAGCATAGCAATCAATGAAGAAAACAAACTAGTTTAACCTTACAATATTTGCTAAAAAAAAAAAGTAAAGTATCACAAACATTTGCCACTGGTGATCATATATGATAAAAGTCAATATTTTAAAGTGTCTTTTCACAACAACAAAAGCCAACTTAAATTTTTGTGAGTGGCTACAGTACAATTAAAGAAGCTACATGCAAAGCAAAAGGTGAAAGGTCAAAGTACCAGGTCTACAGTTGCCTCGAGGGGTCGCTTCATTGCTTTGGCAGTCGACTGAGTCTTTAATTAGCAGGCAGCGAGCACATGATGGCAGTGGGCCAATGGGATTCAAGCGTATTAACATACAGGTAACAGCAAGCAGAGGTGCGTCATGGGGGACAGCATTGCATTGTGGATAGGTGAGAAGGAAAAAAAACAAAAACAAAAATAATCTGAATGCAAGTTTACCACATACAAAACAATAGGCATGCACATAAACAAAATCTGTTTTGTTTAATTTCAAGAAACATTGCTATTTGCTTTCTTAGAATTTAGTACAAAAGCAAAAGAGCATCTAAATTAACTGCTGGTCAACAAAGCTGAACGTCAAATCTAGTGAAAGCATTTAGTAACTTCAACTATTTTCAAACAAGTCAAATGCAGTATCAATACCGGACACATCATATGATATATGCACACATCAATAACACAATCATGACAGTGGCCCTGGGAGAATTCAATTAAAACGGTTTAGGGGCTCGACAGTGTTTTGGATGTGAGTGAGCCGTCTGGTCAAAGATTGGCCAGCGTGAGAACTCTGCCCTCACAGCTGGCAGGGCGAGCTGGCTCGTGCTGGCAGCGTTTAACTTTAACTGCAGTGCCATGTGGCAGCAACAAACAGAACATCGCTGCATAATCACACCGCTTGCTAGTGGCAACATTCAGATCTGGAATAAGTGACTGAAACTACGTCAAAGTGTGATCACAGTGTGAGGGGTTTAATCTCAGAATGTGGAGCTCTGTTTATACACATATACCTCCAGATTACAAAAAGAATTATTATAATTATATTGTCAACAATTCCCCTACATGAGGTATTTCATGTTTTAGGTTGTATTAAATTGAAAATGATTCTCTTTTACTGAGTACCATTGCTGACAAAACAATTCATAGATGTGATGAGCTCAACACTAAAGAGGTCCATGCACAAGCCTCTTGCTTCACGTATGTGGATTTTTTTAATTAGCTGAATTTTTCATAATAAAGAGCCACAATGCATTGCTGATGCACTGTGCTGTCAAAAGACTCTGACATTGTGGTTAGTCAAATGAAGATGGACAATTAAAGTCACATGGAAAGGAAAAAATGCAATGGGCCTCACAATGAGGAAGAGCAAGCAACACATTGTAATGTGACACAGTAACACAAGTTTGTCTCAATAATATGGTCTTAATGGAAATGTACCATTTAATGTGTGACTACGTATACACATTCTAGCATATTTACTTTACATAGTTATGAATTATGGATCACAACAGGACTTATTTGCAGCAGTGTAGCAATAGTAGCACTTTTATGGGTCTTTACTTAAATAAAAGTGCTGCAGGGGTAAAAGAAAATTGGATTGAAGGTGCTGACTTAACAACTCGTTGTCCATAGGTTAAGCCTGCTGATCTCTCGCTTGTAACCGTGGGAATTGAGTCATAAAGTTGCAGAGGAGACGCACATATAAACATTAAACCTGTCAGGAGAATATATGGGGATGGTTAAATAAATCTGCTTTTTGCACCTGATGGGAAGCTTATTAAGAAACCAATGCTGACAGCAGAATCAGGTTATGGGTCTCAGGCTGTCTGTTATTTATCTTTGTTCCACTTCCTTGTCTTATGCAGCTTCAAACCAGCTGCAAACCAAACTAACCCACACTCACTCAATGGAGGAAGGACAAGGAGAGAAAGCAGCAAATGGAGCCAGGCAATGACAAAGGTGTGTCAACGTGGAAAGCATGCCCATGCCATGAAGGGAGGAGAAGTCAGTCTGGCACAGTGCAAGGTGTGCGAGTGCAGCAGCCATAGGACCAAGCAGCTGGGGGGAGGCTTAGAGAGGGTGGGGTGCAGCCAGGACACACTGCCAAACCTGCCTTGCCCCGCCCGTCTGTCTGCCTGTCTCCTCTACAGCCTAATCTATAGTCAGAGGAGCATAAATCTCCCAACCATGTGGCTTCATCCTCATCCATCCCTGATTCAATTTGCACTGATCTGCAGAGAGTTGCACTTATCATTGAGAGAGAGGGGGGGGCTGGTGGAGGTAGAGGAGGAGGAGGAGGATGGGGTGGGTGAGCCAGCACAAATTGTCTCTTTATGAACCAAGGGCATTGGAAAATAAAAGCGGAATGCGTTACGATAATAACAGATTGTTCTTGTGCCATTATACTGATGAGTTTAGGTCTGACTAAACCCTGTTTACTATATACAATGGCCTCACTTTGGGATGACTATTGTTAGTGAATTACCCAGAGTCTACTGGAACAATCCAGCTGAGGTGGGTATGTTAAATACAGTAATAAAGCAGTGCTCCACATTTTATGTTGCGGTAGGTCTCATGTGAAGGGGCATGATTACAGGTTGTGCAAACTGAGGGAATATACCATTATTATTCAGTGACGTTTGCTGATTTATTTTGTTTTTGTGCTACTAAAGTCTATAGCACTGTAGTACCGCTGTATTTTGACTATTTGAACTAATCATAAAGTACTCTGAATTCATTTTAAAATATAACTATAAAGGAATTGTTAATGAATACTTAAATTTTAACTCTAAAACATTTACTATTAACTTGCCAAGTTGACCCCATATAAAATTCTCTCCTGGTATTTTAATTAAAAATATATATTTTTTTTAGAGTAAAGGTAAAGGTGCCTTTAAGCATTTTGAACAGCACAGGTTGTTATAAATGTAAAAATCACAGCAAACTATGAAAAAATAAGTGCTCGGTAGAATAAAATTTGAGTGAGTGACTGAGTTAGTCCAAATTGGTTATAACATATCACAAACTGCCAGTTTGTAGGAATAGACCTTAATATCATCAAGGCCTCTGGTGTAACTACTGCTCTACCTCTGTGCACACTGAGTGTAGTAGGAATAAAAATAGTGCTGTGCTCTCACCATGGCTGCAGCTGTGGCAGCAGCTTGGGCGGCCACAGCCGTCTGATTGGCCTGGTGTTGTGCAGCCTTAACTTTGGCCTGTAGGTGGGCTGGGGGGTGAAAGTATTTGCACTTCTCACGAGAGCAGCGGCTCTTGATGTAGTCCATGCAGACAGTGACCGTGTTGTCGCTGGTGTCAATCATGGGGCTGTCACTCGGGTGGGCAAAACGACAGTCAGTCTCACCTCGAGCGCAGTTTCCCCGTTGGAACTCGCGGCAAACCTGCGAAAATTGGAGTAAAGGGCACAAGCAATACACACAGCGATTATGAAGGACAACAAGAAAACAAAGACAAACAAACATTTCATGGGACACTCATCAAGCTCATCACGATTTCAAGAAAAAAAGCTGTTTACTTATTTTGAACTGTTAATATTTTATACATGCTTATCCTTTTTTAACCTATTGTAGTCCAGTATTTCACTTAACTTTTTTTCTTTGTTTACTATTTTTCACAAATTAATCTTAAATAGTTTGGCTGTCTTTAATCTTTTTACCTCTAAAGGATATTGGTATGCATTCAGATATATTGCTTGCACTAGATCATGCCTTCATTTAAACTATGTGAAACCCCTAGACTATACATTTGGACCATGTACAATTATTTATTATTAAAATCAAAATATTTTTGGTTGCACTTGGCATTTCTTTATCCTTCACACAACGTAAATAAACTACTACACGTTGAAAATGGCGAAGCATTCTCATCACAGTCTCACACTTGAACATGAACTCACACTTTAGACACACATTTGCAAATACATATCAACTTTAAACAACACACATATTAAAAACAAACCGATGCACACACATCACACGTACATGTGTGTTGCACCCATCCACAAGCTTTGCGTGGGAGTGCGCACGTGTCTCAGAGGGATAGTGTTTCATTAGAGCCAACTTCATTCTGTTGCTAAGTGATAACCCTCCCTGAGAAAAACAGATACAGGCGCACACCCACGCATCACCTCCAGGTTTAAAGATTATTGTTTATCTGAATAAATGTGATGCAGAATATGATAATAATGTCTACGATAGGTAGCATAATCAGATATCGCTTATGAATAGTACGCACATCTCGCAGGTTAGCACGTTAAATAAGGATAAAACACACTATTTAAAATGAATGTTTCCCCAAGAAAATAACTTACTATTTGGGTTCATAAATGACTGTATTTGGTGTAAATATTTTCTACATGGACAATGTAAAAGGGATGATTAAATGATTAAGTAATTGGTGTTATTTTGTAATTTGTTCCATTTTAGAAAGTTAATGTTTATTAGCGTTAGTAATGACTTGTATTAAATCCAAAAGACAAGTTTCCTGAAGCTAAGTTCAAACATAATCACAGTAAGGTGTCAATGTAATCATTATCTCGCAGTAAACATTAGTAATAATGGGTTATCACATCTGTAGTGTCAGATAAAATGGCTCACCTCTAATTTGTCTGTGCGCAGGAGCTTCTGGTTGGATGATGAGCCAGCAGTGACAGAAACAGGAGGACTGCCAGGGACAATAACTGGGGTGCTGGGCAGGATATCTGTGGGGACCAGGCCCATGCTGTGGGACATGGGGGTCAGGTATGGTGTATAGCTCAAACCTGCACTGGAACCCAGACCTTGGTTCACTGGAAACGTCTGCTGTAAATACAGGATGTGATGGTCATAAGAAATTATGTGATGGTCATAAGAAATTATTTTCTCAATACTTTCTATGTTCTTATTAATTTCATAATAGACATACTCCAACACAGTAGGTGGAGAGAGGGTAAAAACAAGGGTTATTTTAGAAAATAAGAGTGACAGGATAAACACATGCAGGACTGTTTTTTCTTTTACTAAACCTATCCTTGATAAATATGCTCAGTAGTGTTTTTTTCTACTACACACACACACACACACACACACCTCTGCATTTACCACATCTGACACCTGACCAGTACAACTACAGCCGAGCCATTTCCTGCAGTGAAACTCCCACGGAGAAGTTGGAATTCTTTACCCAAGGGCATCTCATAAAACATAGATCATGGGTAAACACATGCTGATCGAAAATAGTGCAAAGAAAGAGTGCTAATGTAACAATGAAGGGTATCTGAAAAAACCCACACATCTGTGTAAGAAATATAAAAGAAAAGAGCGACTTGAAAAATGATTTTACAGTTTAGCACAGCATCATCTTCTGTTGTACATAATCACACACTGACCACATGCTGCATGGTGGTGCTGGGGATCATAAACTGCATCTGTTGAGCCAACATGGCCGCCGCTGTCTTCTGCTGGATTAGGTTATTTCTCCCATTGATCTCCAGCTGGGTCTTCAGGTGAGCAGGTGGGTGGAGGTATTTGCAGTTCTCTCGTGTGCAGCGCCCCTGAGCAGGGGAGACAGAGTAGATGGGGAATGAGAGAGAAGAGACAAACATCATAAATGGTCTCACCTGGATCAATGAGATACTAAACTAAAGTGAATGATTAAAAATAATCAAGCTGTTGATGAACAGCTTTTCAAAATACATTAGACTTGGAGAGTGTTGAATGTATTATATTGAGGGCTGTTTATGTCTGCGCGGTGGGGAAAGCAGGTGGCACTGAATAAAAAACCGCCATGGAAAATAAAAACCAGTTTTTGAATTGTTAGTTGGGTAACACGGTCACCATCAACTCAATAATCTTCAGTTCACATTCATTTTAAAAATCCTGAGAAGCACAAGAACTAGGTCCCCAAAGTCTTTTGATGGACAGGTCAGTCCCCATTCACCATGAAAAGGCGAATGTAGTGTTGGTAGAATCAGGATGACAGAGACCCTTGTGGATAAAGCCAATTACATTGTCTACCCAGAGGCGAACAGCAAACACAATAATCCAATATGGATACTCGGTGTGGTACTTATTGCAAAGAGAGTGGGTGGAACACCAGAGAGAGGGTCAGGAGTGAGCCACAATGCAAAAAAATAAATGGAATAGAGCTGTGGGGAGAGGAAAGCTGGAATGAGAAGGTGAGCAGTGGAAAAGATGTGGGCAGAGCCGACAGACATGAATACGTACAGAGGGGAAAATAGATTACAATGAGTGTAGAACGAGGATGTCCGAACAGACCCTATTTCCATGACAGGAAAGAGTGACAGCAGAGTGGCTAATTTCCGCTCAGACAAGACAACATGTCGGCTTCTCAGCTCTGCTAGGAGGAGAGAGCTGCTGTCATGTACTGCTTACGCTGCTGGAATAAACGGTAACAATTGAACACGTCACAATTTACATGGCTAAATGTTATGGGCTTAAAATCTGACAGAGAAAAAGTCTTTTTTTTTTAATTTAAAAAAAAAGGTTTTTATTTCACTTAAAGGTAACTAAAAGGTATGGACCATATCAAACTATATGCAATTGTTCGGTGATAAATGAGTTGGAGGTCTGAAAGCATAAAAAAACATATTGTTCTTTTCTGAGTTTTTTTTTTGCAAAGCACACATCTAGAACACATCCCATGGGTTGTGATACAAAAAAAATGAAAGCATTATATGGATGAGCAAAGGTTTAAAGGTTCAAAAGCACTGAAGCACCCCTCGCCACTGAATGTTCTCCTAAACCTGTTCTAGACCAATTAGCCAAACACCTGTTGCCAGTAAAAACAGGAGACAAAAAACTTTGAAACAACCTCAGGTTATCACCAAAGCTTGCCCCTTAGTGTAAATAACCAGTAAACTTTCAGACTAACCTGAACTAAAACGATAAAACTCTACCATCCTAATTTCCAGAATGACATTATACACATCACATAGAACATAAAAAATGCAGTAGAGTCAATAATTTGTAATTTTACCGAGTTTGTACTACAAGAGAGACTAGAATATTCATAGATGCTCATTAAAAACACACAAAAAAGACATTTGGATTTGGACTAAATAGAAGTATAGGCTAACAGGCTTGGCACAGCGGGGCTTTACAAGTGTGACAGGACTGATCTTCAGAGCCTGGTGTTAAAGCTGTAGGGATCCACTGATATCCCCCCCCCAGAGTTGAAAGGCACAAAAATCACACCTGCCCACACATATGCATACTAAAAATCACACGATAACAACAAGTGTCGCCCACACACCAACAGAAGCATAACACAGAGCATGGGGATAGAGATAAACACACTGGCGCACACACAGATCTGGTAAGCCCTGTCCAGACGAGAGGAATAATGTAATCACTGAACCTACTAATTGAAGCCACCACAATGACAGTGGGGTAAAGGTGCGTATGTCCAAGTATGTCTTGTGTATGCGAAATTGCGTGGGCAAGTGTGACAGTGTGTGTGGGTGTGTGGAGGGGGACTATGAAGGCAAGTGTGACATTGTGTGCTTGGGAGGACAGCAGGGAAGGAAGGCGTCACAGTCGCACCCTACAGAGATCACAGACACAGGCTGACACAAGAAAGGATACGCCAAACCTGCACATGCCAGAGTCAGTGCTGGGGATGGGGCCTGGACTTTTGCTTCAGATTCATGTTGCTGTGTGATTTTGTTTCGCTAAATTTCAAAATCACCAAACACCTCTTGGATTGCACCTTTTTTTTCTCTCATTACAAAATATTGCTGCAGTGTAATATAGCTGAACATTCATACAGACACACTGACTGCATAATATACACAACGAGTGTGCTTTGAGCCTAAAGGTATAAAAATTGTGGTGGTCCAACATTTGGTTCACAGTCATATGCGGCTGATGACAACAGTATGCAATGTCTTTGTCTTTGAGGGTGATAAAATGCAAATACACCGACACCTGCTTGGACATCTGTGTCTTCCATCTTCTCACTCGGTGCAGAGCACAGATGTATTCATGGTTGGTGTTGCCTCTGAGCGGCCCTCTATGAAAAAGATCTTTGAAAGCCCCAAGGCACTCCTGCGATTCACCAGTGATGTGTAGCCATAGCTACATGATAAAATTATACCTTTCAGCAGGGTTGCTCACATAGCAACCACTCATTGTAGGCTGTATCATCATGCTTGTGCTCATCCATGCTTTGGGATTCACAAACAGCTGCTCGGCTATGAATTGGGTTAGGGTTAGGGTTACCTTCTTTCACACTGCCTGAGGACACTGAATGAAATTAAAGGAATACCTATTTGTTATGTCTGGACAGCTTTCACTGTCAAAAGATTACAATCAAAGTTGACCTTGATCAGCACGGACCAACGGGTAATATCAACAAATACCAACAAAATTTATGGAAGAAAAATGTAATACCTATCCTGCATTTCATAGAAAGAAACATGTCATAATAGTGTGACACCACATAATGTAACAATCATGGACAGTCCCTCCCACCCCCTCCATAACACAGTGGACAAACTGAGGAGCAGCTTCAGCAACAGACTCCTGCAGCCTCGCTGCTCTAAGGAACGGTACAGGAAGTCATTCCTGCCGTCTGCCATCAGACTCTATAACTCATCCAAACCCAGCCAATAACAACAACTGTGTAATGTTCATGTTGTAATTTTATTTCTAATTTATTCTATATTTATGTATATATGCTTATAATGCTTATAATATGTATATATTATATTATGTATATTTATATATATATATATATACTGTATATGCTTATAATATATGCTGTATATATGCTTATAACATTCTAATCTCATCTGTATTTATTTTTTCTGTCTCTTTACTCTGCATATGCTGCTACTATAATTCAATTTCCCCACGGGGATGAATAAAGTTCATCTTAATCTTAATCTTAACACTATTCTGAAAGTAAAAATCCCCAAAGAACTGGTTAAAAAATCATGATCATCACCAAATGACATGTAAAACTGACCCAAATGGTCCATTTGGAACCAGTGTTACATTGAGCTTTCCTCTGCCATCTTCATCAGCAGCAGAAAGCCTTTCCCCCACCCCCCACCTCCTTCGTCAGTCCAGATGAATGGTCAGAGTGATTGCTGTTGTGTGCTTGTGGGTGGCACAGACACAAGAGGGCCAGTCTTCCTCCCCTTCCCCTGGCAGAATAATGCTTCATTTGTGGGCCCCTTCGTTAACCACTGTAACATTTGCATTTTGAACTGAAAGGGTGCTCTATTCTAACAAAGAATGGCTGCCTATAGATTAAAGCAGCCAAAAGAAGATCTGTAAATGTCTTTGTAAAAACAGGACAGGTGTCCTGCCTTTATATTACATTCCTGTGGTCTCTACAAATATCTAATAAAAAACCTACAATCCTTGTGATGATCCAGTCAAAGCAAAAACTGGAGAAGAAAAATGAAGAAAGAAATCAAAAGAAAATGACTAATAATCAGAATATAACCAACTAAATATATATTTTGTTAAATTACTTTGTTTAGTTAATCTTAAATCAAACATAGCATTATAGATGAGACCTTATCAATCAATCTTTATTTATATAGCGTCTGTTACAATCAAAATTGTTTCTAGGTGCTTTCCAGAATCCCAGGGCCTGACCCCCAACAAGCATCAGCGGCAAGGAAAAACTCCCCTTTAACAGGAAGAAACCTTGAGCAGGACCAGGCTCATGTAGGGGGACCCTCCTGCTGATGGCTGGCTGGGTAAAGAGAGAGGAGAAGGGGGAGGACAGGTAGAGGAGAGAGTAGGGAGGAGAGGGAGAGGGAGAGGAGACCATGACCCAGTGGGGTGACAGAGGCCTGTCAGGTGATCATGTTTCTGGACCCCGGCAGCCTCGGCCTATAGCAGCATAGCTAAGATATTAACCTAATAATTAGACAACTCTCTAAATGTGATAAATATGTCTAGAATAATAACTGGAACTACAGAATTAGTGATAATAAGCTTTTTCAAAGAGGAAGGTTTTAAGTTTGATCTTAAAAGTAGCGATGGAGTCAGCCTCCCGTACCTGGACAGGTAGCTGGTTCCATAGCAGGGGGGCCTGGTAGCTAAATGCTCGGACCCCCATTCTACTCCTAGAAACTCTGGGAACCACAAGTAGACCAGCATTCTGAGAGCGGAGCGGTCTATTGGGCTGGTAAGGTGTCACTAGCTCCTCCAGGTAGGATGGAGCTAGGCCTCTGAGGACCTTGTAGGTCAAAAGAAGGGTTTTGAAATTTATTCTAAATTTAACAGGCAGCCAATGAAGCGACGCCATTACAGGAGTTATGTGATCTCTTTTGTCAATACCTGTCAGAACTCTGGCTGCAGCATTTTGGATCAGCTGGAGGCTTCTTGAAGAGTTGTTTGGACACCCTGATAATAAAGAATTACAATAGTCCAGCCTGGAAGTAACAAATGCATGGACTAACTTTTCAGCATCATGGTGGGTCAGTAGCTTCCTGATCTTCGTGATGTTCCTCAGGTGAAAAAAGGCATTTCTAGATACTAATTTAATGTGTGAGTTGAAGGAGAGATTTTGATCAAAAGTTACTCCTAGATTCCTCACAGAGAGACTAGATGTTAATGAGATACCATCTAGAGTGATCATATGATCTAATCTATCCCTGAGAGGTTCAGGACCAAACACCATGACCTCAGTTTTTCCTGGGTTAAGGAGGAGGAAATATGAAGACATCCAGGACTTTATGTCTTTAAGACAGGTCTGGAGCTTCACTAACTTCTCTGTCTCCTCTGGTTTCATGGATAAATAAACCTTCTGTCAGCATGTCAACATATTTGGAATTTCAGAAATAAAAATAGTAGAGACAAATCTTTTATCCGGTGATGCCATTTCTGAGCTGCTAGATGACGTAAGGGCTGATTTGGAGCCAGTCACAAAACGGAGCCATATCTCCTGAGGAAAAACTCCTGCAACCCTGCATTTTCTTGCGTCTGGAACATTCCAGCGCACCATCGCAGGTAGGCCTGGCATCATCTCCGGAATAGTTTATGGTGTGTCTCCATGGTGACAGCTGGTAGCACTCCAAAATCCTTGTCTGCACCACTTTTGCACCTGTTAAAATTGTGCATGCAAACATAGTAGATCACTTGCAAAAAGCCTACTAAAAGCATGCACAAGTTTTTAGCTCACTCATCCAATTTAGCGCTCATTATTTGAGATGCTAGTAAGTAGCTCAGGCCCTAAGACAGGAGATGTGGTAACTTAACAATATGGAGTGATAACATCTTGTGAGAGCTTAAATAACCCTAGGAGGCTGCAGCTCCCTGAAGTAAAAAAAAAAAAAACTAGGGTGTAAAATCAGGACAGTAGAACGTCCCAATATTGGCACGTATTGTCACTCACGTCATATAATAAGGATCCAACATGTGCAATATATTTTTGGATAGCAGTACCCAAGACAATCTGCAGCAAGCCCCTCCACAAACATCTCACATACTGTACAGACTTATCCAACTGTCATCTTCAGTCCAAGAGCAGGAGGAGAGAGACTTCTGACATGAAGCCTATGACATGTGTAATCCTTTTAAAATATAGCCAGAGAAGCTATTGTTCAGCAAAAAAGAGGTGCATAGAATCTCATTCTATTGCCCTGTCTGGCAATGTTCCCTCACATCTCTTAAGTTCCCACTTCCTGTAATTCATTTTCATCAAGGATTTACTGTACATATAGATAATATTTATCTTGTTTTGTTTACAGATAATCATATTGGTACTATAAATATCCAATTTGGAGCATTTCCTGGCTTGCAAAAGCTTTTGGAAATGAGTTCTTTCCACACTTTCAAAATGCGTGCACAAATGTTGACTCTTGACATTTGAACTGGAAGTGAACGTTTCCCTTGAGCACTGATGTAGAAAAGGTTTTTCTTTACAAATCGTGCCCATTTCACTCCGTTCTCAGTAAGGTTCAAACAAGCAGCTCAGCAGTTGATTGCACAGCCACGGAAGTACAAGTTGACATGAAACCACTTCTTTGAAAGGCCCCAGCTATAATAAGACACCAACAGGACACGCAATGCAATCTTTCCAGGGCTCTGAAAAGCCAGAACCTGGTAGAGTAGGGAGGCACTGGATGCACATGGACAGAGTGTCATTCTCAAACCTGGAGAATGCTCCCTCTTAAGGATCTTGTTTTGTTTTGTGGCTTTCATGGATCCATTTGAACTAATGGATCTGTTTTAAAGATGTAAGGCTCCAGGACACCAGGAAACACTGAAAATCCATTATGAACTGGCTTTTTGCCTACATTTTGGCTTGTAATGGACACTGTAAATCAATAGTGAACAGTGGGTAAGAACAAGTCATTTTCATAAGAAAAAGTCTTTTACTGCTTAGCAAAGATTTTCTAAAATGGAAATTTGCGAGATCATTTAAATGGGGAGTTTTGAAACATATTTTAGCGCGCAAACTCCAAAAATGCTTCATTTTGTGATTAACTGGCAGAATTGAAGAGGACTTCATAGAAGATCAGCTTGCTTTCCTCTATAAAAAGGGTAGATTTTTGTCTTAGCGGCTGTAATCCATCAGAGTTCTGGTGATGGCGGCCTTCACCCAAAAAGAGAACAAGAGAGAAATCCAGGCGTGTTCCAAGACCAGAGAGGAATAAAGGTGTAAAGAGAAAATAGTCCCACCTCTGTGTGTGATGGGTAATAAAGACATTTTGACATAGCCAGGTTTATCTTAAGCAACTGAATTTCTTCAACTTCTTCCAAATATATTTTAAAAGATTTGGCACTTTCTTTGGAACATTTTGTCATTTCATCTGAAAAAACACATGCTGGAATTCTTACAGTGCCGACTTGTGGCTTAATTTAGTGATCAGTTACCTCTACAAAATGTCTGGAGTTGATTTAAGGGTGTCAGCACCAGTTTGCTTGGATTTTATTCATCCGATTTGGCATTAAGATTTACACAAGAGCACCAATGTGGTGTTAAAAAAACAGCATTTTCAAGGAATCAGTTACATATTTCAAGTGATATTTATGCGAATGGACTTGTTGGATATTACTTCAACTTTGCCTTCCAATCACAAAAACATGATCTCATTCAAGTTTTCAGTTACATTTTCAAAAGAACTTAAAAAAGAAAACTAAGTTGCAGAATAATCCCGTTAAATGCATCTGATCTGAAAATCCACAAATATAGCTCAATCAGCCCTTAATGGCAGGTTAGTGATAAATTTATGTTAAAGTTTTGGCTGCCCTGTTGTGCAGCACCTGCAGAGTCAACACTGCAAATCCAGCTGGAGGTTGAGGCGCTGCTTCAGTTAATCTGATCATCTGTGACCTGCTGAGACATGAAACCCACCCCTTGGAGCTCCTTTAATCTACACACACACAGACACAGACACACACACACAGACACACACACACACTGAGACCAATATCCAGGATGCACTCAGTTGCATTATGCTGTGGTTCGTGTTAAATGAAGTAAGTGTTCCAACAAATACGCACCCTTAACCCAGGCTTAACTACGACAATGCCACATTTCAGTCTGGATAGTTGAGACAGAGCTAGAACACTCAGACATTGTATTTCAATACGCCGTCTTCCTGAAGGTGGACCTTGTCATCTATTAACGGCAACTGATCATGCCAGAATAAAATTTTATATAAATTATCTACAAAGTGTTAATGTCCTACTAGAAGTATGCCACGTTGTCATGAGGATTAGAAGGCCAGTCGGTCTTTACTAAATAAATGTTCTAATTTTAAAAGCAGTATCTCAAATTCGATTATTGTCTAACAATCAAAGCTTCTCTGTCTGCGGCGCTCTAAATATAACTCAAGCCCACCACAGATGCTGCTGAGAAATAAAACAAACAGGATACTAAAAAGGCTACCCTACAACTACTTTCCCATCTGACGTTGACTGCATGTCACTGCATGTTAAGGAGTTGTGCAAATCCATAAAACAGATAAAGGAGGATAATGAGATGGAAGGGAGAGAACAGATCTATTCATCAAAGCCTCTTTCTGACACACTCAGCAGATAGGTGCAGAATTCCTGTATAGCTGCTTACTCTCCAGTTTGGAGATTAAAGCTCTGGGTGCTGACCAAAAAGTTCACTGCTATGAAGGCTATCGTTCAAGCTCCAATAAAACTGATAGAGAGGCAAATTTATCGATTCTTATTGATCTTGTTTCTATTTTACAGACATAACAGCTTTTACAGACATCAAACAGTTTGATGAATTACATACAACCAGACCACAAATGTAAAAAGGGTTTACACAGAATTATTCTGTCATTTTGTTTCACTATATGTAACCGAATGGGAATACGGTGCAGAATCACCATGTTGTTTTTTGGTTGTGATGATGAGGCCTCTGAGGACTGTTACTCCCGCGGGCTGAGTAGAATAAACCCACACAGAGATGATGAAAATGTCCTCTTAAGACAGACAACAGCAGTTAAAGTCATTGACTGACATTTTTCCCAAGTCGTTTAAGCAGCCATCAATTCCATTTTTGCAACAGCATGTGGTTTCCACTCCCATTCTCCACAGGTTCACCCAACACTGTCAGAGTCCCCGTTGCCAATTAGTGCTGTCCACCTGTTGTAGCAGGTCACTGCTGCAGGCATCTGCTGAGTGTGAAATTGGCCATCTCACGTTCATCCATGAACCAGCATGCCGAGCCAATTCAGCCTAATCAAGGGCCCTTGTTTACACGCATGAGAACAGCATCATATACCCCAGAAACCTTCCGCTCACCTCTACAGTATGACCGACCTATAGGAGCAAAAACAAAATGTGAAATATATATATATATATTTGACCTGGAAAAACCCCAGTTTGAGTATTACAGATTGAGATGACTGATTTTCGGGCTTGATTACTGTTTTTCAATAGTTCATGTACATTAAGGTACAATCTCTGCAAAATTCTAAATTACTTCTTGCTGCTCTACCCTATCCTGTCGAGCTTGACTGCATACACAAACCTCACATTTTTCTTTTTTTACTCCTAAATGCATTATTTTAGAATCTACAGCATGAATTTATTTCTTTAAACTCAATCATCTAAATGTATGCTTATTATGTACATAATGAACAAATGAGAATTTATTCCAGTGTGGGAAGAAAGTTTTGATTTAATGTGCTACTTTAGTTTGATGATTTAGGCTTGACAATATCTGCAGGACACTTAATTTTTGATGTGAAGTCAGGGTTTTTCATTCCCTGCCAGTGAAATATTTTATTAATGACTCTACAACCTATACCCTGACATCTTCTGCACACACACTTGGGATTTGTTGTCATGCCAGGTCTGATGACACACACTGATGGTCATTTAGACAAAACAAGAAGGCAGAGCCCCTACAGATTGGATTTCTGTCACCTCCTTACATGGCGCCAATTAAGAAAATCTCTGTCTCATTATAAAAGGCTGGCTCCTGGGAGACTGTTGGCCCTGTCAAACTACTTGCAGTAGGTCCATAGGTAGGTAGGTATGTGTGTGTGTGTGTGTGTGTGTGTGTGTAGGTGCATGCATGTGCATCTGAGAAAAGCAGAGGAGAATAACAGAAAGCCTGTGGGAAACCCTCAACACTCTTGAAAATCTGTATGTATAAAATAGGCCACCGTTTTCTTTGTTGTATATCTACCAGGAAAGCAGAGAAACAAAGGACAGCATCGGTAGGAATGAGATGACCTTAGTCTGTTTTGGATGAGTGATGATGAAACTGCTTGTCAATAATTAACGAGACAAACACTAAAGGTCAAATACACAGTGAGCCTCCTGAATGTTTTGCCATAGATCTTCCCCTCCATTTACAACTGCTATAGAATATAGGATATTTGGGAGTAGCTGGGTATGAACTGTAAGTGTGGCACTGTACTTCCTGCAATGCTGATTTAAGTAGATACATCTAGTACTTTATCTGCTCTGTGGGCAGTATAAAGAGGAAAAAAATAAAGATGACTCAGTCAGTGGGTGGATGGAGACAGGTGAGACACTGATAGATCAGTTGGACAGATTTTCAGTGCTCAGGCGGTCCATCATTTTGCAGGAGGCTCTCACAAGATGACAAACACCTACTATTCTATAGTATCTATACTACACCAAGTACTGTGGGGTGCATTTTCACCGTGGGAGATTCTGGTAAATACTGGGGTCGGAAACATTACAGGAACTGTTCCTCTCACTTGGCCCTCTCGAGCCTCAGGTCTCCCCTTGGTAACGGCAGAAGTTTCAACCGTTGTGTAATCATTGTGCGACAGCTTTGACTGTGACGTCGCTGGGGTGATGTATGCTAGGCTAATGCTCCTCTTCTGCTGGGGTCCACATCACATCCTGCTCTAAGTTTAGCCAAATGTCGCCGAGTAATCCTCCTGTCCCACCCTGGGGTTTTTCAGGCCTGAAGTAACTACCCTGGAGGAGGGACGTGATTATGCCCTGTAAAAGTTCCTGTAAATCGCAATTCGGGGGGAGTTCCTGAAGCGGAGACATGCACCAACAGCCTTAAAACCTAAATTCATAAAGACACAGTTGTCACACTTGTCTTAGGTGCATTGCATTTTTTGAATACATTGAGGTAATTTTGTTTAAAGATTACAAGATCAGCTGGCTTCTACTGAACCACAGACTACCATTTTTTTCTTAATTAATGTTTGCAGCCATATTTTCAATACCTTAAAACAGCTGCAATCCAGGGCGAAGATACTTTCAACACTGGTCCAACAATGTTGTTTCTGATCAGTTAAGAAAGAACACAAACTTTGTCAAGCTTCATGACTGACAGCACAGCTCCTCTCTTGGTTATTTTTCAGTTGTATGAGAACTCAAGATGGCAGCTCTGCTTTCCAGGCACCACAAGACTCAAAAAGGTGTCACCAGTGCAATATGGCAATACCTATGGCTGATGGTTCAGAGACTGACCATCTCTATACTGACGAGTAGATGTGATGCAACATCCATCTATTTACTGCATGTCAATATTTCAAACCCAGAGAGGGACATGCAGGAATATAGTAGAGAGTCTCTAATTCAAACACACGTATACACACATACACACCGATGTGGGTCAGCGCAGTGGCCCATTTACTTTCCAACATGTGCTCTACTATTTCTCTTTCCTGATCAACAGCAGTTGTTAAATGCACATGGATACAGCATGACAAAAATGTATTGATAGTATACAATGAGACACCCTTAAAGCCTGACCTGGGTCATGTGACAATAAATATGAGCTGATTCGACTTCCGCTTCCCTCTTTCCCATCCTAGGAACTATTAGATCAGTCAGGCAGGAGCTGCAACCAATACGGTGGAATGTATGGGATGGATTCACAGGGATCAAATACATTTTGACATGGGTTGTACTGGGAAGGCAGAGTGTGTGATGCATGTGTCTGCCTTTTTAAAAACAGGAGTGGCGGGGGTCTAGTGACGGCTCATCAAATATTGCCACATGTGTTGCAGCCCCCTGTCAACCTCAATTGGGCGCACGATTGTGTCTGTGTGAATGACCCTAGGGGAACACACACTTCTCGCTGTGCAGCATGCATTCCCCTGCACATGTTTGCTATGTCCAGGGTGTGGCCCAGTTTGAGAGGATTACACAGAGGAATGCAGCCGAGCCCATCTTAAAAAAAAAAAAATGGGGCCAAGGGCAAAAAGTTCACTGGGGATTCCTCAAGGAGGAACAAAAAAAGCAAATTCCAGAGAAAATAAACAGTTCATTGTTTGTTCTGGTTTACCAAGTTGTAATTTGCTTTAGGAAACTACAACCTTACTGAAACTCAGTCACCTGTGACAGTCACCTGCTAGTGATGCTTTCCTTTCACCTGATAAACCACTTATGGAAATAGTACCTCTTTATCTACCATGGCTTCTCACATTTTCAGGGCTGCTTTCAATGGAAATTAATGATACCTTGAAAACTAAAGCTCGAACAACACAACTAAGCACGAGTGAATCCAGCTCATGATGAAGCAGAGTGGTGACAAATGTAGCATAGAGACAAAAATAATACCTTCAATATTACACCGCAGAAACCCCGAGAGCAGCACGGAGCGTCGATCTTGTGACTCTAAAACCAGCCCCAATAGGGATGACTCTTCACTGTGTGGCCCATGCAAATCACACTAGCTGTCTGAATATGCAAACGTTTATCTGATGGTCCTTTTCTGCTCCACACAAATGGAACTTGTGTTAGTGAATGGTCCAAAACCCCCACTATCCCTACCCTTAGCATGCCGATTATCTGCTGACTATGCCTGATAAAATACTGAAAGAAGAGATTGTTCTCCAAGCTCAGGTACAAGGGTGGATGCACAGTCACAAGCTACACAGAGATAAACACACTTGCAAATCTAATTAGCAGAGTTTCTCCATTTTCTCCAATAGTATGAAACTTTCTGATTGTGAATTAAAATTCACAGTTTTGAAAAACTCCACATACACACAAAAATTGCAGGCTGTAAATCTTGTTCAGTAGAAAGAAACATGTTAGCCTGACAACAGTAAAAGGGGTTGATTCCTCCACCCACTTTCTTGCCTACTACTGTCTAAAAAATGCAACACAGTTTATGCTTCCCACCCCATAACTCTGCTGACTTCCAGCTTAATGGGTCTCTAAAGTACCTCTCTGATCAATGACAAAGTCACACCTGGCAGCTTAACACGCTGGCTGTCACAATAACCTGATCACATGAGGTTTGGGAGGGCTACATGGGCATTATGGGGTGGAAACTGTCCTGCTGTGGAGCCAAATGCATCCCCTGATGTGTAATAAAGAACTCAATCTCTTCATTGTCACAAGGAAAGTCTTTGCAAGGCTGACAGAGAATTGGAGTCATGAGTTAAGCGATTCCAGTTTCCTTGTTCTGAATAGAGCCTTTAATTACAGACAGACCCATCTATACATTTATTGGTTTAGTGGCATTAGGGTTTTAGCTGATGGGGCTTCCTAAACTGCGTGAAATGACAAACACAAGATTTCTTGAGGAACAATGGCATAAACTGTCTCAAGATTGGATCCATGAATCCGTACGTTTTATACCACTTTTATTCCACCTTCATGGCGTTGAGGGGAAATGATGCATCGGATATTACAAGAAAATTCTGCAATGTTTGATATTTTCAACAGCTTCTATATCTTTTGTTTTAAACACTGAATCAAATGACCATTGTGTTTCTTCCTCTCCTGCTGTATGCATGACCTTCATCTTATAAATCTAATATGAACATTGGAAGATGCCTGGAAACATTTAAATTGTATATTTCCATGAGCAATAAATACAAAAACAATGGCATAAAAGAGGTAAAGCGTCAATAATGCAGGTATTATTTATAATTGTGATATTCATTGCAACATTCAGAAGAATCATAGTATTAAAGAGCTCAACTTCATTAGCATTAGCCAATGTAAGTAAATATCAGACCCGAAAGCTGAGTCCACAATTCTGCATTACCATTCTAATCCAAAACACACAGGATATTGATGTTATGCTTTTCAGAGCATTAGCACCAGTTATTACTGATATTCTGCAGGCTGCTCTATTAAACCTGAACAGAAACATCTCCAATGATGGAAACATCTGTAAGAAGATAAGACGTATGTCCTTAATAAGTGGAGCTGATTTATGTATCACAACTTTAAAGAGTTAAAAATGACACCTGATCCGTCAGTGCCTGGAAGCTACAATTCGAAGAAGTCAAGAGAAAATGTTGAAAGTTGGTGAAATAATTCATGTTCCTCAGCCAGGCTTGTCTGACTGTAGTTTCCAAAAGCAGATAAATCACCGAGTGCACAGCGTGCAGAGGATCTGTGTCAGATTGGTGGAGGATGATAACAAATTGATCATGACTGACTGACAAACATTTGGCCACTAAACTACAATAATGTGATGACTTATCAAATCCTTTTTCAAATCATCTATATACTTGAAATAAATGTCTTCATGATGACAATCAATGAAGATTTTGTTTCTTTTTTTCATTTTTAAATGGCACTCTCTTTCTATGATGGTGGTATGAAACAAGACAACACACCTCCATGACCTTTGGCTGCACAGGTTAAGCTGCTAACTACAACACAGCACGAAGTGCTGAAACCTGCTGAGAAGACAACCTACACCACCAACTATTTAGAACCATGAAACTGTAATATTATATCTTAGATTATAGTGAGGTTACTTTGGGAGAAATTGCCTTATTTCTGTGTTATGAAAATAAACACAGACTTTTATGTCTGTGTTTATTCAAGAGTAGAAAATATATAAAAATGATATTTAAAAAGAATTCCTTACCTTTAAAGAGTCAAAACAGGCAATTACTCTTCCATTCTCCACCTGGCAACTTTTAGGAGGGTGGGCAAATTTGCACTCTTCATCGCTGCGTGAACAAGTTCCTCTCTGAAACTGCCTGCACACTTCCAGGGTCAGCCATTTTGTGTCCCTTATCGATGCAATATTTAGAGCCATGTCAGCGGCTGGCTGTGGAAATAGAGTAGAAGCCTTGTGTCTTGGTTTTGGGAAGCGGTTATCTTCTTGAATCAGAGTGAAAATACACAACACGACTAAAAGTGTTCAAGCATGCAACCAGACGGATCTTCTTCAGTTCTGTTGGTGAGGTTTGTCCTTGCTTTTAAAAAAACGGAGGTGAGCGAATGACAATATGTTTGAGAGGGGACCATGGGACTACACGTTTGAGTGGTCAATCAGTACGTTTCAGATGCAGAGCTCTGACAAGGCAGAGGGGACATTCTTGGAAGGTAGTTCAGCTGGGTGTACGAGTGTCCCCAAAATGTCCTTCGTATGAGTGATGATATCTGTGTAGGAGGGGATGTTACAGGGGAAAAAAAAGTGTGGCGCTATTTTGAGATTCAATGGCACACTTAAGGGCAACACAAGGTTTCTGTTGCTCGTGAATCTCCTGTGCTTCTCCAGTTGTAGCTTCTCTTCACCTAGGCCAGGTAAGAGCAAAGCAAAAGGTGAGGGGGGGTCTGCTGCTGCGCTATGTCCTGTCAGGAGTTTAATGGAACAAATCTGGAGCTCTTCCAGCCTGGAATCTTCAAGTATGCTGTCTCACAAGGCACTTTTCTGTCAGCAATCTGAAAGGAGAGAGATGGGGGAAAGAACAAAAAAGAAAATGTCATTCAGGGAGAGAAAATAGCTTGATAAATAGGATGGAATATTATGATGAGGAACCACTTATCTAACAGGCTTCAAATGAAAAAAACAGTTTTAGTCTGCCAATCTGCATTTGTGTGCAAAGTGCAACAGAGGGGTACTAGCTCTTAGGGGCAGGGGGCTGATGAACCAGAGAAAAGGCAGTTGTGATGTTATTCAAAAGCCACTTGAGTTCAAGTATCCCCAATCACTGCTGTGTGCCATTGTGCTTTCAAGCCCGTCGACTCTCCGACAGAATGCATACAAAAACTGCGCTACGCCAAACGCTCTGTGCTCTGAGACAGTGGACAAGAGCATTGAGTTAAAGCAGCGATAGAAAAAAGCTCTGGCATCCAACCCACCCTGTGGAGTCATGCACAGTGGGATGATACAGCCAATAGAAAAGCGCACAGTGCAGCACTATTCCAGGCTCCTACCCAGCAGCCACAAAGGGGCCCAGACAGATCCATATGCCAGACACAATTATGACGCAACCCAGCATCTTGCAATATATCTGAATCTAGACACCGGCTCGCTGACAGTTTCCTGCCAGATCATATACGCGAGAGGTCTACACTCACCCGCCATTATTAGGACAGGCTTTTAGATCCATGCCTCTATGGAGAAAAGGCAACGGTGATAACTGATAAAGCAACAATTTCAGGAAGTGACCTTTAGCTTCAGTGTGTGGAATCCCTCGCTAAGCTACTGTGCAGGGAGCTCTGTTCTGGGCACATCTGGAAATGTTTTCCTGCTAACTGGGGGGTGGGAATTCAGGGCTAAGACACGGGGAGAAGAAGGCAAAGGGTTGTAAAAACAAACAGCTCCTTTAAGATTCCCTCTTTGCTCCTCCAAACTTGGAAACCCGTCTGTGCTAAACAGACTAGGAGATCATCAATCCAGCCAAGGGCTCACAACACTCATGCCTGAGACCACTTTTCAGTTCCCAATGAACATAACGTGCATTCCTTTAGATTGTCAGGGATAAAAACTTGAACATTTGCGACATGCACCACTGAAATGATGAAAAACAAATGAATAAGCGCTCCCAGGAGTGAATATAAGGCAAGATGTTTTGTCCTGAAAACCTAAATATTACATTTTGCCTTGGTCATTCTTGAACACTCTGCAGTTCTTCTAAAGTAAGCCTCAAGCGTGAAAAATAGAGTAAGATAAAGATATCAATGATAAATCCAAAACACCAACTTACTTTAACTGCGTATGGCATTTTTGTGCTTACAGATTTGCATATTTACAGCACAATCGTGGGTCATGTGAAATACTGCCATCAACTCTTTCAAACATATGAATGTGGAACTAGATCTTGTATGATTGTATTGTTCCATTAAAGATGCAATATGAGATATAGCATGATGTCACATCTGTTGATATTCAAAGTTAATAAAAAACAAAACAGAGAAATCTCACCCCTTCCCCTAATGTTTTCATAACCGTCAAAATAGAAAGTGGATCTGTACTAGGCTAATGTTGCTAAGACGGTTGAGCTAGCCCCAAATGTTCGGTAAGTAAATTGATATTTATATATGTACATGCACTGAGGACCACCCCTCCCCCACCATCGTGTTGGTGATTGGCTGGAATGTGGTTCGTTATGTTTAGGTGCACTGCCTGTCCCCCTCGTGTTTTGACGTTTACGACCCCCCTGTTGTCTGCAGAGACCGGGTTTTTTGTTTTTTTTACTGTGCATTCAGGGGACAGACAGCTCGTGGATCAAGGGGAAATGGAAACAATTTAAGACCAAAATGATGCAAGATCACATTGTGATCATCATTGTGTAATGATGATTTCAGATGAGATGAGATGAGAACCGTCCTGGCCTGAACATCCTGATCTGAAGGCCCCACTCCTCTCTGAGGCAAGATTTAATTTTGCATCATCTCCCCATGGGAGACAGCCAATCACTGCAGAACAGAAAGTCAGGTAAAAATCATGTTAAATGTGACCTTCAACAATTAATCCCTTCTTATTTTTAGAACCCGTAAGATGTGTGTGGTAACACTAACCTACTTTATCAGTGTGTGTAAAGGGATAACAGCGACATTTCTCTTATTTGGCCTTAGAAGAAGCCAATTATAGGTTAAATTGTGTTCAGTTATTCCTTAGTCTTCTATGAATATTACTGAACTGAAGGCTGTCACAGAATTGAGATGGTTGGCAGTGTTGAAAAGGGATGGCTGGATTTATCTGAAAAGCACACAGGGATTTAACAGGAAGCATTGGCAGTGTTTGCCATGAAAGCGACTGAAAACAAAATTAAGCTGAGGACAGCAGTTCAAAAAGATTCTAATAATTCATATAGGATGGAGACCACATCTGTTCCCACTTCCACTCTGTGCAATATGCCACATATCTAACTTCCGTGGAAGCATTTCCCCCCGTTTATTATTATGGTTACTGTCGATGTGCTGCATTGAGACCAGGCTTTGTGTAGTTTAATAACTAACTGCTGGTGTGTTGAGGCAGAGTATCTTGTGATAAAAGCACCAGAAAAAGAAAAGGCCTCACACAAGATATTTCAGTGCCTCCTTAGGTGAGCTAAGTCACATGCTGGCAACACAAATACATTTCAGTTTACTGTAATGAACTAGATTGAAACTAAAAGAATGTGACTATCAGGAGAAATGTTTACTTTGATGATTAAATCATTTATCTTTTTGCCGTCTCTCGTGGCCTCTGCAGTAAAGGACAAAAATCCAAATCAAACATAAAAAGCCATGTTCTGTTTATGTTTAGCATTCCTATGAAATGTCCCCTTCATGTCCACAGTATAAACACCGTACAGACAGGGTGACCTGATAAAGGAGGGTGGAGATGTGAAGGGAAGCACCACGGTACTAGACTTTATGGATTACTGACGCTTACTATGGCCAGCTGGCAGGGGCATTATCTTAGTCAGTCTGTTTAATTTAATGAGAGTCAGCAGGACCCAGACAACTCCAGTGAAACTCATTGCGTTACCTCTTGTATGTAACCCATTAGTCTGGCATCCGTGTGCTGTGGCTGTGCCTCGCAGTTTATCGGAGCTGCTGGTATTTGCTCAGTGGTCATGATAAGCTACCTGGTTTCCACTGGTTATACACTTTTAAGTTGAGGTCAACCAGCAAACAAAGACAAACACAGACGTGACCATGTGACTCATGTACATGACCAGGGCGTCTAACTGCCTGCCTTTCCATTTATGACTATTTTATGCTGTCGAACCGCAGTTCTGTTGGTCATTTGCACAGCCGAGAGGAAGGGGTAGTCAATGTTTTGCAGGGCTGTGGATAAAAGGGCTCATTGTGAAGGGGAAACTGGAAAATGTTCCATTTCCAGTGTGTAATGGAAAATGAGTTACACTTACAGCAGAAGTTTTATCAAAATCTCCCCTGTTCTGAGCAAACTGAACCCAAAGTTCAAAAGGAAATAACGGGGTTGTTCTTTGTAGCCCAACTTCTTTTTTTAATCCTACAGTCACAATGACACCTATGGAATTGTCTCCGTCATAATCTACAGCTTCTTTCATTCAATATCATCAAGTGCCATTAGCGATAAAGACGCTTGAGTGAGATCAGTGGGGCTAAGCTACTGTCCAAAGACAACACAATAAGGATTTCAGACTCAGCAGGTACATGTGTCCCATATGATATTAGCCTCAGCTTCAACGCAGTGACCCAAATGGCCTGCTTATGATACGGGACCCATCTCTTAGATTAGAGGGCTACTCTGTAATACAGTATACCTTTCTGTACGCGACGATTTTCAGCTCTTTTCAAGGACAATTGTAACACTTTAAACTGGGAATCAAAGAAGTCCTAAACTCATTACATTACAGCTGGAAAGAGGTGAGCAAATCTGCTCGGGTGGCTCGTATCTTTAAGTTGCACACCAAGGTAACATCATCCAAAATATGACAGAAGCAATACAACTGTTGAAAAATACCAACAATTTTCCTCCTTAAAACTTTTGGTACATTGATAGAGGGTTTCTGGTTCGAATGGTTCGGCAATAAACGACCTCGTCTAACACGTATCCCATTACAGGAACAGGAAAGGCTGGACTGATGTTCCATCATAGAATACACCCACTTCCCCCTGATCTGCAACCAGGCACATGACACTACGCTGGCCTCCTGAATGCAGGCGATGATGTCCACGGTTTGACTGCGGCAGACCCAGCATCAAGTGACAGCTAAATCCGGGCTAACAAACGCACCGCATCAGAAACGATCCTTCCCTTCTCAAACAGTCAATTTCCCATTTGTTCAGTCCAAACATACAGGACAAATGACAGAACAACTTGTTATTAAGCAAACCCAAAAGTTGCAGTCTGTTAACATTTTCATGAGGTCAAATGTAACATAGCCCAAGTTGGTCCCAATAGAGTGAAAAATATGCGGTCCACGTGACATCTGGACAGAGGAAGGGCTAAGTTGACTGCTGGGATAATAAAGCCTCTCTGAAGAGAAAGTCCATTACAGTGCTGGAAGCTGCAATAATGCTAGTCACTCCGTCTCTGCAAGCCCCAGTGCTCCTGCTCTTTAATCCCAACTCTCTAAATTTTCTTTCTCTCATTTTTCTCTTTCTCTCACACTGATAAAACATTCCCTCATGCTCCCTCCCCCACCCCGGCTGGTGTTGCAGCACACTGCAGCAAAACTTCTGAAAAAGCCTCTAAAAAAGAAGAGGAAAAAGCCGTGCCAGTATGACAGTCCATTCCCACCTTATTTAACAGGATCCAGTAGATCTTCCCGTGTCTTTTGGCCGTCCGGAGCAAAAGGAGGCAGCCGATGCCTCAGTGACAGAGAACTACACCGCGGCTTTTCAGTGACTGGAGTTAATGACCATGTGAACTGTTGTCATTCCACGCGAGCCGCAGACTGCTGCAGCCGGAGGTTCATGCCTAGACGGGGATTTTCTTTTTCGGTGTCTCTCTCTCTTTCGGCAGGCAGGAAGAGGAAGAGTGTCTACTTCAACTATTTGGCTGAACGGCTCCAGCCAACCACTCCCCCCGCAGTCCCCATATCCAGCCCCTTCCTGCCCACCAGCCTGTGCCTAGGCTCCGCCTCCTTGCAAATCAGCCAATAGAAGAAGGGCTGCTTTCAATTACAGCATCTCTGCCTCTGCGTTGAAGAGAAGTTACTGGATGAAAAAGTGCTCTGGTTGAAACAGCTTCTGAATGCTGATCGTGAAGGTATTCCCCCAATCTCCAAAGGCTTGAAAATTTCCATTAAACTAAGATAAAATAAAACTGGGCCGGTTACGCACGACAAATTTGTCCCAGGAAAACTAACTCCCGCGCATGCAGGACGACGCCGCAAGACAGTGAAGCTTTTTGAGCCGCTGCCAAAATGCAGCCATATGATGCTGATCAGCCCTGTCCTTGTCTCTGTGCTGTCATCATATTTACCACCATCCCCCCCCAGGAAACAAACACGCCGCACCGCCTCCCCCTCCCGCTGGCCCTCGCCCTCCCCTCAGCATCTGACCTCTAAACTCATCAGCACCACCCCTACAGATACAAAGACACACAAATGCTTTCAGAAGAGCAATGTGCATCCTTCCCCTGCAGGACTAAAAAGGGGTTGTCCAAAGAAGTGGCCATTTCTGTTACCGTCATTGGCGTTTAAAAAGCTTTTGCCTGGCTCTTAAAATTGAACTTTTCCCCAATTCCCAGCCGATGACATGCTGATGGGGCTGTGCAGCTTGGAGCGGGACAGAAGCGATGAGTCAGAGGTCCGGCGTCGCCACGTTTTAGCCCGCGTTCAATACAACGGCTGTACCATCTTTGTCACCGCGCTCCCGCTTGACAAAGGTCGGGACCGAGAGCCGGAGTGTTTCGCTGACGTCACCGAGGCCGAACCGTCTTTACAGTTGTGGAAGAATCAAAAATATTTGCTTTTCGCAGACGATTCCCACAATCCTGTGCTGCACAAGCGACGTACTTCTCAACACTTTCAGCGGCTGAGGGGGACCGACCTTCTTCATTTTCCCCTCTAGGGTGAAAAATTGTCTACCTCAGCAGATGAGACTAAACGCTTACGTCACCATGCATCGGGGCACCTGTAATTAAATAACACAGGCAGGCGCCGCCATTAGCAAGGGCTGAACTGAGGAGGTGGGGGTGTTAACCTTTCTCAAAAGCAAAAGTGTCACCTTACATCATTCACATCAACATGCTACACACAGATGCAATAGACAGGAGGAGGGGGGGCTGCGTCTCGAGAACAGCTGGGTTCTCAACCACATTAGCCAAAACTGTCAATGGAACATCAATGAATGTGTAAGGACCCCTGGCTGCAGCTGATTTCTGCAGGCGCACCTAAAACCATCTAAGTCCCAAATAGATTTGTCGGAGAGGAAAACAAACAAAACCCTCACAGGCAAACGACTCAGGCCACTTCCTTCCCACATGGCGTCCCCTCCCCTCTTTTTATCCTTGTCCTGCCTGACCCTAAAAGGTTTGGGCTTCTGTGCACAGCAGATCCTGTCGCTCGGCAAACCCTCATTTTTACTTTAGTATTCTGAAACAATGCGCCCGATCCTCTTCTTCAGAGATTCCAAGTGTTTTATACTGACAGGAAAAGAGCAAGAGAGACAGACGGAGGGAGAGAGAGAGAGAGAGATCAATGCAATGGCTGTATCATGTTCTATTATTAGCCAAATCAAATCAAGGAGCAAAGAGATGTTTTCTTTTTACTCAGCACCTCTTCTGGTAAATGCATGATATTTGAGACAGCTACATAGATGCATGGACCGGTTGGTAAAAATTCTGTGCAAAGAGAGCGAGTTTGAAATGTCACAGTTGGGATTAGCACAAAAACACGTTTCCATTGGTAGAAATCAGTAGACAGGCAGGTTTCAAAGGTAATTAGATTTATACTTTATATTCAAGTACCCACCCCCAGTACAAACTTCTACATAATTGTCCTGCCAAGTGAATATCTGTAACTACATTAAACTACATGGACTTAGCAACTATATAATAACACATCTAAAAACGAATGCCGTTTCAGGACATTTTGATCTACAGGTCTGTTTTTAGAAGGTTCTGACCACATGCGTGGCCTGATAAATAGTACATTTCTTAAAAAACCAATGGATCTAGTCAGGATTGAGCAGTATGAAGCCTCTGGGCAAACGATCGAGTTGTCAGTTAGCAGATCCCCAATGAAAGAAGCCATTCAGAGAAGAGCTCTGTTGCTTCGGCAGGTCGCTTCACAACAACGGGCAGCTATTATTGAACATTTATTTACTCTCATCAATGTATGACCGTTCTGCATTTGCATTTAGAAAAGTCACATCTATGTCAGTCTCATGGAGTGGAGGCGATTGTATTCTTGCAAGGTTTCATAGCCCATTTCAAAGATTTTTTTTTTTGGATGGGGGGGAGAGACTTCTTGTGGTTCCGTCATTAAAAGTAATTGAGTAGCAACAAACAGCTTATTCCTGAAAGCACTGCTCCGGGAGGGCGCACCCTGATATAATCTGATTTTATTTAATGGAGCTGCTTTCACTGAATGGCATTAGCTATCCGAGTAAAAGGTTTCAATAACACAGCTAGCAAAACAATCACTAGTGTAAGACAATTCTGCCTGAACATACCACAGCTACGGCCGTTTTCGCAGGCTGACAGATGGCAGCTGCATACGCTTTGAAGCAGCAACACGTTTGTAACATAAGAACAAATGCTGGGTGTGCTAGCATCCAAGCTAACTACCTGCTGCTTACCTGATGACGAACCTGTCACATCCAGCTGTACTTGGCGAAGCGGCCGCCTGTCGAGAGCGCTGTGCCGTCTGAAACAGGGCACACGGTCCGCGATAGGACGGTGGAAACGCTTTCTGGCTCACTCTTCTCCTTATTCCCGGTAAATAGCAAACTTTTTCTGCCTTTCCTGTTTGTGGACTGAAGTAGCTTGCCAGTAGCTACGTGCTAGCTCGCTAACTACTTTTAAGGCTAAGGTAGGAAGCAACAAGCGATTTTGACAGTTCGATGAAGTGTTGAAGGTACTCCGCTAGGGGGGATTTTCACTGCGATCTAAATATCAACAACACCTCTATAAGCCACTATTTCCCCTTAAATACTATAACTAATATTGATAGTTCTCTTTTACTTAGTGTAGCCTTGTATTTTCTTCCACTTGAATACAATAGTCAATCTACATTTAATCTATAACACTTTCACACCCTACAGTCCAGATGGTACGATCCAGACGAACCAAGGGTAAATGGAAGGGGGAGGGGGGTGCTTGTTACCTTGGAAACAACAGTGAATCTCCCTTGGGGAAAGATGTAGTCACTGATTTATGAACCAGTGACTGTCTGTCAACAAAGACCGATGAAAACGTTAGGGAAATATAACAATAATTATTGAAATTTACTTATTAACTACTGCATCAACAACACACTATGTGATGCTTCTATGCTAATGTCAGTCAAAGCATTTATCATTTATGCAACAATTTCTGATGTAAATATTTAGAATATGTATTTAAAACGTGTAATAAACAAAGAACTGCATTCTTAAAGTGGTACGCTGACTTATGTGATGCAATGCATGCCAGCATTGTTTTAAACCTCTCAAAATAATCACCACAGAAATCCCATCATCATAAATCCAGTTGATGCTCTGCAGAGGCTAACGCGTGTGCACCTTTGCATGCAGGCTAATTGCATACAGCTGGCTTGATTGTGCAGTCGCACAGAGTCATCAATTGTCAGCAGGAGCAACAAGTCAACAAGGAGCGTGTGACAAATATCGCCAGAATCGAAAGGGAGGTGGGGATCTAGTCCCACTGATTACTGCCAACTCTGTGCGCCGCCCATTGAGGGCATGAACAATGATCATCAAGGTCACAGATTGCTCGACTCATTGGAACCCCACTGAGAATGAAAGCGTGTTTGTCAGTATCAGTAAGACATGACTAGCATGCTGCCATAGAGTGATGTTAATGTCTTTCATGCACACAAAAGAGAACTTTAATGCTTGATCAAATATACTGTTGAAATTCACAGAAATAAAAGATTTGGGCTTATACAGGTGATGGCAGCCATGGGACATCTGGCACTCACCACACAGGTGGCAATACTCATATTTTTTTTTAGAATTATACTGTTATTCTTTCTTATTTTTTAGTTACGACTGATGCTAATTTACTGCTATGTTGTGGGTGTAAATCAGTGTGAAATCTGCAACTCCTTGCAGAGTGACATAAGTATTTGTCTTTTAAAATAACAGGAAAATGAATTCTCAAATGCAAATACAGTTATTTTTACTTAAAGTAATTGAGTAAACGTATTTAGTGACGTTCCTGCCATCAGCATTGATTCAGAAAAAAAAATCTAGGGATATCTGAATATAAAATTATAAAAAAAAGTGTGTTTGGCATGCAAATGATTATAAGAAAGTGCTCACATGGGTCCGGCTCATCCCCCTCAAGGCCTAATGTATTGATCTCGATGCAGAGGAGGCACTTGTTTTAAAAAAAAAAGGCTGCTGCCAGCATAGTTCTCCATAACACCCACGCAGTTGCAAACAAATGTGCCAGCATAAACTGGACACATAAAACACACGGATACATGCAGCAAGAGCAGCAAGGAACCACACAATTATCAGAACTGCTTATCGCAACTCCTACCAATATAAGATACCTGATTCTATGTGTTGAATGCATTGGATTATGCGTTAAATAGTGCTGTTTCACAGTGAGTTGTTTAACTGCAGCCTTTATCACCTTTTCACAATCCCTGTCCAAGAAGCAGTTTCTCTGTATAGCACAGCAGTTTGTTCCTCTTGACATTTGTTTTAAGAACTACTAAAATCTTCACAATTTAACAACTGAAAAAACTGATTTGGTCTTTTGTTTACCATCAAATATTCTTTCAAGTAAGGAGGTGGAAGCAAGAAATTGTGGCCTAAAAAGGTTGAGCATATCTGAATATTAGGACCCATTTATTGCACTCGATGTATCCCACAATGAATTGTGAAAGCAATATATCCCATCATCCTTTGCTGGTATGTGTGAGAAGCAATACATGACATTAAGTATCAATAAATAATAAATATGTAATTATTATGGGCATAGTAGTGCCAGTACATCATCAAACAACAAGTGAGTGTAATATATTTATTAATCTACCTAAAATAAATAAGACCAGCGCTGATGTTGATGTGGGACAAATTTATTCAGCAACACTATGGCATTGTTTAAAGCTCACCAGCATAGGGTCCAAAAGTTGGCTTTCAGTTTATCAGTGAAGGTTCCTTCTAGTCGATTCCCTATATAGTGAGTAGAGAATAGGCAATGAGTGTATGATGTCAGAGCCAGTCCTTGACCCTCAATGATGCCCATCTGTAAAGGAGCCCAGGGGCATGGATCCAAGTGCAAAAAGAAGGCAAACAAAGTTATCAATGTCCAGGAAACTTGGGCTTTAATCCGGGTGAAGACAATAGGTCACACATGGGAGGACAGGCAGAAAAAAATCCCAGAAGTCGAAGGTGCCAAACAGTCAAACACAGGAGTCAAACAAGGAACAAAAGCATGAGAGCTTAGACATGAGAGTTATGAAGACAATCTGGTACAGAAGGGATAAAGGGCACACCTTAGAATCTAAGGTGTTAGATTAACACAAGGGCGGGAAGGCGATGAGAGATGGGTGATAATCAGAAACTACTTTAACAAAAGTAAAACTAACACAGAAGCACGCATGCACATGTAACTAGGAAACCAAACTACAAAAATAAAACGATGTTTCTGTGCTCCAGTATGAGTATCAGATTCTCTGTGACAGTCAAATACAGCTGAAGAAGCCTTTTGGATGAGGGTGAAACCTTTGTGGTCATGGTGATTTTGAGAGATGTTTTAGTTGTGGCAACTCTGATTAACGCCTATAACAATCTATTTCTAATCACATTATTTGGGTGTCTTTATCGGATAAAGGAGGACTCCAATATTAGACGCATTTACATACTTTTCAGACAGTAATAGTCAGATTAAGGCAATCATTTATTTTCAAGTGTCATGGAAATATTATGACTAAATTCCTTACATTGGTTGTGAGTTGATTTATGAGAGCATAGACGAAGCTGCCTATGCGAGCCTATTTTGGAGCAACATGGCGACGATGCTGCGTGGCGTACTGACATGTAAATATGTCCAGCGCTGCTGTTGCTTTAGCTCTGGCTGCTACCTCGCTGCCTAAAGTTCTTCTTGATAAAAACCAATGCAAATCTCCAGCTAGCCGGGGGGAGGTGGCTTGACTGCACTGGGGAACAATTTAAAAAAAATAAAAATCCGTTGAGTTAGATTTTTATGGTGATTAAATCTCAAATTGAATTGCAGTCAGTTTTTTCTAGCATGTCATTTTTTCTCCTCCACAGCTCGCCCTCCAGATAAGCACAATTCCACTGATTAGCTGCTGTGAGACTTGCCAGCTAATTACAACTGGACTCATCTACAGCGACCAGGCAACTTGTTGGTGCAGTTACAATAGAGACGGTGTGTGCAGCTATCAATATAGGGGTTGAACTACCTATAGGGGATCCTATAGTTCAAAAAGTTGATGTGATAGAGGAAAACTGAGATCAGTTTTAGATTCTGGAGCTAAAAATGAGTTAAAAACAGCGGTCAGACCCAACTCCACAAATATTGTGTTCCCCAGTGGACTAGTGCAAACTGCTACATAGACAGGAAGTCCGGTTGAGTAAATTATTAACGCCAATTGAGCGAAAAGTCTAGTCTGATTTACAGTAGGTGCATATGGAAGCGCTATAAATTCCCTATAAAATGGTCATTTGAAAATAACCTAATCTAATCAAATGCCTTTATCTAGAGTTCAGCCCCCTCCCCCCATATAAAGTTTTGTGATACGTTGTGATCACTTACATCATTCTTGAGATGATTTATAGAACAAAAAGAACATAAGCAGCACCGCACACCAACAATTATTTTTTTCTATTTTTCAGATGCTGTTGGTTGTTTTTTGGCTGTTGGTTTACACTAAAAATATTTTTCTGAAAAATGCTTTGATATTCTGAACTGAAATGCTACAGAAAAAAGTGATTTGAAATTAATTGGAAAAAGTCATAGACAATAAATAAAACTAAGGTAATGTTGTCATAAAGGGTGTATTTATAGGGAGACCATAGGTTTCTTAATTATAAGGTTGCCTTGGTCCTTGCTATAATTATTGAACTGAACAAATAGATAAAACATGAATGGAAATGTCAATGAATGACATGACATCTTTGCTGTGTTCAATTTAAATCTAAATTTAATTTAGTTCTTTATCTGTGGTTGTTACCCACACATATAAAGGAAAGGAGAGGTTGGAATTGTCTTTTCTTGATAATAGTGGCAGAAAGTCCTTGAGTCAGTTCAACTACATACAATTTTTACAATCTTTTCTGAATGATCAGGAGTCCAGATGTTTTTTTTGTTTCTTTGTTTTTTTAATAAGTGTGCTTTGCATTGTTATTTCTTTAGAAACATGTTTAAAAGGAAAAGAGATTGTGTGACCTAGCCTGCATTCCCTTCCTCCATAATAGGGTCAGGTAATGGCAGTCTTAGAATTTACTGCTCTATTCTTTTCTGCCGTCGCTGCTGTGGAGGTTTGGTTTTTATCCGCAACTGTGCAGCTCAGTGGAATCATCCTCTGACTCTTCTGGTATGGTCTCCAAAGGACAGACGTATCTACGTTCTGGATAGAACACAAGGAAAAACGGCCATTCGAAATGGTACAGATTGTATGGTTTTTGATACTGGTGAGAATTTTAGGATTAGATCACGAGTGAACCTCTGCAAACAAAGGGCTAATATGACAATGTTGATATTAAAGACTCTGGCATCCATTTTAACCATCAGCTCTTTGGAAATTATCTGGTTTCTCCATTCTTTACAAGCTTGGGATTCAGCTTGTTTCACTTCTTTGACACCATGTGCTCTTTCATCTTCTATGCACTCACTCCGAACACCTTTTCTCCGGCTAAATACCACGCCAGGAGGCATCTTCATGAGTGTCCTTTTCTCCACTCTGTTGCACAGCTTTGCTTGGATTTTCCTGTAGTAAGGGTTCATCACTTTACTTTTCTCCAGGTCTGTGTGCATCTTTAACAAGATGGACTTGTATTCATCCTCTTTCAGACCAGCCTGATCCTAAATCGTTTGGAGTGGAAAAAATGAGAAGCGACAGATACAATCGAGGAGATTGTAAACTGTAATTAACAACGTGAACTTACAGGTTTCATGCCCAATTTATTTAGCCTCTCCGTTAAACACTTCTGAATAATTGGCCGTTGATCTTTCATGAGCTGAAACGTCTGTTGGAGTTTTTCACACCACTGCAGCGTGAGGGAATCAACCTCCGACTCCGCTGACTCCAGACTCTCTTCTGGACCAACGGTGGACACGGCCGTGGTTGCACGGGGCCTGTCTGGTTCGCCATTTTGGCGTTTTTCTGGCTGCTCTTTCACTTGAGTCATCCTATCATCAGAGTTTTCAGAAGTTGAACTCCTGCATAATTAAGATCAGGCGTTATTAGGTTTAATGTGTTTTTAGATTCAAAAACGCATGAATCTCTATCTTCTGTACAAATAAATAAAACGTGAGAAAACAATGCAGTTATTGCAACAAATTTCTCTTTTTTTATTGGCATACTCCAGTGAGGTGGCCTTTGTTGGTGCAGAGGAGGGTTCGGTCTCTTTTGGGCTCCTTTCAGAAGAACTTTCAACAACGGAAGAGTGACTGATGTCCATCAGCTCTGTTCCCTTTTCCTCGTCCTCCTCCTCATCTTCTTTTTGTTCTTCCCCCTCTTCTTTCTCCTCCTGTTCTTCATCTTCTGTCTCTGGTGCAGAGATTTGTAACTTTAAACGATTTACTTTAATTACAAAAATAGATTATCTGCATCAACATGTCTTTGGACTGTTGCTACAGTAAGTAGTCGACAGTTTCACCTGATGGAGGATTTATAATTGTCATCAATCCAGAACTTACTTCTGTTTCCATGATCAGAACCAGCCTCTGACGCGACCTTGTCTGGAAGACCAGCAGTCGACCGATGCATGAGGACGCAGGGACACTGTAAATCACCACTGCGCCTCTGTAGTACTTCTGGCTGAGAAGATGGGCTCCTTTGTAATTGTGAGGAAGGTATCAAAATCAATCAGGAAGTAAGTTTTCTACTTGGGTTTTTTTCCATTGTTTTTTTTAAATCTTGTTTTACAATCACTTGCACAAACACATAAGAAAACCATAAAAAATCTGCTGCTCCACCCTCGCTGTGTGAAGGAGAGGTATCGCAGATCTTTCCTGCCGGCTGCTGTCAGACTGCACAATAAACAGAACACCCGCTAACACAATCTGAATATTATATATTCTGATATGTATATTGTATTCACCCTCTGTACTATGTACAGGTATACAAGGGCCGAGTATCCATTTATCTGGATTATTGTAAATATACATCCTCTTTGTATATTCCATTTGATTTCTATTTGATTTTATCTTATTTTTCTCTGAGTGCTCTTGTTGCTGTTGTTGCACTGTAAATTTCCCCGTGTGGGACAATAAAGGATCTGAATCTGAATCTGAATCTAATCCATGAATCTACAATAATCATAATAATCCATTTATCCACTTATTGTCTTACTTTGGGGTGAAAGTACCATCTGCTCTCCTCTGAGAAGAACTGTCGCCGTTAGAACAGCTAATGGCCTCGTGCTGTGTCTCATTGTGTTCTTCTGTATCTTTTGTTGACCCGGCTGGTATAATCTGAATGGATCATCACAAACATGAGAAACAGCAAAACATACAATAAATGAGAACTTATAGTGTCAAAATTTATTACAAACTATTTATAATCATATTTTGTATAAGTGGCAGGTCGCGCATCGCACAGCTAGGCCTTTAGTGACGTCCTGTTTAGTCCTACCTAAATTAATTGGGGTTATCTTGGAAACCAGGAGTTTCCAAGCCCAGTCCTCACAATGCAGCTGGGGTTTCTGCCCTACGAGCCAAAAAACCCTTTCAACAAGGGAAGTAGGACCCCTGGTGAATGCATTGTCCAGGTAGGATACAAAACCTGGATAGATTGCGGCCCTTGAGGACTGGGTTTGGACGCGCCTGTTGTAAACAATATTGCGGCACACTATTGCCTAATTTCATTATATATTCGGTCTGACAGCGCTTGCGATTGCGCAACTGACAGAAATGTTATTTGTGCAGGGAAGATTAGCGTTAAGTATAAAGAACCAGACATGTCAGTAATTGTTGGTGTTAGTGTTGCATCTTGTATCAGCACAGTTTTTATAGTCATGTTGTCCTTATCTCCTCTGCCTCTACCTTCACTTTTCCACCACATCTGATGTCACCTGACAACACAAATGAGCTGAAATATGATTAGATAAAAACTCTACCTACATTGGAAGTAGTGCGACCATTTAGATATGATATGGCATGACGAGATCGGAATATGGAGAGTTATTATATTGCCTTTTTTTCCCTTTTTGGCTTATATTTACACCAGCTGAGAATGCCTTGCTGGCCCTGACCCCACCACTGATTAATTTTTTCTCCTGAACAGCAACTTGTACGTTAACAGCACTCTATGGCCAGATAGTAGAAATATTATCATGTTAACCTGCTCCTGCTCAGTCATTGTGGTTTGATGCTTCCGGCTCTTTTCATTTTCCTGCTGCAGTCTCTTGTCCTGTAGCCACCCAGCCTTCTGTTCTTCCAGTCTTTTGGTTTTTTGTTGCAGTCTTTGGTTTTGCTCCTGTAGTTTTGATGTTGATGACTGCAAATTGTTAAGTTTTTTCAACAGCTGGGAGACCAAAAAGGAGGGATAATGAACTTTGTTTATATCAAGAATGCAAAATATCCGACTTTTACATGTTGAATGACAAATGCAATCAATAATTAAATAAATATACCTGAGTCTTTTCAAACTCATGCTGAGTTTTAGTACTCTGCTGCATGGAATTCTGCTCTGCGACCTGTAAAATCAAAACACTGATTGCAATATATGAGATTAAAAAAATTCAGTTGAGTTTCCACTATAAACATATTAGCCTGAAATTGGGCTAACCAAGATGCCCACTTGCTCAATAAAACCATAAGTTACTACTCCAAGTAGCGTTAGTGGTTAGCACCTTCGTTTGCAGTGTGCTGTTCTCCTGCAGCAACCCCAACATCTCACTGTACAGTTTCTCCTTTTCTTTCTGAATTTGCATTAATTCCTGTTGGAGGTTCATCTTCCCTTCACACAGCCTCTTGTTTTCCTCCTGGTTCACAACACACATCTCACAACAGCTCTGTTGCCTCTGGTTGTGCTCCTGGTGGTCAAAAAGACACAATGATAGCCATCTAAATGAATGTTTCAAGTGGATTCTCATAGTATTTCAGACAATTAAATTAGATTTAATTCCCTAACCTTTTCAGACCCATGAGCAGAGTTAAACTTTGAACTTTGGCCAAAAGAAAGGAAATAGAAAGCATACAGAATCATGTGTTTCCTATTAAGAAAAGCCTTCCATTTAAGAAAAAGCTTAAAGGACACTAGTTATCTGACGTAGCAGAGGGTCATGAACAGAACCAGAGGAAGCATTTAGCAACTGTACCTTAAGCTCAGTGACCTGAGTCTTTAGTTTATCCTGTTCTCCCTTAAATTGGTTGTAGTTGTATATGAGAGTCTCCTGGCAGTAGATGTTCCACTCCAATGACAACTGAGCCAACCGAAAGAGCTTGAGCAGGTTTGGATCTATGGGGCTCATGCACATGTGACATCGTTCCCTGTCCAGGTTGCTGTAGATGGTTATTTTTAAATGCTTTTGAAGAACACCAACATCTAGCTGGCTCACCACCTGATCTATGTCCACATGCTGCAAACGCTCCCATTTCAGTTTTTTTCGGCGTGAGTTGAACTTGAATTGGTTAAGAGGGCAAACCTCTTTGGGGAAGTTAGTAAACACAGAGCCAGACATTTCCTGTTGAAAAGAGAATGTATTCAAAAGAGAAAAACAGACTATCAATGAACATCCCTCAATGAAGCTTGGAGAGAATGTTCACAAAATTTCATTTGGATCAAATCTCATTTTTATAGGTAGAGTTCAACCTTCTACTGCTTTGCTTAGCATGAACCTGAAGCTCAGGCAGTGCGTTTCTGCAAAGATAAAGGTTACGCGTGGACATCCATACATGTTTTAAATGTCTAACAAATGCACTTGTGTTTTAGCAAAATATTAAACACAAAATAGTGGCCCAAATTGTAATGTAATATGTATGGCCCTCCGATCATGCTATCATTTAAACAGCTGACCAAATTTACCTTCATAAAGAACCCTGAATAAAAACAGTAAAACAAAACAAAAAACAACCCAGTGAGTTAAAAAGCAGTCACATTTAATGTGAGCACAGATGGATACATTAATTTATTCATCTGTTACATTCTACACAAATGTAGCAATAAATGACTAGTATTTAGTGAAAAAAATAATCTAGTGATACATGGGAAAAACTAGTTATCAACTAAAAAAAATAAAGATTTTTCACTCAACAGATTCGGCAGTAGCTTTTCAATGCTACATAAAACACAAGGTTGCCAGACCTTTGGCTTTGAGCATCACCTATGATTTTTTGAAGATCAAAGGTCAAAGTCTCTGTGGAATCTGTAACATCACCAAACTTTAATGGGATCTCCCGTGACCCATTATTAACCTTTCCTGAAATTGCCTTAAAATCTGTTTTGGATTATTTTGCTAATAGAATGACAAACCTGAGCAAACACCAACTGTGACATAACCGCCTTGCTAGGGTAACTAGGAAAGAAGAGCTCAAACCTCCATCAAGCACGTCAATTCCTCACAAATTGTGACACACCTGACGTCATGGGGAGTACTAATAAAAGGTTACATAACATATTAGTTGCTTTATGATCAAAGAAATGACACAGTAGTTGCTTTATGATCAAAGAAATGACACAGTAGTTGCTTTATGATCAAAGAAATGACACAGCTGTTGCTTTATTATCAAAGAAATGAAACAGTAGTTGCTTTATTATCAAAGAAAGGACACAGTAGTTGCTTTATGATCAAAGAAATGACACAGTAGTTGCTTTATGATCAAAGAAATGAAACAGTAGTTGCTTTATTATCAAAGAAATGACACAGTAGTTGCTTTATGATCAAAGAAGAACACAGCTGTTGCTTTATGATCAAAGAAATGACACAGTAGTTGCTTTATGATCAAAGAAATGAATCAGTAGTTGCTTTATGATCAAAGAGGACACAGTAGTTGCTTTATGATCAAAGAAATGACACAGTAGTTGCTTTATGATCAAAGAAATGAAACAGTAGTTGCTTTATTATCAAAGAAAGGACACAGTAGTTGCTTTATGATCAAAGAAATGACACAGCTGTTGCTTTATGATCAAAGAAATGACACAGTAGTTGCTTTATGATCAAAGAAATGATACAGTAGTTGCTTTATGATCAAAGAAATGTATTAGTGAGGTCAAAGTCCCTCCAGAATCTGGAAGATCACCAAAATGTAATCATGTGCTCCTTTTGTAGTTGTCAATTTTTATTTTTTTATAAACAGATAAAAGCCAGCTGTTACATAACCTCCTTGGCGAAGTTAATGAGATTAAAATGAATTCATCAGACACATTAAAATGAAAGAAGTGAAGAAACCTGACATGATGGTTCTCAAAAACAGAAAAGAAATTAAAAAGATAAAGCATCTTTTAAAAGAGCAGAACCTGCTGGATCAGGGCCTCATTACATATGACGAAACACAAAGTTAAACATCCTGTTTTTAGGATTTTACCAAAGGTTTGGTGTATAACTAGAGCCGCACCACACAAAACATATATGCAGCCCCACCACGATCACTGAATTTTAGATTTTCATTAATTACACATTTTACAAGAAATGCCTTGTTTGCTCTGCAAAAAAATAAGCGGAGAAATGCAAGTCCAACATACTTACATACATGATGTGGAAATACAAGGAAAACTCAAATATAGAGTAGATTCAGTAATCAAACCCTCAAACATGTAATTGTTAAGCCCTGCAGACACGAATCAAGACCCCCAAATGCAGACACACACGACTGGGTGAGGCTGGAATTAAGATTTGGTTCAGGGCAAAACCAAGTGGTGCTGGAAGCAGACAAACACGGTCAAGCGGGAGCAGGACGGGCGGCAGGTATCCCAAAGGTGATCTGAGGGAGAGACCAACAATCATCAACAAATCTCCTCTCCTCTCCTTCTCCTTTTCCTCTCCCTCTCCTCTTCTTTCCTCTCTCCTCTTTCCCCTCCTCCTCCTTCTCCTCTCCTCTACCTCCCCTTCACTCTACCTCTCCTCTCCTCTACCCCTCTCCTCTCCTACCTATCCTATCCTCTACCTGTCCTCCCCTTCTCCTCTCTCTTTACCCAGCCGGCCATCAGCAGGAGGGTCCCCCTACATGAGCCTGGTCCTGCTCCAGGTTTCTTCCTGTTAAAGGGAGTTTTTCCTTGCCACTGTTGCTTGTCTGGGGTCAGGCCCTGGGATTCTGGAAAGCGCCTTGAAACAATTTTGATTGTATAAGACGCTATATAAATAAAGATTGATTGAGATTGATTGATTGAATCAGTTCCACAGGAACGATGAAACAAACTTGCACAGAGTTTTAGGAGCCAGGCTGTACCACGGGGAAGGGGGGGGGGGGTGTTCGAGGACAATGACCTGGCAATGATGGGGGAGTGGACCAGGCTGGGTGATTGGCTGGAGATCAGTCTCAGGTGTGTGTCAATCGCCCGACGGGGGGGAGTCTGGAGGCCACTCCGCCCAGCCTGAGAAGGGACAAGACACAGATGGGGAGGGGGAGAGGGAAACACTGGGGACTCCCAACAGTAATGGTTTCTGTTGGTGGAGCACATGTTCCAAGCATTGAATTTCCCTCCATTTTGTGATGTTACGTTAGCAATGTTATGGTTCCCTTGATTGGAGTCACTTGACCTAAGGTTGCGAGGCTTAAAAATGCCGGGCTCCATATTTTGCCATAACTGTCCGTTTATGTCCCCATAATATAAAAATGACATACTTTGCAGAAACATTTAAACATTAAAAACATTAACTTAACACTAACTCTACAGACTCCCACAGTAATTTCAGCTGTAAAAGAGTCATGAAAACTCAAACAGACCTCATGTTTAACTGGCCAATATTTCTACACAATTTCACCAGATTTCATTTTTAAAAAAATGCACATGTACAATTTCAGGTTATTACTCCCCAACAAGCCCCAACAATGAACGATTTGAACGAAAAAGCGAGGGAGGGAGAGCATGAGCGTGCCCTCAACATATATGAAGAGGAGAATTAAAAGACACACACACACACACACACACACACACACACAATGTCGCCAATTGCAACTATCCCAAAATGAATGAGAGGTAGAGGAGATATTAGTAGGTTTATGATGTTTTTTCCTCCAATATTTTCAAACCTTGTTGAAATAATCAATTTTGGCCATGAAACCTCGATGCAATTTTAAAAAAGAAAGGGAAAAAAGATGTTTTCAGCACAGCTGAGGTCGTTGAGCAGACATCTCCATGTATTTTAGTGATCCTTAACTGGCTTTCATCCAGGGTTTGTTTCCCATTAGTATGAGGCCAAACATGCTAAACTGTGGTGACTGCAGCATCTTGACAACCCTGATGAGACAAAGGAAGGAGCATTTGGCAGAAGGAGGAAAGTACATAAACAGATGTGTGCATTCAGGCTGAATGGTCCTTCTGCAAAGACTAACGAGATTCATCAGAATCAATACTGATGGACAGTTTTTCTTTTATCAGTAAAAGTAAGCAGTGCCTCACGTGTCATTCTGTTTCATTTAAGAAATCGTTGTGAATTTCTGCCAAGTGAATTAGAATTTAGCAGTCTGACAATGAAGGACAGTTCCAAAATAGGCCCAGTAAACTGCAACTCTCTGTCTTTGTTCCTGCGGGAATTGCAAGACAAGGATAAAAGTCACAAGGCTGACATAAACCGGCACAACACCAGAATTTTAGGCCTTGTATTTTGTAGTGTTAAAAAATTGCTTTGGTGCCACTTGCAGGAGATAACTGCTGATTATCAATCTCACCATCACCTGCCTCCCCTGGGTGGTCCTTTATGCTCGGCTCCTCCACCGGAGGCCTGGAGCCCAAGGGTCCTGTGCACTATCGTAGCAGCTCCTAGCTCTTCTGGAGACAATGTGCAATTATAATCTTCTAATATGATCTTTAAATCTGAATATATACTAACTATAGAATCAATTGTGATATTAAATGACTGTACCAGAGCAGTATTGTCCTTTTTTTTATCGTGGTATCTATAAAGATTACCCAGTACAACTATTTAATTGTTGAAAGAAATAACCAGGAGCACAAATGACCAGTGAGACTTCCAAAAAGTGACATTATTAAATCCAGAACACACTTTTGATGACTCGCTTTTGTCATTTACAATTAATATTCTCCACTTCCTGCCGCCACTAGAATTCCTCACGCCATCGGAATTGTGGGACTCTGAACCACCAAGAGTCCAGTGGGTGATTCAGTTTGGGCTTTAGTCGATTTGATCGATTGTACTGGACACGTTATTCTCACGACAACTTTGATCAGCATTTTGCTAATCTCAGCGTCTCAGACATGATGGATTGAAGGTGGCTGTGGTCTCCTGACAATGAACTGATTCCCAACTGCAGACGCACCTCCACAGATGCCATTTGATCTAAAATCCACACGCACACATGGCAGCAGAATGCATTTAATTCATGGTTCTTCTTCTTAGGCTGGTTCTCTTCTTCAGCTTTTTCAGATCTCTCAGCTCCTCTTTACTTATTGTGAGCTCCTTCTCCCTGTTTCTTCTCCAGAACTCCTTTTCTTTATGTTTCCCCCAATTAGTTTTCCTCTCAAGAAATCGGAACAACGTAAAAGGAAATTTAAGTGTTTTTAAAGTGTTCTCAATTTGGGACATTTATGATATTATCTTAAAGAACGAGCATTTCTGAAAATAAAAACACAGTAGCTGTAATGGAGAGAAATGAACATTTTAGAAATGTCAAGGGGAAATGTCATGTTACCATGACAACGGAGCCATTTCATCAAGGCCAGGGTGTGTGGAATCCAAAGGCGATGAAACAAGACCCAGGTGCTTGTTCTCACTCACAAATTTCAGCAACATCAGCAATAATCTATGATTTCTACCCCAGACGTGGTGAGTTTCCAGCATCTGCTCACAGCTCAAAGCCTGACTGTCCGATGGCTGATCCGGCCTATGAATGGGTCAGAGAGGATTCTGTGCTAAATCACTCTATCCAACATGATAAAGACTCATTTAAAATATTCAATAAGCCATGAAAGATCAGGCAGAAAGCAGCTCATTATATTCACTAACACACATCCTCAAATTTCTGTCTTTGAGAGGACTTTCATAGTCATGTTTTACCTAGTTACCTCGCCTAACCCTAACCATCCCAACCAACGCCTGATTATAAGCTAAACTTCTAAACTCAACCTTCTAACTAATAATAATAATAACAACAACAATAATAATAATAACGATAATCCTAATAATAATAACTAAATCTGTATAGGGCTTTTTTCTTCTTATTTTTAACTATTCAATGTTCTGTTGTGCAACATTAATGTTGAAAACCAAGACAGGTTCACATTTTATCGCTACAAACCGTCCTGATGTGCTCGTTAAACTCTCTTGTTTTACTGTTGAACGTGCAGAAATTCCACTGTCACTTTAGAGATTTTGGACTTGCCGTAACTATATTGTCATTGTGGGGATGAGAACTGACGCGTGTCGTTGGAATTCCAGTGAGGAATTTCAAACTTTTACCTTCAGTTCTCCTTAATCTTCCTGTGATTATCAGACAAATCCCAGAGGTTTGGAAACTGGCTGAGCTCTTGCACACGTGCATGCAAAAACATAATCACAGTATGAGTTTCTCAAAGTGACTAAATAAAAGAGAACATAACGGGGAAGAGCCTCCCCATCCTGCTCAGAAGATCAGACGGGCGTCGATAACTGATGCCGTGAACGAGTGGCCATTGTTGCTTTTCTCCTTAATGACATTCAAGTGGTCTCCCAAGCATCATCAGTCAGTGTGCTTTGAGTACAGCAATTATTATATTACTGTAACCATGGTGATTTATCTGCTGAGTGACTCACACTGAGGGTGTATTTATGGAGGAGAGTGGGTGGAAGATGTGCGTGTGCATGCTGTGAGTGTATGTTTTGATGGTTAAACCCAAGTAGTACCTTGACAACACACTCTTTCACACACAATATCACTGCTAATCGACCTTTAAGTGCTGTTATTATTTGACAGAGATGAGAGAGTAGAACGGTGGACATACAGTAGACACTACAAATTTCATTTGAGATGCAGCACGCTTCAAAATATATAAAATATATAATTTGCTCTTCAGGGCTGAACATATTTATTCTCCCCACTGTAATCAATCGCTTCTTTCTGGGGTTTTCTTACATTTTAACACCCTTCCCTATATGCCGTTGAATTTCTAATTCATGTGTTTCACAGAACACCCTGCTGATGTGATATACTGCAGGAGTTTAGGTTCTGAGACTGTGTCAGGATCCCGTTCACTAGCATATGGTGAGGTTCACTCAGGGTCGTCAGTATGCAGGCTAAAACCAGTCACATCCTATATTGCAGCCAAGCAGCCATCTGCATCTATAATTAAAACCAGTGCAGCTGATCATTATATCAGAAACCTCAAAAAGCTGAAATCACTGATGTTAAGAGGCTTTTTTGTTGTAGGAAAGTCTGGTTCAATTCAGCAAAATTCCTCATAAGGGATATTTTCCACTGTTCATTATTCATTATTAAATACCACAGAATGACATTTTGCAAATAGTTTTGCTAGTTCTAGGACTGGCGTGCCCCTGGTCTGTTTGAGAAGGGTCAAATAAATCACTGGCTGCATCAAACAGAGAAAACATCTGTGGAGATGGCAGAAACCACTGGGTTTGCACATTATTAAAAGCTGGAAAGGAAAAAGATCATTTTGTCCAATATCTGATTTAAAAACTGTCGAAAGCAATTGTTTTTCAATAGGATTCGGAGTATTTTAATCCTGATATGCTGGATCAATTTTATTATTGCTCCATCTAGTGGCCGATATTGATATAGTTCGAATACAAGAGAGGCCTGGTGTCTTTTGATAATCTATATTCCACCACATTATCAATATTAAATGTGTAAAGTAAGTTGTACATCTGTATTTTTATATAAAATATCTTTATAGTACTTTATGTGTCACTTTAGAATATATGGATTAAGTAATATTGTAAATTTATAAGAACTATTTCGTTGCCGCTCACTATGGAAGGCTGTGGGTTCTGGATCAGTGGGAGCAGAGCTCAGATTTCTGACAGCAAAGTAAACGTTTACACAGAATCGTAGTGCGTTTTTGTGGTGATATTTAACATTTAAATTTGTCATTTTAACAGATATTAACTAACAGACCAATGACAGAACTTCCCAGATGTGTTCAACAGGAGACTGTGCAGCATCAGAAGAAAAGAGTTACATCCGGATTCATGTAAACCGGAATTCTTTCGAGGGTAAAAGTTCTAAAATGTGGAAACCTTTATCCAACAAAAGTCTGGGTTGGATTGAGCGTGCCTGCGGACTCAGTTATTGATCATCGTCTACTGTCGCCAGCAGGCGGCGCTGTTGCTCCGTCTGACAGCCGAACATCTGACTCCACGGCCTCTGTTCTCTGAAATGAGAAACTACCATTAACTACCATTAAGTTGACTGAAAGTGACCGTTTCTGACAAACCAAAGTCAGAAGTATCAGGAATATGGCTGGACTTCAATAAATAAATAAATCCACAGAAAGCAAGAACTCCATTTTTTTTCTTATATTTTGTGTTTTACAGATTCAGGAATTACTGTCATTTAATTGCAACATATTTTGTCCACAACTCCTAATTTAACAACAGAAAAAGCAACTAATGTCACTTTTATAAATCTTTCAGGTGTGTATTGTACTGCAGATTGGATGGGCCCCTCAGCTGGGCTGGTTCTGGTCCTCGGGCTGTAAGCCTGACAGTCCTGGAACGCTGGTTGGTAAATATATCTCAAAAGAAACCCTGAAGGGTCCCTCCCCCCACCTGCCCTCAAATTTGGATTGATAAATGCTGAAAGATATGGAGGCTGCACACACTGTAGCAGGAAAAGAGGGATGTTGTGCGTGTGGGCTGGGTTGTGGGGCCCATCGGTCTCACGCAACACATAGGAAAAGGAGTCCCCGGGGATCACAAAGCAGGAGGATGGATCACAGGGAAAAACAGGATCCTGTCTCTGTATGAGGCTGAGACAAACCAAAATAGTGGTGCTGACGGTTTCCTCCATCCAGGCCCGGTGGGAGAGCTTATCCAGTTTTATTTCAGGAGATAAGGGCCAGATTTATTTATTCAGGTTGATAGCCGTGGCGCACTTTGAATGATAAAAGGAGCGTGTTTGCGTGTTGATCCATTTTCTGGGTGTCAATCAGGATTAAAGGTCATATTCTGGAGGACGAATGTAAGTACATTAGATCCCACCAATGAGAGGTGTGGATTTCTCCGCTTCTCTCCCTCCCTTTGTCGGTGGCCCTGTTCCTGTTTTGTGCAGCTGATCGCTCTGATCAAACATTTCCCATGAAAACCAGCAGCGGACAAAAAAGGAACCCACATCAAACACCAAGGCCAAAATATTTTCATCCATTGTCTGCAAAAAAAAAAAGAAAAAAAAAGAGCCCACATCTAGAGTGAGAATAAAGGGAAGCGGCGCCTTTTGTTGTGGTCGTCCTCTTGGTGGTTTAAAGGAAGGTGTTGGGTTCCGTGTGTGCTGAGTCTGGTGTTGATTCAGTGGGAGAAGACATCTGTTCTGCAGTAAGTCACATCCGCGCTAGCTTCCCTGGTGCACATGCTTCCCAGCGTGGTGATTTATTGACCTGGTCCAGTCGGCGGGGTGGTGGGTCTGGGCCAGAGAGGTTCTGAGCGGTGCTGTTGTTGGCACAGCTGATGAGGAACCATGGGAACGTTGGATCGTGTGGCTCATCTACAGTTATGACAAATTTTATGAAAAAAACCCCCCAAAACGGCGATTTCCGTGGATGAATCCTCCCTGATCCCAACCCCTTTAAGGTCGTCCTGAGGTAAAACGCCAGTTTGGATGGAAAGTCCTGTAATTGCACAAAAGGCAAACATTTTTTTTAGAAAAATAAGCGGGTCGGCGTTTATTTTTCTGAACCAAACAAAGGGGAGGTTGTGTGGATCAGGCACACACGTGACCCCAGGAGACCCCTAAACCTGGATGAAAGGCAACTTTCACAATAGCTCCAAGTGGGAAACAGCAGCAGCCCCCATCAGGGACACGACGAAGTAGGTGAGAGCGAAGGCGTGGCACCAGGGGTCAACACCACCTTTTTCCTCTGCGGTCCACTGGGAGGACACCCGGTTCTGTCAGAGCAGGAAGAGGATGAAGGTCACGGCGCAGACGTGTGCCACTTCCTGCCAGCGTGACAGACGCCTTTCGCTCTCGCACAAAAAGGCCGATTCGGCTCATTTCTGACTGAAATTGCTTTGCTAAACCGTGCGGTGATAAAGGTCTCATCGTTTGACAGTAAATAAAAATGTTGACCTGTCTGGGAGGAGGATCGGATGGTTGCCAACGCAGCTAAACTCCAGTTTGAATTGGAGCATAACACTCTAACATCGCAAAACCCACATTATTTCCAGTAACGTGACTCCCAAATGCGAGTTCAGGCTTTATGGTCACATGACTGCCACGCACATGCCAACGCACATTCCATAAAAATGATACCATCCCATAAAGAGCTCATATCCACCATCTGCTGGATAATGGGCTATTGGTGACGTCATTTCTCAGACTCTGAGGGACACATTTGAGAAAAACCTGCATATTGTGTCACATTCTACACATACATCACTGCACGCGGTACCAAAAAAACGGCCCCTTTCGGACTAGAGGGAGACTTTAAACGTTATGGAAGCGCAGACGGCCAGACGGGAGCGTCTGCTATCACCCCTCAATAAAGCCCTCAGCCACACCGACTTCATTGGAATTTCCTCAGCGCCAAAGACGCACGCGTCCTCCATGATAAGATAAGCTGCGCACAATAAAGCGCGGCCTCTCCAGGCTCCTCCGGGCGACCGTTTAAACGTTGGTTCCAACAGATAAGGTCTTGCCGTCAAACTGCCCCACCCCTGCAAACCCCCCAAGACCCCCTCTTGTCCCTTTTCTGCCTCGATAAAGGAGGGAGCCCGTGGATGCTTGTAATCAGCATATTATTGATAGTTTTAATGAGAAAGGCTCTGAGTCGCTGAAGCCATTAGCCAGGATAAAGGAGGCTTAATTGTTTTGTGCGCGCACGTGGTCGCGAATGTATGCGTGTTTGATGGCGTGCACACGCGTCTGGGCAAAGACCGGGCTAATTAAATCTATTTCCTTCCTAAGCAACTTTATTTCTCTCATAATTAAGAGGGCTAATTATGGGCCTGGACAGGGGTCACGTGCACACAACCTGCACGTTCTCAGAGTCAGAGGATATAAGAATACGGCCGAGAAGGTGGCTGCGGTACAGACATGAGAGAGTAATGTCTTCGTCTATGACATCAGAGGAGAATCAGATCATTTTAGATCATGTTTGACTGGGAAAGCAAAAGGGTTCATTTGATCAATAATTTAGTTGTCCACAAGTTTCTATGAATAAATAAATAATGGGGTTATACCCATTTTTGACCAATTTTCCCACAGAAATAAAAAACAGATTTATTTAATTCAAATGCAACTAAAGGATTATTTTCTTTTATTTGAATTCAGGCATCGATTTGGTGACCCTATATGGGGTCCATTCATGAAAATCTTTATCTGTTCTTCATTTATGGACAGAGACGTACGTTGAGCAGCAGCGATGCTTGTTTTTATCCAGCAGAAGAATCGCCGACACACGCAGGGCGTCGTATGGAATAAAAGAGTGTTGTCCTGTCAACCCAACAGTCTGGTGTTGATACCCGCTTCTGTCCGACCACCTGTGTGCGCTGGAAGCACGGCAATGGCGTGGAACGATACTCCTCAGCATGCTCCTTCGACGACGGTAACGTCGTTATGCAGCCCCCCCCCAGCCTCTATGACTGCTACAGGACACACACCATTACTTTTGATGGCCTGTGTGAGTGTGTTTGCGTGCCCGCGCCCTCAAGGGTCAGACATCCTGTCGAGGAAAATGGCTGATTCAGGATCCTGCGTCACTCTGCCCGCCAGTTTTCGGCCCGTGCCGTCATAACCGCCCTGCAGGCGGGTAATCGCCTCTGCCATGATGGCGCTCCCCCCCCCCCCGCGGCTCGCGCAAGTCGTTAGCGACTGTTACAGTCTGCTGCCTGCTCTGGCTGTTGCCACATGCGTCCCATGTGCCTGGGAAGCATTAGCCGGAGAGGTAATGGAGAGGGGCCCCGTCCAACAACCCGCATGAGCTCAAATATGTTGTGGTGCACATTAAGTAGGACGATCATGCACGTGCACAGTTTAACTCCTGGTTTTGCAACATTTTTCCATTGGCGGCTCCACCGTGTGGTTTGTTGTCGTTATTTTTAGGACTCATGCATTTTACTGAAATTAAACCACTAATACGCTGCTGGCAGCTTTAAACACAACTGATTTATGACTAGTTCAAATGTCTCATTTTATTTTGTTGACATCAGAGATAAAGGGATGACATGAATTGTTGGGGTTTTTTGTTTCTGTGGAAGCTTGTGAGAGTTAAATGTTGCTGTTACCATGGTGACTTCATTATTTCTTAATGTAAAGTAAAACAAGTCGCCATCTAGTGGCCAATCCTGTCGTCTTAAAGTGCTGCAGTAACCTTTGGCCAGAATGGAGCATTGTTAAGCCAGTAAGGTTTTTATACCAAGCCGCAGCACCACCAGAGCTTGTCTTCAGACAACCCCCCCCCCCACAAAAACCTCAGTAGGAACCAACGACCTTTGTGTGCGGAGGCTTGTAGCTCTGAGAATGAGTCACCGCACATTGCTCGTCACCATCACGCGTCCTGCTGCCGTATGTTAGGTTCGGCTTTTTATTCCCTTCTGGGGTGTAGGAGATGGAGGTGGTGGTGTGGGGAGGGGAGGGGGATTAGCATCATTCCAGCAATAAACTATTGCTGCAGTCAGCCCCACACATGGGAACAAACACCCCATTAAACCAAGGCCTTCACATATTACTGTAATAAAAGCCCCTGCTCTCAACTTTATGGGCTTTTTAATTATGTCTATTCGTCTTCCCGGGCTTGCGAGCAACAGTTCATGATGAGCCCCATTTCACGAATGCGCCGCCACTGGCAAAAATGAGAGGTGGGCGGAGGAGGGGGGGTGCAAAGGGAAAAGCTGGAAATGGCTTGAAAGTTAAAAAAAAAATTGTTAGTTTATTTTGCACCTCGCAGCATGGAGCCAATGGCGCCCCCCCCCCCTTTTTTTCATGTTTTAAAGGTTTTCTTGGTCTCTGATGTGGATTAGCAGAAAGATGGAGAAATCTCACACAGCTCAATTGAATTACATGGCAGCTCAGTGCAAACGGAGTGTATTAAATTATGTCAGAGAAGTGGCGGGCCCAGCTGCAGGCTTCCTAAAAATTAACCATGCAAATCATCCATGCGTGAATCCAGCACTCGAGGCTGCCACTCTGGTTCATTTCATACCTTTTCTGCTTATTTCCTCATCATGTACACGTGTATTTGTCACAATTTTTTAATGATCTGGGCTCTCCAACATTACTTGGTGTATTTATGTTAATTTAATGTTTCAAAAATATTGGGAAAAGCCTGTCTGGCATTAAATCAAGATGGCTGAGGAGCAATAACACACAGTAACTCACTGTGGGCATATTTCATGGGGGCAGCAGTTTAACCCCTTTTAACCCATTTCAGTCTTTAAATGGATGACCTGCGCTGATTAAAGGGAAGAGGAACATAAATAACTGATATTGCTAACGACAAACATTCTGCTTGTCCTAAAGGTAAAAATTGAATGGTAAAATACAATTTGTCTTTATCGGAAATTCAATTCATCATTAGATGTCTGCTGATTTGTTGCGAAAAGTGCACAGCTCAGCATCGTCATCTTTCCAACAGTTGCGCTAATGCAGCTAATGCAGCTAATGCCAGTAAACGTGACCCATTCGAACAGGAATCCCAGCAGCATTCATGCTAATCCTGTCACCATAGTGATCTCTCATTCTGCTCTCTCTAGCTCCATTTTTAAAAATGACTCCCAACTCCAACTGTTCAGGTTGCTGTCTACATTGGAGGGTCCCGTCCATGTGACTGACTTCATTTGAGTAAAAAAGATGCCCAAAGCATTTCAAACAACAGTGACTGCTCATGTATGGTAGCACGGTATCGTCACGAGCTGAGAAATTCCCCATGAAATAAGCTTCGACATATCTGGCCATCCATTCCATGAATTAGCCTTTTGGCACTTTGCAAAATTAGCGTTTATTTTTGTCACTAATTATGCAGCAGCACACTGATGCTAAAAGTTTAAGCTAATGTTAAACCAACATTGTTTTTATGTTAGAAAGCCACAGAAGGTATCAATACTTGTTATAACACCCAATAAATGCACCCAAAATAAAGCTGAATGGGAGGGAGTTGTATCAGCATATATCAGTATTTTGAAAAATTACCTGTGGGGTACCACAAGGATCGGTGATTGGTCCAGTACTGTTTGTCCATTTGTCCAATTATCTTAATTATTAAGAAAACAGTTATGGTTTTTGGGAATGCAATGGTAATTTGGAACATTAATATTAGTCCTTGGGGTTGTCACTGATGAAAAGTTAACTTGGAAACAACATATTGAATACATCACAGGGAAAATAATCAGTCATTTGCAATCTTGTACAAATGCAGAGTTGTGTTAAATTTTAAGACCCTGCATTTAATCTATTACTCATTTTTCCATTCATTGCGTGAATTGTGGGGATCCACCTTTAAAATGACCATAAACAGTAATAAAACTGCAAAAATGAGCAATAGGTGTCATTAAAAAGGCTGATTATACCCACACGGATCCACTTTTTTCAAATGTCCTGAAACGTGACTCGTTTTTCTATAAAACAATGATAATGTTCAATGCACAGATAAAAAAACAGTCCCTGACTCAGTAGAGGAGCTTTTCAATTAAGAGTTCATATAATCTCAGAGGTGTTTGTAGATTTACCGTACAACATTTGAAAAGTATAGTTTTGCCAGCATAGTTTTGAAAACATGAAATTCTCCATTTAAGAAAATGGTGAATCTCTTTGAAACTAATTATCTGTTGTTCATTTTCATTTCTGAATGTTGGTGGCAACAGTTAGCATAGGAAAGCTTCTGCCTTTACCTTTTCATTCATAACTCACCATAATTGGTTTTGTTTGAAATTGATTTAATGGTGTCAGAAGCTGTGCTAAGATTGAATATTAAAAAAAACAAAGAAAAAAAACAAGGTGAAAAATAAGCATGGACTTTTTTTATTGCCTCACATCAGCTACAAACGGTATAAGCTGTTGGTTTGCTTGTCCTGCTGCAGACGACTGCACCGACCAACGCCAGCAGCACGAAAGCAATCGTTGCACCTGCTCCACACAAGAAGGCCATGGAGGAAGAGGAGGCTGGGGGGGGAAGGATAGCAAAAAGCAATCAGGACCGGGTCTTTGAGTTGGAAGGTGAAGCCTGAACTAATAGGTTTAGTGCATTTTCCGCTGATGTGAACAGCACCTGTTGGGGATTGAGGAGCCGGCTCCTGAGGGAGCTCTTGGGTGTCCTCCTCCAGCAGGATCACGCCCAGACTGGCTCTGCCCTCCCACTGTGTGTGTGGAGGGAAACCTGATTGCATTTCAGGAAAAAAGAAAAAAAGACTTCAGGGATCCATTTTAACAAACGATTGTGTGGACAATTAACCCAAAACTGGTCCACACAATAAATGCAGTTAATTGAATAGCAGGTGATTAATAGAACAAATGCAGCCAGGTCAGGATGGTGTTGGGTGTTCAGGGTTCCTCCCCAGGAGAGATTGTCGCGTTGCTCCTGTAAACCGTACCGGCATCTACTGCCGACCGTCGTTTCCGTCTCTGCTCACCACAGCTGGTCTCGCAGCAGCGACACACCATGTTGTCTCCATCTGATGCCACCCATCTGCCCAGACCAGTGACGTTACAGACGACGCACACATCTCCATCATCACCGTGACCTGCTGGGAACCAACCTGTTGGCTTCAGTCAAGAATGAGCAGGATTTGTGCTGCGAGTCGATGGGACCGGACACAGATGTTGCCTTCAGTTGACATGTGATGTGGACCTGGGGAAATAAATGTAATCAAAGACAGTTAATCCATGTCAGTGACCTAAAAAGTGCAAAAACTTCATTGTCCAGTCTTGAACTGACGCTTTAACACGAGCTGGCCACTAGGTGCCACTGTTTATACAGTGAAAGAAGCCTTAAAGTACACAGAGACAAGTTAAGTTACCCAAAGGCACTTTACCCACCAGCTGCTAGTTAGCAACACATGGCTAGCAGTCTATGAGGTGCAGTTGTGTTCATTCTTTGTTCTTTTTGTCCTGTCTGCTGTGAGCTCTGTTACGCATTTTCTATGTAAAGTTATTTGAAACCGATACATTTGTATGACTTCCATGACATGACGGCCTTTAAAAGAAGCATGCAGTGCATTCCAGATGGATTTTGTATATATTTCCCATCACTATTTCCCATTTCTGGTAGTTGAACCGTATCAACTGGGCTTTTTCCAAGAACCTTCAAAAGTTTCACTTTTACAGTAGTTTAACCATTGATTATCATTCTCTCTGCTGGGAAAAAAGATGCATGAAGTAACATTTTAAACCAAACCCACACTGGTGAGTACGTACTGAATTGTTATGGTCCTGGTGGAACCTAAAGGTTTCCAGCTGGAACTGAATTTTATCTTCTTGGCTCCTCTGCAGGAAGAAAGACTTGGCGCCGGTCAGCCTGCTGTCCCTTAAACACCTTATATGGCAAAATAAGACATGCGTGTTAATAAACACTCAGCGGCTCCTTGCAGGACAGTAAATGTTCTTGAGTTACAGCGAGAATGTGACTAACTAATATTCCATTATTATGACGAGCTGACATTTTGGAAAAACACCAGCGTTTCTGTGTTTACATTCACAGTCGTCCTTGTAGCTGGGACAGTTCCTCTCACCCGAAGTTGTCGATGAAGGGGTATCTGGGCTGGGAATCGGGGTCGGGGGTCACAGTGGCCACACAGCTGTCCACGTAGATCCTGAGGGGAACGTGGTAACCGAGAAGAACCGCCTCAAAGTGAATCACGTCACTCAGGAAGAAAACGTTAGACGGTCGTGGGGACTGCCAGTCCTCTGTTTAAAAGAAATAACAAGAAAAGCATGGAAAAAGCAGAGCAGCGGCTGATTGAATATATCAGAGCAATAAAAGGTTATCGTAAATAAGATTATAATAACTTAATATGCCATAGCAGCGTCATTGATAAGGAACAGCAGAGGGCCTGTTTTTGACTGAGAGGCTTTTCGATGAGATATATCCTCAACGGTGGGGGGTTCATTTTTATTTGCGCAGAAGAGTCAACAGTTTGTAAAATCCTGATTTAAAAGTTCCCACTCTCAGTGCCGGGATGGGCTTATTTGATTCCACGTGCACCCACCTGTCATGAGACGCAGCGAAAACTGCGGCTGTTGCTCTGCTTCCATCATGGCGGCAAACAGCACCCAGGCGGGCCTCAGGGCATTGCTGCTCACATAATGTCTCCTGAGAGGACAATTCAAACAAGAACTACATCTAAATCTGTCACATGTGGAAAAAGGGACAATTGAGGTTGTGGAGGAAAATAAAAATCAGGGTTTCGATAGTTCAAACGATGTCAGAGCCTAAAATTCAGCAGGTCCTCACTTTAGCAGCCCAACAACATTACAATAACCTAAATAATGCAAGTTGTTTTGGACCTTTTAATGAAAAAGGAGGCAGTCGCCTTCCTATAGCTCCCCCTGTTGGCAAGGAGTGGAACACAACGTTTCCTGAACAATTACTTTTTGCTGTACAGCAAAATAAACTCATTCCATTATACCAAAAAAAGAAAAATATGAAAAACCTCAACATAGAAGCCTCGCAAGTAGGTTACAATGGGAAAGGTCTAATGCGCATCAGCAGAGGTGGCGCTCGTTTTTTGTGCATACCTTTGGTAATGACATTCAATCACCACCTCGGCGGGGTTGGTTTTTAAAATAAAAGTGTTACCGATGGGTGTCGGCAAATACTCAAGGGAGAACGAGTAGATGAGGGCGTCTTCAGTCATCTGAATTAAAACACAAAAACAGCGAGTTTAAACGTTCGCCAAAGTGGAATGTTGAAAAAACAAAACAAAAAAAAGTCATCCATACATTTAACATGCTGTTGCAGCCGTGTAACTCTGTCTGGAACAACAGGATGTGGTCGGTGGTCGATTGAGCAACGCAGCCTCCTAAGGTCAGATCGCTTGGATAGATAAGCTGACCGTTGCCTAAGAACAAAAGCAGAAAGGTGCCATTTAAATAATGAGCCGTTACCTGAGGCTGTTTCCTTTCCTGGACCAGTCAATAACACTCAGGTTCATCTACAGGACAAATAAAAAGGTTCTCCCCCCTCCCTCCTGTGTAAAGTCAGCGTATCGGACCAGCAGATGAAAGCAGAATGCTTCTTTCTCAGAGTGAAAGAAATTAGCAGAGACATAATATTGATCAGAGAGTCTGTGCCATTTGCAGCCATCAGTGCCGACTGTCCCGTCTTTAACGATCCGCTCCGTTTTCCAGTCCGGGCCTCTAACCTGACCCCTGCATGCTTAATGTTTCCATGTAGACCAAACGCTGAGACACGGTGGATCAATCAACCAAACAAACAACTGGCTACTGTTACCAAATAAGTTCTGGTTGACTTCCACGGCAACTTCTCCTTCCCCACAGTGGGCTGCCACGCTGGCGGCAGGTACCGGCACCCGGTGGTCAGCGATCACCATCACCTGCAAGAGTGTTTAGAGTTAGCCTGAACCAAACGGTGGCAGAGTTCAGAGACTGTGTGTTTTAGAAACACCCTAGTTTCCGGCTCAAAGTGTGGATTCAGATCCGGGCCTTGGATAGGTATCAGCCGGTGGACAGGTTTCTCTATCCCTAGCTGCTCAGGGCCCCCCCCCGCTTCCTCTGGCCTCTGTGGAGGTTGCTGCTTTTCTTTCTCTGTGTCTGGCCTCCGGAGCTGGTAGATCCTCAGCTGGTAGTTGATGCGAGCTCTTGGCCGCGGGCCTGCCACCTCTCCATCCGCCCAGGTCTGGTTCAGAGTCTCTTTGGCACGAGCGCTAATCTGGGTTTTTGCAGCAGCCCAGGTTTTCCCACCAGCAATAAGGAACACAATCCCTATGGAGACCACCACCCTGGAACCCATTCCAAACAATCATGCAAAAACTGGAGTATTTGGTGTTTAGAGCAGTCACTGCTGAGTTTGTCTTTGGACTCTTCTGGAAATGTGTCTCTGGCTCCGCCCACTCCTGATGACTTGATTGAGTTCCAGCCTGGACGATGATCTTTAGAGCCTTCCTCTCTTCTTCTCTGAGAGGTAGAAACGGTCTCTGTGATACTCTAGGAAGACTGAAGAGTACCTCTGCTTCTTTGTCAGCCTCGAGCACACACTAAGCAAATATTTTCAGTTTCACAGATACACATTTTTAACAAATATACAGTTCAAATGGCACCATCAACAGGAGAGCTTTTGCATCAAAATTACATGTTGGAGAAAAGGGTGGTTGGAAAAAAACCCTGAAAATTGTGCTACTAAAAGATGGATAAAGGAAAAACAGAAAGTTCTTGAAGTTCAACAGATAAAGCAAAAAAAGTTTAATATACGGCACAAATATACGGCTGACACATTTCTGTGGGCGATGACGGTAATGAATAAAGACTTTTATAAACAGACACAAACCTGACCTTGACACTGAGGGCTTTTCACTGCCCCCATGAGGCAGATCAATCAACAACGTGCTCAGGGAGTCAGAACCCGGGCTTCTCACTGCCCTGCGTGGTCTTAAATGTCGAGGCCATGTGGTCGGCGGTAAGAAAGATCGAAAAGAATATTTACGGTCGTCCTTGCTGAGCCATCTAAAATGTCACCAGCATAACGTATGTGTTTGACAGGAAGTAAGGGGTGTGTCTTGAAACTGGGCCAGGAGTTGTACTCATACAATACCCATGACCCCTGCAAATGTCAGATATGCAGTCATGGCAGCAAAGGACACTTTAAATGGGGAAAATGGTGTATCCTATAATAATCACCACCATATGCACCATAACACAACCTCGCACATGAAGCAATTTAAAATCTGCACTCATCATGATGTGCGTGAACCCAAAAGAGGTCTTTTTTTTTGTACCTAACTCCCCCTGTAGGTTAAGCTAACCATGTTTTGGAGCCCTTAAGATCCATAACCAAGATCCGGTTATCAACTTCTCGCAAATGTGGAAAGCATTACCTTCTCCCCGCTTTGTTCTCTTTCCTGCCATTTGTCATCCGAGGTACATTTACAATACATAAATATTCTGATTTCTCAGAACTGACAAATGCACTTCCAGTAAGTAAAAATGGCTGAACGGCCTAATACGATTTTATTTAAAGAAACCTCTGTTCTAAAAGCTGAATTGATTTAAATCACTTCCCCTTGATGCAGACAAACGGATCCATGCTGACCTACAGGAATACATTATAGCTCTGTCAGGATCTTCCTGCAGACTCCCCAAACAGAGCAGCTGCTATTGTCAAGAACTGCCTTTTATCTTCTGCTGATCAGCCACGAAACAAAGAGTGGAGGTTTCTGTGTGTGTGTGTGTGTGGTGTGTGTGTGTGTGTGTGTGTGTGTGTGTGTGTGTTAGGGTGCACATATGTGTGTCCACCACTGCCAGTCAGGCTCCCTCTGCCTCCAATCTCTAACTTGGTTAGCTGCCTGTAATTTGGCCCCTAGAGGGCCCTAATATGGGACCCCATGGGGGGCTTCTGAGAGTGGGCCTGGCAGCTTTGACCTCCTCGCTTTTGCGTAGACTCACCGCCACCACTCTCATCATCTCCTGTTTCCAATAATCCTGCCACAGTCTGGAGGAAAAAAAAAGGGACCGGATGAAGCAGGTAAATAGAGGATTGTTTAGACAATAAACACACACACACGCATCCAGCAGATGGAGAATCGACAGCCGCGGTGATTCACCAACAGTGCAGATGCTTAGTGTCAGTCCCGCATATACACACTGTCCCTTGTCAGGTTTTGCTGACAGCACAAAGTCACAAAAATGGCTCGATTCGGCCCCGCGTTGCTCTGCGCCATACGGATAATGGAGGCAGCGGCTCATTAAAAGCATGTAGTGGGAGATGGATTAGTTATAACCTGCTGTTGTGGTGGGCGAGCAACATTCAAGAGCAGCCTGTTTTTATGCAGCTTGTCAGCAGGAGGATTTGTGTAGGACACAGAGATACACGCTGGCATGTGTTTTTAGGAAATGTTGTCAGGTTTGGAGCTGTTGTTCTATACAAAAATCCCAAACTTCTAAAACTAAAGTATGAGTGAGATATTTTGGGGGGGAAAAACAACTTCCGCAGATCTTAATAGTTGTTAATGATTAAAATTTAGCTGCCTCAAGAGCATCAGAAATTAAAAGTGACATTTTGAGCATGTCTTAAACTTAAAACAGAGAGGTTAGTTAGTCTAGTCTGTGTGATAACTAACGCAGGGTGTCATCTGCATATTACAGCATTTACCCAAAGTAGCACAAAAGCATAAATACAATAAAACAAAAAAAGTGAATGTTCAAACAGTCCAGATAAATCCAGTAAAACTGCAACTGTGTGTGGAGCTAAAATTGTGCGGCTTTACCAAAAAGTCTCTTCCTTTTAATTCAAAAAGACAAATTTAACAAAGTAAATGAATAAGACTCATATAATGGGGTTTTCATTGAGAGGAAATGAGCAAACACTGGAGCAAACTGCTGAGATGGGGAATTTAAGCAAAGTGGCAGGGAAAAAAACCCATGAGAGCCAGGAGAAAATGTGAGGACGGAAGTCTGGGTGTGAAGGGGGACGATGGGAGGAGATGGTGAAAACAAAAGGAGGAGGAGAAGAAAAATGTGGCCGGGGTCGTCAGAAGTCGGGGTGTCGGATATCAGACAGCGGCTTGATTCCCTGATGGGAACGGCATGCAATAACAGCACGCCGGGCTCCGATTCACGGGCCATCTCGCATACGCATAAACATTCACACGAGAAGGAAGGTGTGCAAGCACACACGGAGCTAATGGACTGTTATTAAAAACATGCATCACATCACATCGCCACCCGACCACACACGGCGGCGCCCACGCTGCAGCGGGGTAACGGCGTCCCAGCTCTGCAGTAACAGCTGATGCATCGTTCATCTTGTGACCACGAATGACACTCAACAATTTGCCAACTATCTTGGCGTCTTCGGCCACCAACCATCCATCTCTGGGTGGACTGTGACCCCCCGTCACCTTCTAAAAGGTCTCAGGATGATTGACAGGTGTCGTGGCCCCTCGGTTGAAAATTCAAAATTGACCTTTACCCTGCGGAACCCACCCACATCACGGCTGCAGCGTCTGTATCAAGAGAGCAGCTAGCTCCTTTTTCTATTATGTTCACATTATCTGGGTGGTGAACAATGGACGCGTTAATCTGATGATATTTGCCTGGAAAGTGTTTGTCTCTCTCCACATTACCATTCTGAAATCTACATTTGTCTCTTCATTTTAATTGCGTTCATTCCCTGACTCTTTATTCATTCCCAGCAGTGTCTAATTAGTCTATATTTTCATTTTTTTAATTATTATTCAGCCACGTGCCATCATTTTGGGATGTAATAATCATTTTAATTATGATGAGAAAAGTACTTTTACTGATCCCACCTGGCATATAAACCTCTTTGTGTTTTATGTATAATTCATATTCATCTTCTTATCAAATTACCTTAATGAAGTTATGATATGAAAAAAAAAACCCAGTTTCACTCATGAATTTGTTATTTTGTTGATACTTTTGTTAATATCTTGTTGGTATTAAAGCTTCTACAACATGTAAGAGAGAAAACTTTTAGCCTTCTTGTCCTGCTTGGAGACAGTGGAAGATTGAAGATTGTTTCCACATTCATCACTGCGCCTGGACAAAGAAGCGGACGGATTGCTGACTAACGTGGTTCCTCTCTGCTGTAGCTCGTTGGCCCTGTAGCTGTTATTAGCTAATTAGCTCATCGAGCGTGGCGGCCAGGGTCTGGATTGACTGCAACACCAGGAGTGTCTGGAAATGACGGCAGAATCTGTAATAAACACAGCTAAAGTACAGATGGACCACAAGAGAAGGAATCTATGCAGTCTAGTGTTGGCGCAGTAAAGCAATGCATCCTTTATCACTGAGATTTAAGGCAGGTCAAACTTTTCTTTTCATGAAGCGGGGTTAAACATTACTGAGGGCTCAGATGTGTTTCTGATCGGGCTTTTCTTCTACGGCTCTGCTTCCTCTGGTCCGAGCATGCAAACAGGTTGCAGATGACATCACCCGTGCCAGATGGAACTTCTGTCCTGTGGGAAATAATGACGAATCGTCTACCAAACTAGATTAGCTGGTTTTGAGTGAAAAAGGCCATGTTTACTTCGGTGTATTTTCTCCTTTTAGTCCTACACGAATGTAAGTAGCAGCTTTTTTTTTTTTTTAAATTGTGGTTGTGCAGCTATTCTATGCAAATATTTGCTGCTATTTCCAGTTAACCTGGCGGTACCTCACAAAGAAGCACTTGAGAGATTCAGATGATGGTCTAATGGGTATGATAAGTGTTTTTTTCCTGCACATCAGTCTCCCCCCTCCTGTCACTTCATAACGACTGTTATAGATTCAAGTGACCTTTAGGTTCCTCGCTGGTGAACGGAGAAGATGGATGACAGCAGTGCATTAACATATGGAGGATGCTTTTAAGGGAGGCGCTTTCTGGTGCCGCTTGAACGTGGGTGGCCGCAGGGGATCAAAGGGCGAGGCTTCACTCCTGAAAATGAGGCTTTTTTCCATTCTAAAATCATACCAGGACCTAAACATGCCGATTAAAGGCCTTCCTTACATGGCCTGGTACAGTAGTGTGGCTCTCTCTGTCTCTCTGTGTCTCTCGCTCCCTCTGTTAGGCTGCAATTCAAGCCTTTTGTTTAATAAACAATTTGTCAGTGATGTATTGAATGCTAGCTATAATTTGATTGTCTGTGATATGTGTGCGGAGGTAGCTGCCGGCTGCCTCCCTCCCTCCCTCCCTCCATGAAGTCACACATGCTTGGCTCTGGCCGTGCATCTATGTGTGCAGGGATGAGGATGAAGGAGCAATCCTTAAGGGTTTGCAATTACATCTAAACGGCATAATCGGACATGATGGATGGCGATTGCCTTTCCACAATGTCTAGACCTCAGCTCCACCAGCGCAACAAGGTTATAGTGAGTGGGAGATGATGAAAGATTTAATAGTTTACTTCTGCTGTGTTCCGGGTCCGGCTGTTTTTCCTTCCACTCATGTGCAGTCCACCCACGACCCCTTACTCCCACCGTGACCCTCTGACATTTCAATCTCGGGAAAAACTGCTGGCTTTTCTGTATAAAATGTACTTCTGACATTTTAGAGTAAATTGCCCCGATTTTACTTTGTTTTGTGGTTTATTCTGCCACTTTTCATGTAAGTGAGGAATCAAACAAGAAGTGTCCAGCTCAACTTATAGTAATCATGATCAAATAATTCAGTCAAAATCCTTTATAAAATGTGAATAAGCTTTATCTGATCTACCCCTGAAATTCACAGGAACGTTCTGGCAAAAAGAAGTTATAATATGATAAGTTCAAATATGAAATGTGAGTGTCAGAGCTCAGTCATTTTTCACCCTTGTCCGTCACCCTCCACTTGTCCACTAAGGGACTGAAATAAACTTGTGATCGTGTGATAAATAATAAATGTGTGAAAATGATCAGAGCTTCTTTTTACTTTTCCAAATGAAATTCATTTTATGACGGCCATCTGACAAACAAACTTCTCATAAAAGATCTCAGAAGCGAATGTTGCTCGTTTTGGAGTTCGCCTCCGTCGATAGGGGGCACTGTGGAACCAATCATCTGATGCAGAGCAGCCAGAGGGGACTGGAGGCTCGAACCTGACAATCCTGACAGACATGGATCTGTGGTGTTCAGAAAAGACACTGTGACAAAATGGCCTTTTGAAATAAATGCCTTGAGTTGTGGGATCCGAAGTGAGATGGAAAAATAATAATTTGGAAAATGTAGTTTTGGCAGTTTCTGCCGTTTGTCTGTTTCTGGCGATCTGGTGGATTGAAAATCATGCCTGGGAGCGGGGACCGTAGACACAGGCAGGCTGCTAATCAAAAGAGGTGTAGTTTCAGCACATTTAGGTGGGCGTGCGGCAGAAAAGCAGCTGGTAAATGCGACACCAAGGATTTTTTTTCCAGACAGGATGAATGAATGAGGCCACTCAATAGCTGTCACCAACGAAGAAGAGGGAAAGGAAGTGAGGCTGCCATCGCGCCTGTGCTTCCTGACGCGCGCGTCTATGATTGCTGTTGTTCGACTTGGCACCAACTGGCAACAGCACCCTAATCTTCGGAGAGCGCCGTTACCCAGAATCCCCCGCACTGTCACCTGAAACGCCACCATCTCCCTCGCTCCGTTTCTGCTTCGCTGGTCAGACCGAGGAAGCTGTCGCTTGGGAGGATCACACAGATGTTCGGAGGGGAGGACGACAAACAACTCAAAAATAGACACGATCCCCTGACAGAAATACACATTTCATGTGCTGGGAGCGGCTGTTCCTGCTGTCACCGCCGATGTCGGAAACAGAGACGCGTCTGGTCGGACATTTTCTTTTCTGATCAACAGGCCTTTGGTGCCGCTGAGCCCACCTCGCTGAGAGCGGCTCTGACTGGTCCTCCGAGGCTGCTGCCGCCGTTGGCGCCCGCAGGACGACCGCCGTCATCCCTCTTTAATCAAAGCCATGTATTTTTACCCAGTCACATCTCGCACAGGCGTGATTGTGCAGCCACAGAAATTCCCAGGCTTTTACTGGGAATAACATACAGCTAGTGTTATGTTCAACACCCACTCAGGTGAAGCTCCTGCCAAATAGGGCAGCCTCTCCATCCCCTTCTCTTTTATGGTGGCTGGTGGCTGTTTAGTGATAAAGACTGCAACTCAGTTCCATTTAACTTGATTTATACGGGAACAGCATCAAAACTGTCTCATTGAACAGGAAGAAACCTTGACCAGGACCTCCAATGGAGACAAGGAAGAGTTCAATCGGGGTGTATTTTAAAAATTGGACTTAATGGACATTTTCTTATTCCACACACACCTGGAGATCAGCAAACGGCCCAGAGTTCAGCAGTGCCTCCGCACAACTGGGGAATCTGTCTGTCTGCCTGCAGAGCTCCAGCTTCTGCCCATAATCACTAATGAAATTATACTGGTCTTGGATTCTCGATGCCGAGTGTCATATACCGTAACTGTGACATCTACAGATTTAACCATAATGAGAAAAGACGCTGTCGGCGTAGCTTATGTCACTCAACTGCATCAAAAAAAGAAGCAGGCACTAGTTACCAGTAAGTCTAAAGTTTCCCAAAAATGCTGATTATTGCGTCAGGAAAAAGCAGCATTGTTATTTTTTTTCTTGTTGGCTTAAGTTGAAGAACCCCCCCCCCCCACCAGGAAACAGAAAGTTTCACTGGACTAGCCTCTCCTCCCTGCTGTCAACCCCCTCAATTTCGCTTAAAGGTTGCCTGGAACGTGGGATACTAGCATCTCTCTCCTGCCAGCCGTCCATTTAAATGCAAACGCCCACGCCAAAATGATCACTGAAAAACACAGCAGAAACAAATGACTGTGCGAAATAGCCGGCGGCGTGGGAATCACTCCTGCCCTAATGTTGGCCGCTCGCAGTCCTGACGGTGAAAAACAGCTGAAGAGTAGATTCCACCCCCCCTCTACTCTCTCTGTGACATTCTGAGGAATATTTACCTTGCAAAGAACTTGACATTTAGCTGCATGCTCTAATAGCGTCCTGAAATATGAATAAAGAGAGGGGGCTTTTTTTTTAAACAGGTATTGATTGATACCTAGGGGGAAGGAAGGGGCATTAGAGGGTAGCACAGGGGAGCCACTCTTTACTGACGATCTGTTAACCTTGTCAAAGGATGTCACCCGCAACCTCAGACCAGCTGGGGGCGTCTTCGGTGGTCATCAGAGACTACGCAGTTTTCTTATCAAAGCAAAAGTCCCTCCTGAAGCGCAGTACACGTGTTAGTCACAGGAGGGTGGACAGCCCAGTCGATATTTGGAGGCAGCGACCAGCAGCGGCGGCGTTTCTGCTGTTAATAACTGAAACCTTTGACAGAATTTGTATCGACGGAGGGGAATTGGAATCGTGGCCCAGCGTTGGGTCTTCTCAGCAGCCGTTTTACGCTGACGCCACTTTGATTATGCCACTGTAAAACTTCAAAGCAAAACCAGACGACCTCGTTAGAGTAGAGCGGTTTGAGCCCAATTGATTCAAATTTAATTGGTTGAGTTTCTCCGTGAGCCAGACATTCAACTAGAAACCAGAACAAATCTGATATATTACAGAATTCAATTGGCAAAACAGAAGTTTCTGTCCTAATTTTTGGAATCCATAGGGAATTCTTTGTTAAATACCATTTTTACAGATTAGTCGTCATGGCAACGCGTCGTTTAACTGCTTTGCAATGATGCTTGTAGCTTTCGATGATTGTTACAGTATTATTGACTTGTCTGAGAATATGATCACATATGCTGCAGGTTCGGTCACATCAAGCTGGTTTAATGATAAAAACTGAAGCTATGCTGATGATTCAAGTAAAACAAATTAAAATACATTTTCTTAAGCACAGCCAAGAGTCTCTCAACAGTCTCATGACAGAGCTCCAAAAGCATCGGTCTTTATTATAGGCTTATGTTGCGCTCTGAATCTATGATGTTTGGTATTTTTAAAGCATCTGTCTGGTCCAAACTGGGTGCAGGTGGTGCCAGCTATGCACAAACACTCCTATACTGTCCACAGGTGTGAACATGAGCAGCGTTGTGTCTGCTCTCAGGTGATGACCTGTCACCGTTGCCACACCAGTTCTGCTCCAAACCCCCAAAAATGAGCCCATGTGTGGGAGTTATCTCTCATGCTGCAGATTCCTGCAGAAATTGGAGTGAGGGGCTGTACTACTGCAGCCCAACTATAAAAGCTGATCTTTACGTTCATCGCACTCAAGGGGAGCCGCAGGGAATTCAAAATGAGCCCATACTGTAGTGCGTTCAGAAATCTTCAGGCATACATTAGGAAATTTTATTGTAATAGTGTAATTTGTTGCATAGTGGCTCAGGCTAAGTTAGCTTCCTCTATTCAATGAAAAGCTGTTGAAGGTAATTACGTGAGATTGTTTTTAATGGAAGACAGATGGATTACTGTAGGCTGCGGCTGAATCGATACTTTAGCACCGTCACAAAGTGCATTGTTTGCTGAAATTGCCACCACGGTGTGGACGACATCAGTCATTTGAATTTCATTTGAAATGGCTGTGTTGCTGGATTAAAATCTGAATTTTTCGCTCTGGGAGAGGAGCTCCGGAAGCACCAAAGTAATGAGGGACTTCGGTTTTGGGAAGCAAGTGAGGGCTAAAACAAATGTGTAAAACAAATGGTTAGGTATAAGGTCAAAGATTCGCGACGCTAATGATTTTAAATCACGCCGTTAGCCGCCCACATGCTGTTGACTCTGAAAGGCCTATTGATTTTTCTGCTTGGACGACGCATTCTTCCTCTGAACACCCTACAACCTTCCATACTCATCTTTTCCTTGATCCATTTCTTATCTCCAAAGGTTTGCCCCCCGCGCTTTTCCCTTTATTTCGACTGTAAAATTTCTCAGACATGACACGTGGTTGATTTCCAGAGCCCCGATCGGTCTCAGGGGGTAATGGACGGGGTTAGAGAGGATATCAGATAACACAGAAAAGCTGCTGATTCAGTCTTTGGCGCCAACAGCCTGTTCCATCTTAGATCACCTGGAGGACGGCTGGACTTCATTGAGTACAAGCATCGTTCCACAAGAGTTGCTGACACTCCGATCTCTTGTGAAATATATGCTGAAAAATGATATGCCTCAATGTTCCTGACTGAAAGGGCTGGATTCTGAAAAAGCATCACCCAGCAACAGCACCTAGCACAGCAACAGGGCGCTCTGAGCTGCTAAAACACTGTTCAGGGCTCTCCAGACTTCCTCCGGGTGACATTTTGCCCACTGGTTTTGCTTCAAATGGCAAAAAGTCACCCTGCAAGCCAAATCCGTTTAAGCGCCCTTTGGGGTGCCACTCCAGTCGATCTAACAAAGGTTTGTTGTATTTCATTGCTCAGATTGATATTAATTCAACATGCACCAACTGGACCGTAAGTGACCTATAAATTAATAAAGGAACTTATATTTAAGAATTTTACCATAAAATCTGAACGTTTGTAAGGCAACAATTGTAGACATACATTTTTTCACACTTTGGTATATGATATATCAAATGTTTCTACTCTCCAAACTGTGTGTGCGTGTTTTTATTTATGAGCTTGTTGCCATGGCAGCCTAATTTACAGACCAGTGGTGTGTTTAATAGAGCCGTTGAAGCAACAATTGTACATCCAATCATTTCTCAGCCTCTGCTCTGCTGTGTGCACACACACACACACACACACACACACACACACACACACACACCACACACACACACACACACACACACACACACACAATCAACGTGATGCAATAAGGTGGTCACACATATAGTCCAAAGTGTAGCCACCCACACACCCGCCCACACAAATCCTGCTTTATGGAGGATAATCCAATGACAGGCAATTTGCTGGAGGGATATATTTTCTTTCTCTTCCATTCTTTATATATATCGAACACTTCTGCTTGAACAAGGCAATTTGTTAGGTGACCAGCTGCAGGATGGAGGTATTAACCCAGACTTCAATTACCCCACCCAAAATATGTCTCTTCCATACTCTGCCCTATCTGTTTTTTAAGACTAAGCTGCTCCCCACAACACTAAAACGGACTGTCAGTGTAATCATGAGAGTGTCACATTTCAGCTGACCGAGGACGGAGTGGTGCCTTCAGGGTCATTCGTAAGTTCTCTACTCTTCACTCTCACGTGGACTGACTTTTTCTTCTGTCCAGCACATCATGTTTTACCTCTTTCTTTATCCATCTCACCCCTTCCACATACATTTTTATGAAGTAAAAAACAGAGTTTAGGTCAGATTTTGTGTTAATTACATTACATTACCTAACATCTTACTGCAAGTTTGAACGTGTTTTTTTTATCTTGTTAGCATCTCTACACCATTTGATTACTCTGCTAATCACATGGTCCATCAGCAATTCAATTGCAATTTAATTCACTGTAATTCAGTTCAGTTCAAATCTTTATTCTCATTGTTAGACATTTGGACAATAGTACAACTACATTAGAGTCCTTTCTGTTAAAGATATGTACAGAATAAAGTAAGAAATAAGGTAGAGAGATAAGGTATTGTATGCAGATCTTATTGCATTGATTTGGGCTGTTGCCCCTCTCGTCTGCTTGTCCTTGACTTCAGTCAATCTCCTGCAGGGCAGCAGCTCAGACCTGCAGGAGAGTTCATGTATGATACACTACACAACTCTCTCCTCTCCTCTCCTCTCCTCTCTCTCCTCTCCTCTCCTCTCCTCTCCTCTCCTCTCCTCTCCTCTCCTCTCCTTTCCTTTCCTTTCCACCCTTCCACTCCCATTCTCTTCTCTCCTTTCTTTTCCTTTCCTCTCCTCTCCACTCCACTCCCCTCCCCTCCCATTCTCTTCTCTCCTTTCTTTTCCTCTCCTCTCCTCTCCTCTCCTCCTCTCCTCTCCTCTCTCTCCTCTCTCTCCTCTCTCTCCTCTCCTCTCTCTCCTCTCCTCTCCTCTCCTCTCCTCTCCTCTCCTCTCCTCTCCTCTCCTCTCCTCTCCTCTCCTCTCCTCTCCTCTCCTCTCCTCGGTTCAATAACCCGTGCCTCCAGACTGGTCTCGCTCAGTCAGTGGCCAATTACCCAGTCACACTGCCTATCCTCCGGGACAGGCAGGATTACCAGGATCTGTCACACGCGCGCACACACACACACACACACACACACTCTTCAACACCTGTCACACATACATCGACAACCTTTAGCTTTTGCGTTCAAAACAGGAAAAAAAAAATCTATATAATCTATATATTTCCTCCTCCAGTTTGGTGGTCTGTGAGTATTGCCGCAGTAACCATGCCATGAAAGGAGAACCATTGCAGAGGTCACCGTGTGCTGGCAACTAGTAGAGAGGTGTGCTGAGGGATCAGGTCCCACCTGAGCAGGTCTTTGCTTGCTGGGAGGCTACTGGGATTAGGGACCTGATGGACGCAGCAGTGCAGCCACTGAAAGCAGCAAAAGGAGCTCGATTTTCCCCAGGGATCAAATCCTTCTTCTTTATGTTTGACTTGTGCAGCTCGGTACAGGAAATCTGGAGCTTTTCTAGTATTTCTACAAAACTTCCTTACAATACAAGACTACTGCCAGCACTTTTAATATGTATGAATGCTTGTTATATATATATATGTTAAAAATGTTTTTTCCATTAAGACATGTTTTTGGATCCTAATTGTCATACATTGGTTCCCCCTCACGGAGCAAAACGTCTGAGTTCCTGAAAACCTTCCAGGATGCATAATGATTCCCCTGCCCCCTGTCAGACTGCTGATTGCCATGGATGGAAATGAACCCTGAAAGGCTCTGAGGTTCCCACTCCCGTCTCAAAATCTGTCTGCGGACACGTTTGAAGTCGCAGTCGTCCAAAGACCTAGCTTCTCACTTCAAAGAACCCGTTGTTACATCAGGGCAGCAGTGACCGCTGACGAGCTCCCTACATGAGCGGAAATGGAGAGGAATGTTCTCTAATCTCAAACCTGCAGAGAGAAGCTTTCAAGTACAGGCTGGCCCTTCCCCTGTGTGCCGAGAGGGGAGAAAGTACTCGCAGCATTTCCGGCAGGTTAGTGGCGCCCTGCCTTTTGTCACATCAAGAATCCCATAGAGAGAAATCTTACAAATCCCCGAGGGGTTACCACGGACACCTGAGAGATTTTCTTTGTGTGTGCAGCAGGCCTGATCAAGGAAGTGTCTGCGCCCTGGAAATGGGATCTGCTCCTTAAAACAGCTTCATATGTATGTCAGCACTCGTATCTTGTAAAATCTCTTGTAAAATAGAATTTTAATCTTAGTGGGACTTCCTGTTTGAATAAAGTTGAAATAAGAATCACATTTTTAAAAAGATGCAGGTTATTTTTGTTCAATTACAATGGAAAGAAAGCTGTATTTTCATTTAAAATAAAGCCAAATGTTCCCTTCAATGGTGAGATTAAAATCCAAATTCTCAATTTATAAACACAAAATATTTAGGCCTGAATTCTAGTTAAGCAATAATAAGCAAAATGGGAATCCCTAAAATCAAGACGAGGCCATAAGAAAAGAGAATTTTGCAGAATTCTGGTTAAAAACTTGGCGCTGAAGTGAAATGGAAACCTCATCCGCAGAATAATTTCAGAAGGCAAAGACGCGAACCGGAATTTCAATTGATTGATTAAGTGGCTCGACAACTCTTCATTAAACTCTTCATTAAACCACATGCGTTTCCTTTCAAAATAAACTTTGGTGCGAAGCCTTTTCAAGCTCAAAGACCAGATGATCTGTCGAAGCTTTTCTCTGCGAGCCGTCAAGAACACTCTTTTGGAATCAAATGTTTAAAGATGATTGCACCTCAGGTCTCAGCAAAAGGCTGAAGGACGGTGAACAGACAGATAGATGGGATCAATATTAGCCACCATTATGTCATTTAAAATGTTCTTTTAGCGACATCGTCACTTTTAAATAACTGTCAGCCGGTGAAAAAAGACCCGGCGTGCGTTTTTGACAACCTCTCATCCATAATCAGCTTACTGCACAGAAAGAGAGCAGAAATATCGCTCCTTTCAGCAGCAAATGGGAGCTTCAAAATGACTCTGCCTCTCTACCTCTCCTGCAGAAAAAAACACTTTGTGATGCAGCGAATGAATCAGAGATGATCAGAGTAATGAAGTGAATTATGGAGGGGTGGGAGTGCGGGCTTGCTTCAGATACTTCACTGTATAGATTTCTGTCTAATTACAAAGGAGGTCTGGACAGAAAAAGTGCCGCCTTTCATCCTCAACCTTGACTCGGTCGAGATAAGCAGCTGTAAACCCAGAATTAAGCCGGCCATCGAGCAAAGGGCCCCAAGTTGATTTGCATGTTCTTTCAACGCTTTTCTCGATCCATTTACCATTCTTTGAGAAAGAGAGAGAGGCAGACAGAGAGAGAGAGAGAGTTATTTGGATTCAGCCAGATGAGAAAATGATGAAACCTGAGAAAAAAGATGCAAGATAGCATCTTGTTGAATTAAGAGGGATACGAGGGATTACAGGAAACTGAGGGAAGGAAAACCACGGCCTTGACTTAAGGAATTCCAAACAAACCTCTCACAGTTCTTTTTGTTGAATGCATGTGGATTTTTTCTTACTTTTTCGACACCAAGGATGATGTACAGCCTCAGAACCTCTGTTTTAAAATCTGTAATCTGAGAAGGATTCTTGAGGAAAAAAAACACATTTTGGAAGTGTATTATTTTTTCACATGCGCACACATTTATGCTGCTAAAACCAATGGTGCTGTAATAATAGAAGCAATAATGCAAAAAATCTGAGCATAAAAAACTGCATTTGACCTGAATTCATCCACATCCAAATCAGGCCGAACAGAGATTCCTGAATGTTCCCCTCAACGAAGGCGCCACTCTGTGCTCACTATAAACACGACCCTGTGGTGACTGGAACATCCAGGAAATGGACCCCATTTGATACGTGGCCTTTACCACCAGTGAGAATGTTAATAATTGTTAGCACCGCCCGGAAAATGACACAAGAGAAAACTCTTTGCTCTTTTTGTATGTACATGGAAATTCACCCAACACCTAAATAGAGTTAAACAAATAAGGGTTTAAACATTAACCCTTTACAGAGAGGTGTTTTAGGAATTCAACACACGCAGGGAACACTTGTGGAGTAAAGCTGAAACATTACCACCCAAAAACTAAGGAATCTCAATAATGTCATTGGAAATGGGAAACTGGGTCCATGGGTCTGTCAATCAATCAATCAATCAATCAATCAATCAATCAATCAATCAATCAATCAATCAAGCAAGCAAGCAAGCAAGCAAGCAAGCAAGCAATCTTTATTTATATAGCGTCTTTTACAATCAAAATTGTTTCTAGGCACTTTCCAGAATCCCAGAGCCTGACCCCAGACAAGCAACAGTGGCAAGGAAAAACTCCCCTTTAACAGGAAGAAACCTTGAGCAGGACCAGGCTCATGTAGGGGGACCCTCCTGCTGATGGGGGGGTGGGTAGAGAGAGAGGAGAGGAGAGGAGAGAGGAGAGGAGAGAGGAGAGGAGAGGAGAGGAGAGGAGAGGTGAGGTAGAGGAGAGGAGAGGAGGAGAGGAGAGGAGAGGAGAGGAGAGGAGAGGAGAGGTGAGGTAGAGGAGAGGAGAGGAGAGGAGAGGAGAGGAGACTAGGCATAGATCATAGAGAATACACACAGAAATACATGATCTTAAGCAAGGTCAGCTGCTGGTAGAATCCCTGCCTGTGTGAGGTACAGAGCTTTGCAGCCGGAGATCTGTCCTCCTTGATTGTGCCTCAGCGTTTGGATGAACCACCTTTGTATTGATGAGAGCAGTTAAAGCCCTCGCTCTGCCTAGAGTCTAGTCTGTGGATCCCATCTCGCTCTAAATCCCTCAAAAATAGGTCCAGAGAGCTTGCAACTCCTCACAAAAGAACTTTTAAATTAAATCAATACGTCCTTTCACTTGTTGAATTAAGGGGTTACAGAGAATAAACCAAGTTGGGTCTAAATGACACCTTCCACAGGGCTGGGAAAATCAAGTACCCCACGGAAACTCCAGAAATAGCGGCACAATCACCTTGCACGGTTGTCACACGTCACTCCCAAATCAAATGGCGGAGCACTTATTGGTGTGGCTGAATGGTGTCTGTCAGAAGTGTACATTCATTACCTGTACTCTTTGTGGCGCCGGTAATCATGGTCTGTTCGCAATCTGCGACAGGCAGGGGGCCTTTTTATCCCTCAGAAACTGATCAAGCTCACATTGTGAAAGAAACCCAGTGTGACGCCACCGCCCTCACAACTCCTGTCCACCATTCTCCTCCTTCCACCTCCGCCTCAGCATCGATCCACACCCACTGGGGTCTGGATCGAGGTGCAGGCTTGGTCGGAGGGACAAAAGCAGACAAGTGGAGGCTGCAAGTTTAGATTCCAGTTTCAAATGAGGACCATTTGGGTGACAGGCAGCTTCATCACTCTGGACTAGCTTTCTTCAAACTGAAAAGGCTGGTTTCTATGGCACGCGTCTGCTCTCCTTTGACCTGAGTCTGCAATGCAAATCCAAGTTAGATCAATCTGTGATTGTCTGATGACCTAATTATGCGGTAATTGTTCTCGTCTAGACCAACGATCCAGCACAGGAGGGCAGCTCTTTGTGCGATTCCACTTCAGTTTGAGAATGATAATTGGGTTTTTGATTGACAGAAGACCCATTTTGATCTCTCTCTTTTTCTCTGTCCCTCCACAGCAATGACGCCCGCCCCCCCCCCTCGCAGACTCCTGACCCTCCTTATGTTCATCCATGACTGGATACAGGAGAGAAATTCAGCTCACAGGCTGGGTTGTAAAAGGGCTCTGAAACCTTTAAACAGGTTAGAGGGGGTTAAGTGAAGAGGTAGAACAGTTACAATTTGTAATTAGTGCATTTACATAACCTAATTGTCTGTGTTCTGTTGATGGAGCGCCATTAGTCCTTCTGCTCTGCTGCTACAAGTAGTGGAAAGTTGAGAAGAAGCCCAGCACACACGCCTCGGCAGAAATGACCTGAAAACAACACACAGAAACGACTCCATGTAATAACGCCAAGACATAATGTTTACGGTATCCTTCTATAGTGCAGTGAAAAGGTCATTATATATTATATATATATATTCAACAATACACAGGTAACACTGTCAAGCAAAATCAAACCACACCTATTGTGAAAACCATAAAAACAGCTCCAAAAGTATTTAAATGCTAGTTATTTACTATTAGTTATTAGTCATTGCTCACCACTATGGTGATGGAGACGTGGATATATAAAACTGGAACTGAGTCACTACTTCAAATGCTTTTGACCACGCTTTTCCTTTGGATCATAAAGGGGTGGTTTATTCCGTCTTTCCTGGAAGCTCAGATTGCCCCTTTCTCACTTCACCCTCTTCCATTATTGTCCCTTTCTTGTTAACTTTTGTAGCTAATGTAGCCCCATTACTGTGCAAATCAATGTTTAGCAAGCTCTTCCACTGTCATTAGGTGGGAAATGAGGTTATGTGGCCGTTGCCATGGTTTCGATGCTGCAGCTTTCTAAAAAAGATTTCCAATGGCTGACATGGTATAATGAATTTAAATTAAAGCAACTTTTTTGTCAGCATAGATTTTAATTACCTGCCAATTGTGCGCTACCGAGGGAGACAGAGAGAGAAGGAAACTGAGAGAGTGGGTGAGAAACAGGGCGGGAAATGCGGTTTATGTGCCAGCGTGCTAATCTGATCCATTAAGGCATGTGTGTAAGCGACAAAAAGAGAGTGTGAGGATGTGTGACGCTGCTACCTGCCTGGTGAATAGAAAGCCTGATTCACACCCATCAAGGAGCGCCGTGCAGTGCGAGCGCAGTGTGTTCTTAACAGCAAGCACCATCTGAGAAAAATCTAATCAGTCTAATTAGCCGTTTGCAACAGTCAGGTATGGAATGATGTCTCCTAGGCAGCTTCGTCGAGAAGACAAGTGAGAAAATGTGCTTCCGCCTGGGAAAGGGTGTGAAAATATGTGATGATGCGTTGAAATAATCGTCAGATTACGTTCCTGATTTATGAGCTCTTCTTTTGTTGGAAATAGGAGTTAGTGTTGAAGGTTTGTTTCGAATATGTCTGCTCCAAAAGTGAATAAAGAACAGAAAGTGGATATCATCCGTTACCATCAGTAAAGGAAACTTCAACAGTTTCCCAGGATTCAGTTTTGTTTTGCATGACTGATCTAATAACTAGGGTCTGTGATGGCGCCGACTGCTGTGAAAGGAACCATTGTTGATGCCACACAGTGTCAGCTTTGGTCACATGCTCATTTGAGGAAAATAAGAGTTTGGCCATTATATTTAAATGCCTTTCCACGCCCGTTTATTGCCACGAGTTCTTCATTTTCAAACCCAAAATTCCAAAGTACAGCAGACCTCCAGCAGCACATCAGATAGCTACAAGCTCTCCAGTACAATGCGTCTGTCCTCGTGTCCGAGATCCTGGATGGTGGCTGCTTTGCTCCGAATAACTGTGATTATTCCAGGCAGTTCTGGCAGATTTAGACACATGTAATTCACGAGTGGGCCTTCAGCTCCTTCGATTCCAGCCTCTCTCTTCTTTTCCCAGCTGCACAAGAAAGAAATGTAATTTAAAAGTGTGAGCATTATACTGGAGTTGGGAAATGAAATCCTTATGCAGAATGAAGGTTTTGTGATTACAGATGCCCTGTATGTGCGTGCGTGCATGTGTGTGTGTGTGAGAGAGAGATATTATCGGGTTTTTATGTGTAATCCTCGGTACAGATTCAGGCCCTGTAATTGTAAGCGGCACAGCAGGAAGTGAAGCAAGTCTCAGTTATTGACCAGTTTCAGACTCACACTGAGTTAAAACACAGGGCTGGTGGCACCGCTGCTGAGAACATGTCAATTTTGCTCTTTAGAAAAGGGGCACTGCAAGAAGACTGAAAGCAAATCAACATGGTTATCGACCCAGACAAGCCAACCCCATAAATTGCACTCAGCGAGATGAACAAAACAAAAATCTCTGAGCTTTTATTGACAGCCTCCATTCTGTTCAGCTCGCCTTCCAGATGAGCAAAAGATTGAAAAGGCTCAGAAAGAATACAACGTGAACTTTGCAACAATGCTCCAGAGTCGACTGTAAAGTTCAGCCTCTTTGCAAGTGAGCAGTAAAGCACTTTAATGCTGCTAGCACATTTGTGTCACTGGAACAATGGCTGTCGACCAACCTCAGGTAAAGGTGGGGTTTAAAGAGATAAAGTGACATCACTGAGGCTGCAAACAGCACAACAATGCACAACTAATATTTAATGATATTTTTATATTACGTTCAGCTTAATCCAGATGTCCATTGTTTGCAATGACCTGTTGGGTTAAACTAGCAACTAGCATGGGGATGTTGGATCTGCTTCCTGTTGATGTAGCACATGCTAAATTATAAAATACTTAGTGATATCATCAGTAACCAATACTGTATATATGGCTTTAATTGATCTGTAGTCAGAAACTCTGGCATTTGAGTGTGTTTATCACTCTCCTTCCCTCTAAATAAATTAATAATTTGGAAACATTTGGAAAGGTTTGGATGCAATATCAGCTCCTGGCACTAAATGTTGTTTTGAACAGGCCAAATGGAAAAAAGAGAGCAACTTCAAGCTCAGCCAAATTGTTAATGACCGACATGGGACCGCGCTTCCTCTATATCGGGGCGAGAAGCAATAAAGCACTAAACAAACAATAAAACTTGAAAATATTGTGATCCACACTGGCAGAAACCCAAAAGCGCACTGCATGATCCTGGTTTCAATTATGGCTACCAACTCCAGCAGACACCAGCACGTTCAGCGACAATGACGCGGCCATACTGGCTGTCAGAAAGTCTAAATTTATCTCACAGGACTGCGCTTCCCCATCACCAATTATCCACGCTTTCTGGTTAAAGAAGCGCTGCAAATTTCAGACTTCTCATTTCCAGTTTTAGCTACTGAATGGAAAAGTTCAGAAATGAAAAAGAGACTTCTATTATACTCCTCTTGGAAGAAAAGGTGACATGAGTGTGGAGGGCTGATGAGAGATGGCCTGTTTTAGATATGAACAGAACACGGGTTTTAGATGGAACAGATTAAATGAAAGCACGACTATTTCCTGGAAAATATGTGAAAAGCCACAGGTTTGAGCATGGTGGGAAGGTGGTCGTGAAGGTGTGAGAAAACTGGAGGCTTTTTTGTCCTGTTTGACTCAAATCAAACACCAACACCCTCCAGAATTTGTGACGAGACTGGGAGGAATGTGTGCCAAGCGGCTCTGCAAACACCACACTCAACGTTTTTTCTCCTAAAACCCAGAGAATATAGTGAAAGCAGAATATTCTAATTAACCATCATCTCTTTCTTTTCTTTTTCACCCCCCCCTGCCCACCCCTGTGCCTTGTCATCCCTCAGTACTCACCTTGTTTATCAAGAGCGGTGAGATGAAAAAGCAAGCAAAGAGGCTGTTTGTCAGCCCTTCATTATTCCGTTCCGTGCATTTCGAGGAGAATTACAGCAATGGTGGAAATAATTGCTTGTGCTAATTATGAGTCCGTCTCATATGGTGACGTTCCTGTTTGATGTGGAGGAAATTCCAAAAAGCAATTCTGAGCAATGCACGAAAATAAGGCACGGGAGCGTGTCAGTGGCCATTAATATCTATAAAGGCAATTTCACAACACATAATAACCTAAAATGAGAGACAATAATGATTAGGTAATCGGTAGGCACGTTCCAGACACACGCAGGGGGATTAGAGCAGTAAGAAGTCAAGCTAATGACATGATAAGAGTACCTAGCAAAAAATAATGAACCGAGAATAATTTGAATGATGTTTGCAGGTAAGGTTCATTCCAAAGTGATTAAAAGTAATATTTCAAAAAGGAAGGAGATATTAAGGAATAAACAGAAATTCAGGGGGCTTAATTCATACAAGTGTTCAATGTGTATTGGATGCTATCAACTCAAAATATGCAGCACAAGACGCAAATAAATAAATAAATTGCAAAATTTAGAATAGTTATTGTAATTTGGGCAGAAACCGAGAGTCGGCACTATTTACTCTCACCGTGTCTGTGTAGGTTTTTCTCAGTGTACATTTTCTGCCACGGCCTAAAAGTATTGACTGTAAATTGCCTTTAACAAAGAGAGAATGATGGATGCCTGTGAGGGCCACAGCCGATTCCCAACTTTATCACCTCCGTGACACTGAAAGGGAACAAAAAAGACACGTCGACATTGCAATAGCAGCTAAAAGAAAAATCAAAAGATCAACCTCACTGATAGAAAGTACCTGATCACCAAAAATGAATAAGCTACTCAACAAAAAAATGCATTTGTTCTCTAGTTTACTGCAGTTTGGGGGCAGGTTTACTTCATGCATGATATTTGCAGACATTACACTTTGATTCCAGTGGGTTTCATTAGCGTGATCATCATGAGAGGAGGCTGATGAAGTCTGAAGGTCTTGTTTGAGGTAAATGATGAGGAATTTCCTGAACTTCCACCCTCGCCGTGATTTCTTCCGGGTTCTGTGGCGGCGTGTTTGTTTGGGTGTATCAGCAGACAGATCAACATGGCAAACAGGCACATTCTACGCCTGTAGACGCCTCTTTGTGTCACCTTTTTAGCCACTTTCCAATGCTTCCCGCTCTTTAACCTTCAGTTTAGATCGGGAAAGACGAAGCGGCGACGCCTGATTTCCTGACCTGGAACACCTGCCCTCGGGTTTCGACGGACAGGTGCTTTCGCTTCGCACCGGGAACGGCTCCGGGAACTTTCCGACATCTCTTCAGGAACTGAGGGAACCTTCCCGGACGCAGGTTGCCGGTTACTATGAAAGTGACGGTGACTTTCGGGGACACCTCCGTGGTGGTTCCCTGTAAATCTGGCTGGACCGTGCGGGATTTAATCGATCAAGCCACGCGGAGGTACCGCAGGATTTTGGAGCAGGTAAACACGGAACACAGACTGGCGTCTGAAAGATCGGGTTATTTTGCAGCTGAACACCAAAAGCCTCGCACATTTCTTTTCTCGCGTTCTTTTCCACATTTCAAATCCACCATAACTTTATGGGTCGTTGTGCGTCACGTGACTTTGCATCGTGACGTAGGCGCTTTGAATTTCGCTAGGCGTGTATATAAACACAGGTATGCATGGATTCATTTTTGAATAAATGTGCATTTAAAATGAACTTTAAGTGTGTTCTTAATAATACTCTAGACACCCTGGGAAACATTTGCGAGACAAAGAAAAATGTGTTGCAATTTTTTTTACTTTATTGAGCACCTGGATGGCCTCGGCTCACCTGGGCGCCATTCACTTTAGTAGTGGTTGTTTTTCCACAACCTTTACCACCTCTCTGTGACCACACATGCGTGCACCTGAGCTGTCAATGCTGCTCTTGTTGCTCCTTACGTTTGACCTTCTGATATCTGCGTGCATGGCTAATGAAAGGTGATCTCTTTATTAAGGTGCGCTTGATAATACACAATAGATGGACGGTCTCTACCCCAAAACCTCAGAGAAGTCATTGTTGAAATTGATAACCACAGACATTTGGACATCGTATATCATCGTTAGTCTGGGAAAGGGAAGTTGCTGCATGTTTTGCAGAAGTAATCTCCAATATGAGGAAGTGAAAATTGAGCTCTTGCTCTTATTGATTGTTATGTTTTGGGGAAATTGGGACTGTAAACTTTAGATTACCATCCCAACCATGAAGCATGGGGTAAAAGCAGCAGGTTGTCTGTGTGTGTTTGTGTGGGGGTGTGGGGAGGGGGGTTAGGAGTCTAAAACATGGTCACACCAACTGAACGTTGCATATTAAGAAAAACGATTAAAGTTTTCAGTTTTTGGCACTTTAGGTTTTCTGTCGGCTTGAGGTGTTTCCCAATAATTCTGCTGCCTGGTATCATAGGAATCATAAATCATTCTGTCAAGCTGACCTTTTTATTAATCAGCAACTTTTAATGTGCGAGCTGCTGTCGTGCGATAGGGTGCTGATGTATGCCTCGTCTCCACGAGCCTTAGCTTGTCTTCTGGCACAATAGGTTCCCGTTAAAGCCCCAGTATCTCAGTGGGCAGGTGGAAGTTTGCGGTTTGATGTCCGCTGTATGGCCACAGATGGGCGTACGTGCCACAGACAGGAGGCTTTGTCCCCTGAGTGATTGGGGATTAGGATTGGTGACAGGCATCCAGTTTTATCGGTTGGCTGCCCCCCTAGTCACGCCCACATGCCCTCACTGGCGAGGTGAGAGGCTGGGATGGAAAGACCGATTGGGTGCCTGGACGGCTCAGTGGGCTGCTTGCAGTGACAGAGAACACACAAAGATCTAGAGGAACACACACACCCGCAGAAGCTCATCCTGCATGGTGTCCCCTGAGCTGTCAAGTTTCTGCATCACTGACAGCTTCTGCCTTGGCCACTCTGCCCAAGAGGCCTAGTGATTTTATTTATTTATTTATTTTTAACAAGCTCAAGGAGGCCAAATGTGGAGTGTGCACGATTAGAATTCAGCAGGCACTTGATTGGTTTTTACAGGGCATGTTAATTAGGAGGATGCTGCCGACTCAGCAGTTGGTTGCAGCTCATGACAGGAATCAGCTCTGAAGGTGCCACAAACCTCCGGGACCAGACGTGATCTGACCAGCTGATTCCGCTTTGCCCCCACAAGCGCGACACGGTTCTCTACAGCCTGCTGTCAGCAAGGAACTGTCAGAAACTTGGCTTTAACCAGCACATGTGTGCTTGTTTTTAACGACGTAAAGGGCGAACAGGATTTTGCACGTTCGCACCACATCCAGACCTCCCCAATTAGCAGTTTATTCTAATGGGAGCTCGGCACCTGTTCTGTTGAGAAAATGTTCTTTGTTGACAAGGTTTCAGACTTGCAGCTCTAGGAAGATGAATGCTCATCAGCCTGCATGATTGCGTGTATCTGTATCTGTCTTTACTCACATTCAGGGAGCCATGACATGACTGTCTGCCTACGTGAGCATGGAACAAACTGATGCTTCTGCTTCTTTTTCAGTAAAAAAATAACCAAATTACACGGCATGCCCATTGTTTCCAATGTCTGATGTGAACTAGACTGTCCACCAGCATCTGGCTTTAACAGTCAGACAGCTAGCCCTTGCTATCTATCCCAGGTTTTGGCCCTGGAGGCTGGGTTCAGGTTTCACACTGACGTGTTGACGCCTGTTAACGTGCTAAATTAGCTGTGTTTGAGTCAGAGGAAAGCGTTTGAGTTAAGAATGTTCTGTATGTCACAGCTTTTAGGACTTAATGTTAATGCTTTCTTGCTGTTCTCCTGCATGGTGGAATCGGTTCCACCTAGTAACTATCTGCAGTAGAGTAAGGGCAATGCAGCAATTCAAATTTGAAGTTCCAGGTGGCTGATGTGATGAAGGGTTAGCATTTATGATGCCTTAGCAGATGAGTCCCTCTCTTATCTACACTATCTACATTCATTCTGAGAAAGGTTGTTTTCAGTATCTGGCATTTTCTACCTATTTGGATTGGAATGGATGGAACATATTCTAGAAATTCCCTCTTAATTTTGTTCTGGTGTAATTATTTTTTTCTTCAATGACTGTACTTCTGACTTTACTCCACTAATGTTATTGGTTTATTTTCATCGCCACAGAGCCTCCTCTCACTTACTTTGACTACAAGGTAGCGCCATACCTCAATCAACATGTTTGTTCAAGTGTTTTATTTTTGGTCTTGGCTAAATCCACATCATCTTCTTGCAGCTGTGTAATTAGACGTTCTTCTGAGGATCAAAGTGTGAAATGGTCCCAACAACACCACTGCCGTCACCCCGCTGAATTTAGCCCCACTAATCACCTTCACCACACTCCAGTGGTGTCGCCTGCTCTGCTCGCTAGGGATGTTGGGAAAGGAGCGATATGCCTAGAAACGGTCGGGGGGTTCGCGGTGTAATTTACTTCTCAATCTGTCACGGTAATTCTCCTCCGCTATTGACTGACTGACTTCTTCTTCCTGTTTTTTTTTTTTTGTTAGGGTGCAGAGTTCAGGATATGAGGGAAATGAACAGGGTTTGGGGTACTTCTGAGGAGCTTTCCAGTATTTCTTTTTCTTTGTGTTGTATGTTTTACCTTACTTCTGATGATGTGAGGTAATCGCAAGAAGCGGGTCTGCTGGTTTCTGAGGAATTCACACACACACGAACACTCATGTGATGTCAGTTGAAGCCAATGTTTGCACAAGTTCAGGTCGGACCAGTTTTTCTGTTGGGAATTCTTTGCCTGGCTTGGCTCCAGTTTGAAGATCTTGATTCATTTTGCTGTCTAAGTTAGATTTATTAGTTTAATGTAATTTAATGTTGATTTGTCATGAATAAAATGGAACTAATTTCACAGTAGCTGAAGACTAAAGCCCCGTTTACACAACCATATTTCCAGAATTCATTGTGAAACACAACAATACAAGGTACAACACACACCAGGCCAGAATTTGGCAGTAATGAACCCGCCGAGCGCCCCTGTATAAAGAAACATGTGATCACAACGGGGGAGATGATGCCTCGCGACTGACTGCACTGAATGTACGTTTTTTTTACTCGGCAGTCTCTTTTTGCAGTTATTTTTCATACATTATATATTTCACAGGATCTGTAATGGTGCTCCCAATAGAGTGGGAGTAAAGAAAAACCATTCCAGAAAGGCTTGTTAATGGCTGGAAAAGAATGAAGAAAATTGAGTGATGTGTGCTTCATAACCCTCTGAGAAGATTCCAATTCTGTCCCTGTTTATATTTTGAAGTCTGAAAACAGCAGCCTGTATTGATTTAGGCCCTCAAAAAAGCCCATGAAGTACAACAGAAAGAACGCTGTAAGCGCTGTGTTTCACATCAAATCTTAATATTCCTCAGAAGCAAAACTCTAAATTCTCCTACCACAAGCACCGCAGGACTGCTGACTGTCTTCTTCCGCATAACTAACCCCGTGTGGAGCAACCAGCAGAACATATTTGTGAGGTAATAGTTAGACCAGTACCTCAGGAGAGTTTTTTCCCCCATTTTTGCCGATTAGCTTCAGTAACGGCGAACCACAGCACCAAACGCCCACAGCTGGGCTTCAATTTCTAGGTTAACTGTTGGGTTTTAGATTGTTCAGGGTGTCCTGAAGTGAGTCACCTCAACATCCAGAGACATGGAGAACGTGTCCAATCAACACGCAATTGCCTTCCTGCAGTGTTGGATTGACTTTAAAAGTCACAGCAAATCAGATATTTCTGTTAGGGCCTGGCGATGATTCTGACTTTGAACATGTTTATTGTATTTCAGAAGGTACCTGAGAGACAACAGTGTCTGACTGGAACGTTTGAACATGCCGTCTTCATAACGATTCATCTGAGTCATCAGATGAATCATTTATCATTTAATGAGTATTCGAATGTTTGAAAAGCATTGCCCATCCTAATATTTTTTTTTTCCCAACTTATTTTCCACCTGCCCATTTCGGTGTATTGTCCCGCTCAGATACAGCCCTGATATGACAGGCACTTCTGAAGAACGTGGGGGTTCCATTTGTGTCCCCATGATTGAAATCCCGGGCCCTTCCAACTGTTTCTTTCATAAAAGTAGACTTGGCTCACCGTGAAAGGCAGACACCGTTTTTTTGTGCCCCGTAATTCACATTGACATGCAGCAGTGCAAAAAGGGGCTCATTCACAGGAGTGCTCGGGGACACGGCAGAAGAAACTTGCTGGGTTGCTGCCAAACTCATTCCAGGCTCCAGTTTTTCTAAGCTCCAGCTGATAATTTAGCTGCTAATGTAGTCTCGTGTTGCTTGTGACCGATTGCTCATTGTTACGGGAAGGTCCTAATGGACTATTTAATTGTGCACACATTGTAAGAAGTGATAAGATTTCCTATTTACCTCTTCAAATGACTTGAAATAGTTGTTTAAAAATAGCAAAACATTTTAGAATGGCACAATTTGTAATGTATTTCCAATTATCTATGTTGTTATCAGTTTTATCTGAAGTTGCATGTGAAGGCCCCCATCCCAACAATGCTCTGTGCAAGCTGTGTCACAGAAAGGGGAAGAAACTATTCTTCATGTACTTCACTGATTTTGGGTGGGTAAATAGATTTTGGATTGCAAAAGGACGAAGCTGCATACGCACAGACACACACTTGGACTCTGTTGTTCCACTGTTTGGGGTGTGCCCCATCTCTTCCCGGTGATGGTGAAACTTGTCTGGAATGTGCCCACCCGTCTCCACAGACCAGCAAAACTGGAAATATTTCTCCTCTTCCCCAGTTCATTTACATACTTACGCATGTCGCGTGTAATGTATCTACTGTACTTTGGTTACATACTTGCCAACAAATGGGGAATCCTGCTGTTGTAATATGCATCATTTTTCTGCTTTTGTGAGTTTGCTGAATTTGTTTGACTGCACGCACATTTGAAATGTCGCTGTAATGTTGAAAGGAGAGACACGTGGCTGTCATCACAGCAGGATGTTGGGATGTTATATTATCTGCTGTGGTTTCAAAAGGCACCCATCCCCCCTACTTTTCTGTTCCTTTTTGGTGGACCCACTTCATTGACACATCAACATGTGCAGCAGCATCTTAGGGAATCAGGTCTTTTTTTTTACTGCAGCTCTTTTGGTAGGAAATTGTGGGGTAATCATAGGCGTTTGCTAGGATATGAAATGGAGTCAGTTTCTTGCTCTTGTGAAGGGGCCCTCACTGGGTCCAGTCGAATCAGTGGACAGATGTGTACGAAATTCCAATGATTCAACTAGCAAATTCACGTTGCAGTCAAATCGATGTGACAGGCTCAAAGTGTGAACATTTACAATTGTTGCATTTCCTATCCTGCTTTTAATTGGGATTTTTCTTTTTCCCAGCATGGAGAATCTGCAGTGAAGACCCACCACCTGGAGTATGCTGAAGGAGGGATCCTGGACATGGATGACATGCTGAGTGATCTGGTGGAAGACCGAGACAAGGTGAGGATGGAGGAGGAGCCTTTTGTCTAGACACACATTTGGCCAGTGTGAAGTTTGATTTGTTCATTTATTTATCTTATTTCACAATTTTCAGCATTGTGCACCAATATCGGTACAAGTGTGACAGATCAGGGCATCAAATGAGCCGTGTTACCAAAGGAAAATATCACTCACAATGAGACTTTATTTTTCTCATAGTCGCAAGGAAAGAGCTTTTAAACCATCCCAAAAATCCAGAATGTGAGTCAACTTGGGCCCGTATTCATAAAGAATCCTAAGAATAAAAGTAGCTCTTAAAGATGTCATTGTAAGAAATATGTGCAATGTCCATATGAATAAATATACATGCAAAATTATATATCCTATATCTGAGATGTGACAGTTGTCATATAGACATGTAATTTCCTTCATATAAATATATACCTACTATAGAAGAAAGGTTGAGAAGAACCAGTTTGCCAGAGCTTCTCTCACTCTGCTTGTGTGTTAAAGGAGGGATGATGCACTGATTTGTCACACAACCTGCTCCCGAGTCTTCCCTCGCATGTCCCGGGACCGAAATTCCCTCTTTACCCTCCCTTGTTCCCCTCCAGCAGCTGTGCCAACAGCAGCTTTCTCATTCTTTTTTCTCGATTTTGCTGTTTTTTCTTTTTATTTTTGGTCATTCTGCTAAATCAAACCGCTTCTACAAGGACAGTTATAATTGCTGCTGGCATCCGAGTCTGCGTCCACCTTTAATATATAATAAGTAAGTATGATAATAATTTTAAGTAGTAAAATTACCAACATGGCAAGTAAACATAACAATAAGGAAAATCAATATAGTAATCATCATGTTAATGAGGTACAATGTTTGTAGCAGTTAATTGAATTTTGCTGAGTTTCAGCACCATGACATTACCACAGATTTTCCTTACATGTTTCTTGATGAGGTTTTGTGATGGGTTGATTTTACTGTCCATTACTTGGAGCACATGTTGTTGCTTTTCCAAGACTGCGTCACACCTGCCGTAGCGGCGGGGGCCCTCCACACCTCCTCCCTGGGATCAGAGTGTTTGTCCCCTCCGCTCAGAGGCGTGTCCACACACTTCCTAAATCTCTCCAAAGCTAAGACTACTTGCTGTGACTTTTTTAGGCCACGTTAGGAGCTCTCTGGGAGGAGTCGGATCATCTTTGGAAATAAAGGCCCAGGTCAACAACATCCATGTTTTGCCAAGGCCTGCGCTGCACTTCTAAGTTTGCTGAAGTTGTTGTGATCTTTTAATAACACTTGATTCTCGCACTTACACCAGCACACGTTCTTGGCTCATTTCATGTAATACATTCTTAAGATGTGCTAATGAACATCCATGAATAAATTATCACAGAGCTTGGGTGCAGACAAACTTTAACAATTCTTTGTCAGCAATAAGACAAAATTTGGAGTTCACTCTGACTCAGGCTAACTATTGCACGCACAACTTTGTGTGTGCACATCTGTGCTCTCACAGGACTGCAAGCCAGGCGAAATTTGCCTTTTGAGAGAAAATAGGACATTCCTAAATAATAGATGTTTGTGTGTGAGCGTGCATATATATTTCAAGAACAAAGATTTCGTTTTTACGGATGATGGAATTATAATCACACGATCTGAATCTTATTTGTGCGCGAGCGGGCGGTAAATTTTAATGACTCATTTCCCAATCGAAAAGCTGCTTCCTCTCCGCTTTGTGAAAGCGGCAATGAGGTGTCCCAGACCAAAGCCTTCTGCTGTTGTTTAGAATCATTCCTGTGCAGCCTCAGCTGTGCTGAGCAAAGGTTTCGCTCCGACTTGGAACTGTCCTATTTACCTTTGATTCCGTTCTGTCAGTTTCCACCCAATTCCCCAAACGCCCTCGGTGCTTTCATCTGTTTTCTCATTTTATCCTTTTGTTTTTGCCTCTGATGAAAAGATAGCAGTCATAATAGGACAGGTACACATGATCCTCATAACATGCCAGTCATTTCACTTATCTCCAAGCCTCCGAGCACTGCCGCTCTCACAGATTAATGAGCTGTGCCTGGCATTCTTGATTAGTACGACATCCTTTTGTTTGCCCATATTTTTATTACCTCAGTGCAGCTGACAGATTCTATCTTTAGCGCTTTCTTTTTTCCGTTATTGTGACCGGTGCTGCTTCACCATCAATCATACAGGATTGCTTCCATTGTGAAGGCCCTCTGCTGCACAGCGTGGGCTCCGTGTTAGCCCTGGATGCTAATGAGAGATAATAGTTGCTTATTTGTATGCCTGGTGGTTGGTGTACCCTCCAGTTCAGCTCTCTTTATCTTGGCCGGCCCCTGACCATTATTCAACACACATCGACTGCCTGCACCGGACCACAAGCAGGCATGTGACATCCCATGTTAGCATTACCGTGTAGGGAGGGAGCGCCACTGGTGGTTGATGAGGGCGGAGATGAGGGGGTGGTTGGGATTTGATTACAGTTTGCTCCCCCCTGCATCTGTCAAACGCATCCACCGGCGTTCGCACCAACATGCACATTTGTTTCATTCATTAGCACCCTCATCTTGGGATGGTGGCCACCAGCCTCCTCATGAATATTAACAGCAATCTGATGACTGTGAAGAGGACCGCAGGGTGTTGGCCGAGGCGTGGCCACATATACACTATAGGCACATGCACAGAAAACCGAGCACACTACGAGAGAGCACTGCTGGTCACGGTTCAGTCAATTATAGTCGGCAGGTCCCTGCTCTGCCCCGACTCTTAACTGTTGCCGTCTGTGCCCTGCAGCCCCTGCGTGACAGATGCAGTCATGATTCTTGTAGCCACTGATCTGTTTGGTAGCTCACTACGTTGTTAATGATGAGGAGAACCGGGCAGAGAGCAGCTTTTCACTGCCGTGCCTTTTTGTTTCACATTTATTGTCGGATGGTTTCCCTCACAACAAATATTAATGAATGATGACATTAGCTTTACCATAATATTTAGTGGGATCTTTGTTTAATCCCACCACTTGCAGATCAATTCACATGTTTAAATATCATGCTAAAATTATGAATAATACATTTTACTGGTACTATTTTTGCTGTGCAAGAGCTGATGCCTTCATAGAATTCCTGTCCTTAAAGTCAATGCAGCTGATGTTTAAATGTTCAACGTGTGTGATCATCGTCTTCCCACGCCGATCTCCAGAATAAAAATGTAATTCGGGGCGCATAACATCCGCTCATAAGTGGTCTGTCACTCCTCATTCCATGTGTGCAGTTCCACATACACTGTAACTCAGGGGTGAGGGTTAAACTTCCCCCTCCCAAAAAACCTTCATCCTTCCCATGCATCCAAATGAGAAATTTAATTTCATGGGAAATTTAATAATAAAAATGAAATGATTTCCTCCATCTCTCTTTAATTAGCTCTTTTAATCACTCCAATTACAAGGTGTCCATTAATGTCTATTGCAGGGAAGGCGGTAAATTTTAAGCACGCACATCCCAGCTGGTCGTTTTCGGAAATGTCAGTGCTCGATTATTAGGCGATCACCAATCATCAATCTCTTCACAGCAGTGCGATCCATGTGGAAAAAGCGGTTGGTCACATGGAAACTTGCACACACATTTAAAGTAGGTCTGTGGTCATGAGCGTCTTTCATACCGTGGAAATGACAACTGACTAATGACGTTATTTCATTTTACACCATCTTCCGTAACTTGAACACAAATCATTTCGCAGGCTGAACAGATGTGAAACGTGTGTGTGTGTGTGTGTGTGTGTGTGTGTGTGTTACATATTTGACATTCAGGAATAATTTGGACTCCTATTTTCTGTTGTAGCTACAGCCACTGCCAGGCAGTAAGTCATCTCAAACGGTTCTGAAAAACGTGGCAAGAACGTAGGGAACAACTTTTCCTGTAACATCTTCTTTTTGTAAAGAGACATTGTGCAAACATGCAACTGAAGTCAGGACAATGCTTGGTGGTATAACAGGTTCAGCAGTCACCTTATATATTGATAAAATGCTTCATTTTGACACTAATATTATCATAAAATGTGTTTATTGCATTATTGGGGACCAAGAGCCACAGGCCTTACATAAAGGTTGCATACGCGCTGCATGACGTTCGGAAAGTTCTTTCTGGAGTTTCTTTAACAGCACAGTATAAATCATTAAAAATATTACTGAATGGAGAGAAGGTGGTATTCTTAGTGGTGCTGGCACTCATCAATTACATTAAATCAATCTGGCGATCTAACAGCTCAAGTCTTTCTGAAATTCTGTAGCTTTATGTTTCCATCAGTTCCAGCTGAAGTTATTTCTGGTTATTTTCCCCGCAGTGATTAAATACATGTCAGGTGTCAGCCGTTCACCCAGGTAACAATAAAGCATTACTTAAAAATCTGCTAACCTCACTGTGGAAAGACTTTAGTGAATGGGGACGTGATTGCATGGTGCAGACATGGTGATTATTCTTCGAAGCTCCGTGTCATCTCCCTCCCTCACCCCTGTCCCCCCCCCGCTCGCCGCCGGGCGGGCGGGGTTGTTGTTTGATTGGCGTCTGAATAGTCAAATATCTCTGTATGCTCTCTGAATGGCTGGTGATGAGAGGGAGCAAGAGGTTCAAGTGCACTGATTAGAAAATGTCAAGGCAAACCAGTTTATTTGGATTAAATGTTTCATTCATGATGTTAGAAAAACACTATCCATCCCATTCTGCGATGGATATTACATGGTTTCTAGCTTTAGAAGAAATACTAATGAAGGAATGAATGCAAAATACTTCACCTGGCTCAGAGGACACACTTGAATCCTTACAGCTTCAGGCTTTTATGCTAATATTACAAGCACGCATCTTAGGAAATTATGTTATATTTGTTAGATTAGTGGTTTTGTTAATGTTAATAATACAGCAAATCAATAACTGCTCACTTGCTTGATGCTGAAGTGTTTAAATCCCTGACATCATGGTCAGGAGAGAATCGATTCGCCCTGGCTGTGACGTCTTTACATGTGCGTTTGCTAACGATGTGTTGTGGAGTGGTTGGATAGAACAGGTTGTATCACCCTGCTGTCTTTGAACGTCAACCACGTGCTGTGTTTTGAACAAACTTTTATCATTACCATTTCAGGCTGCAGCCGCTTCAGGTTCTGCCTGGCGTGATTTGGTCACTTGAGTTGATTAGTTCATAGCTCATCAGCGGCGACCTTGATTCAAACCTCCACCCCCATCTGAGCGCAGCAACAGCTCTTCATCTGATTATATTCAATTAACAATACCCCCTATATGCACACTCTCACACACACATATTCATCAAACCCTGCTTGATTGTAATTACAATGAGAGAACTCTACAAAGGCTTAAGGCGAAATCCCTCTTGCTGTTCCCGCGTGCCTTTTCATTTAAATGCATGCACTTTGAGTTTTCTGAAGATTGTTTAATTCCTTCAGATCATCCATTGCTCTACCTTTTTGAGTTTGAATGATGGCACATTTGCAAAGTGATTTGTCAGTTCACTGAAGCAACTGAGTGGGATTCATAAGGATAAAGCCTATTTTTCCCCACACAGGTGTGTGTTTTAGAGTGGCTGTGCTCTCCCACTCAGATGCTGGGGCTGCTAGCTTGCGCTAGCTTTCCTGTTAATCACCCCGACTGTGTGTTGCTGTCAGTGTCACCATCAGTCCTTGTGTTAGCTCCTAATGGACTGAGACTGTTGGGCTCTCACCTGACTCATCTGCAGCTACTGTGGTCTGGCAGGACAAATGGAAGCAGCCTGGAGGGCCACTGAACCGAGGCCCTGTTCACAGTGCAGGTAGATCCAATTTGTCACTCAAATCTGATCTTGAACCTCGAGTGTCCGCACTGCCATTTGCAAGTGATCAAATCAGATTGTGCTGTGTTTGCGCTTCAGATCCCAATCCAGCTTGGTTGTCATGGTAACATCGTCGGCTTCAATATGCATGCTAGTACCACGAGGGGGTGAGGCTGTATATAAACGTGGAAATAAACGTGTCTTGGTGATGTCGGCCATTGTTTGTCACGCCGCAGTGACGCAACAGGCTCACTTAATCTGGATTGTACAAGCAGCCGCGTCCACACTGAAGTCACATATTGGATTTGAACCTGATTCAAAACCACTTCAAGAGGTGGTTTGAATCCCTTTTAGAAGGATTGGATCGTTAAGTTCACCAATCCAGATAAATTAGAAATCAGATTTAGGGCTGTGGCGTGAACACAACGTTTAAGTGGAAGTGTATCTGCAGATCTGAAACTAAGTGCACTTGAATTGTTTGCACATACATAAACACACTTTATGTGTATTTTTCATGATCCTGTCCCTCATTACCTCATTGATGTGACTGAAGGATGAAGCTTACAGGGAGTACTGTATACACAAAGCCACGCACATTAGCGAGTGCTTGACATACCAAAGATCTGTTGTAAGAAAGAATACTGTTTGTTATCATCAATGGAGCCTGTACTTAAAATCCTTTAGTGTAAATAATATGCCAACAGCTTAACTCTAAAGGTTCAGAATGATTAATGGTTTGGTACAAAAGAATAAAGTATGACTCTCCCCTTTTTTACTTTGCATATCATGAAAATCTTTCAGAATATTTACAGGGCTCTGCTCGACATTTAAATGTAGACTGAACTGTTCCACCTTGGTGTTTGTGCAGAGATGTGCAGGCTGATGTGCTTGCTTCTCAGGTCAGAGACAGGGGACGCTGCTCAAATCCAATGAGCTTTTAATACAGTGACACTGACAGAGCCACATGCATCCTGTCCAAATTTATAATCCAACTAAAACCAAAAGTACACGGCATACACGGCAGGGCTTCTCAGGTGCCAAAGGCATGTGTTGAATGGAAACGAGCTATCTTCAATGTTTAACCGACACATTGATTCAAGTGAATAAAAGACTGGGTGCTGCCGACACCTCTGCAGAGTGGAATTTTCCTCTTTGAGTCTCACTCAAATGTTGACACGGTACGGGCATTTATTTTGAAATGCACGTCTTGCACACCAGATTATTCTACTGGCGTGACAAAAGAATGTCATCGCTACCAATATATTATTTTTAAACAGCCAAAAATTGAACTAACAGTCAAGGATCAGCCCACACAAGAGAAAGGCAGCAGGTAGTGTGAAAATGGTGATATTATGTTGTGAAGTCTCGAAGGCAGGCAGATGGAGAGGGGGGAGGAGGAGCCACAGACAGAAACACTGGACACAGTGGTGGACTTGAGCCACATGCTGGTTTTGTTTTAGTGGCCACTTGCAATATTGCAGGAGAACTCCAATAAAAGGAGTTTTCTCATTGGATAACATTGGAAAAGAGACATCTTTAAAAATGAGGTCACTTCCTGCTACTAATGGGGTAAATTACTACTGTTTGCGATTTGTATTTTAAGGTATGTACTTTTGATGCTTGAAAAACTTTTACAAAGTGCAGAAAATAATTAAATTCCACATGATGTCAGTGCTTTACAAGTCTGAGCAGGTCTGAGGATACGAGTGATTTCAAGTACGAGCCCACTTTTAAATGGAGTTAGGGAGAAACAGAAATGATTGAAAAAACTTAATACGAGACACAAAGACAAGCCTTCCTTTATATACTTTAATATAATATCATCTTGTGGGTTCCCCGTGTGCACGCTTCTGCTCACGTTCAGTAGGCCGCATAACCCGGAAGTAATGAGGAAAAACCTTTTCACCTCATGCAGTGGGCGAGCAACTTAAATTGAAACGAATGTCAGTATCTTGGGGGCCTGGGAGGAGCAGCCTGGAGAGCAAAACGCCACAGATGAGTGGGTGACAGTGCAGCCGCTCAGAGTTAATCACTCCCTCTATTTCTCTGTCTAATTCAGACAGGCGGAGGAGAGAGCCGCCGGGCGTGCGATGGCTACTGAGAGTAGCCGGTCTGATGATTAGACTCCAGCTACCACATACAGAGGTTGGAGATACATATGAGTGAGCTCATTTTTTGTGTGAATCTATATTTGTTGGTGTAGAGGTCTATGTCAGTATGCCCCATCCACACATGGTGCTGGTGCAAGCATCCCTCTACTAAGGTTTTGCACACCATGAAAGCTTACAAAGCAGCTTCATATTTGTGTTTTTGTTCTGAGGAACTCGAGGCCAGGAGCTGTAATCGCTCACATCCTTGCCTCTTCGCTTCTCTCCACTCTATCTGCCCCTCCCGTCTTTCAGCCCCTCGGGCATATGTGATTTATGGAGAGCTTACTCTCGCCGTTTATGAGTGTGCATAAATAATAATGCATCTTGTCAGTGTGAATAGCCACTACTCCAATACCACAGTTGGTGGCTCGCTCTCGGTGCTCCCTATTGGCGCACGCGTGCTCCATCACTTTGGCTGATGAGACAGATGCAGCGACCCACTGAAAGCGAGATCCTGAAAAATAAAGTGGTAATAATGGAGACTTTTTCCAACCCTTTGTCTTGTGTGTATTTATGTCGGTGTGCTTGAAGTTAGCGTCCTTTTGCATAGCTATAACACTATTATTTGTTGGTTTATTTTTTTAACTTTAAATAAAAAGGCCCTCTTCGTCAGCTCCTTTGTAGAAGTATTAAAGCAAAACTTGACTCTTTCCCCATTTTAGCGAACACAAATGGTCAGAAACAAAGAGATCTTTATTCCATTACATTTAAAGAATTTCCTGATATTACAATTGAGGAACAGCATTTCCATTTCCTGGTAATGTATAAAATCGATGTATAACTTGCTTCCATCTTCATCTTTTAGTATTTCTGTGACTGTTAATATCTGACATTTCAGCAATTTATATAGCATTATATGACAGCAAGGTAAATCTGACCCAGTAGAGCATAAATTGACCTGAATCCACTCGTTCCTGGCACTGTATAACACATCTATTTTCCCCATCCACAAATCCCCTCGTTGCTGTTTTTAGCAGTGTCAGATCTGGGACATATTTGCTAAATTTACATGAAATGCTGCAGCCTCCTGTATCCAAAGACAGGAATTTACTTGAATGCGTTGGTATTTTGATCAGCGTATCAGAGGCATCAAAGACATGTTATGTTCGATGTGGATGTACGAGCTGCTCTCTGCAACTGCTGGCATCACTTCAAACAGGAGGAAAGAGCCACTAAAAGGTTCAAGGAGTGATGTATATGTTTCATTCGTTTTAAAGATTTGCCCTCCACAGGTTTGACCAGAACATTACTGCCTATTTTTACTTTAAAAAAAAAAAGAGTACACAATAAATGTGTAGGCTTACAGCATATGTTTTCCCTTATAGATTCATGTTGGAATAGAAATGGCCTATTGAGAATTATCCATATATAAGCTATATAGTCCTATAAGATACTGCCTACATCTGTACAGTAGCTTAATATTGATAAAACAAAACTGATAAAGTTGTGTGATTGGATCCAGCTTTCTAGTTATTAAATCGGTTTAATTGCATAACCAAACCTATATCCAGTCTGTAGATGCTCTGCCACACTTCCAGCAGCGATGGAGCACCTGTGTGTTCATCACATCTGCTACCTTTTGAGCAGAATTTGTCACTTCCAACAATCACTTGATGTTGTGGCTGATTCACACCTCGGCTGATTAAAATTCAGAGAATAGAGAAACACCAGATGCACAGCAGCAAGATATAAAGCACAGAGGTAGTGTTTCTTTATGCATACCACCATTTGACTGTCAAGTGCTCTTAAAAGTCTTGCAGCTACGTTGATGGCAAAATGTGTGCACCAAAGCTAACGAAGGCTTTCATTTTCAGCAACACTCTACACACAATGGAAGACTTTTGCTCCCTCTGACTTAGAATGAAAAGTTAAATAGTTGTAGTGCATTTGTTCAGAACCTCTGTGTGTTTTCTGCTGTGTAGGAGAGTTGTGTGTGCGAGGACTGGGTTACAACACTTCTGTCAATGCTGCGGACTCCTGAATTATGCATCTCTTGTTCAAAGAGAGAATGAAGAATAGCATGAGAGGAGGAAAATGGAGAAAAGGGTGGCCGTTGTAAGATAAATGACGACAACACAAAAGCAAAGCATCCCAGTACCCCCCCCCCCCCACACACACGCATACACACACATGCTGACATACACAGACCAGTGCTAGACAGCAATGAGAAACAAGAGGAAGAAAAATGGTTTGATTAGTGCTGGCGAGTGAAATAGGGAAGTGTGTGTTTGTGTGTTATTGATGCTATGACGTTAAGGCTCGAGGCTTGAGTGGAACCAGCTTGCAGTAGTTTTGGACTAAGCAAGGTGGCACTGTTCATCCTCAGTTTTTAGAAAGTGTTTACACCTTGATTTAAGATATTGTTTTGTAATGTATTTTTAAGTGTAAGTTCACTAAACAGTCCAAGAACCTTGTGTGTACAAGATGTGTGTGCCCAGTGCTGACAGTATTTTCTTTACTGAAACTGCTTCCAGAATTGTGTGTCGGGAGACAGTTTTGGGGTGTGGCCAGGAACTTTTCAAATCTAATACAACAGGTTTTAATAGCCTGTGAAACCCATTAAATTAAGTACAAATTTGTAATGAGTGAACTACAGTGAAATTTCAGAATAACTGTGATTTCATTTGTAAAGATTCCAGTTTTGACTTGAATAATCCCATTTTGCATCAAGCAGAGAAAACATTTGAGGCGATGGCAAAAACTACTATGATTGGGTTTAAAACTATCCAAAACATTATTAAAATTTGAAGAACATCTTTAAGGATGAAATGTGGGAACGTATTCCTGAATGATTGTGATCGACAATCACTTAAAAGTTTGGTGAAATCAAATTATAGGAAAAAGTCTGAGTCCAGATTTACCCCGTTCCAGAGTGATGGGGTCATCAGAGTCAGGCGGATAAAATGACCCACCAAGTTGACGAGATATTAGTGTGTGACCTTTTTTTTGGTGGCAACTTCTCTCTGAAGAGGTGGTGTTTGTTGGAGTATGTTTAGAATCCTGAGCTCAGGGGAGTGTGCCTGCAGGCCCACATGGCGTTCTCTGTCTCTGCTCGATGCATGCTATTGTATACACGCCTTTCATGCACCTTGGGTGTGTCTGCATTCATGTGTTATGGGACTTAGAAAAAGAGGTGGCATTATTCAGCAGCGGTGACATGCACAATCCCCAGGTCCATATCAATATCTACCTCCAGACACTGCTGGGAAAATAAGGTGATTGGTTCCTTGGAATACTAATCGCAGTCAGGAGGGACTGAGAGGGAACTGCATGAAATAAAAACTCTGAAACATTTAGGGTTTTAATGCCAGGACCTGGGGATCCACCTAAAGATCCTGCCACTACAGCTGAAAGATGGCTTTTAAAGCTAATTTCTTATTTAATTTCTTATTTTTTTTAGCAAGTTTCCAGTTTCATTGCCTATACTCCATTGTGCCATAACATGTCCTTGCACAAAACCAGTTTTTACTACAGCTACTACATGCTTCCACAACAATTATTAACATTTTAATCTTTATTAGAATTTCTTTGGAGGGTGTCAAGGGTACACCCCCTGGATGAGTCATTTTGACTATAAATCAATGTTATTGAGACATTTGCATGTAATTTTATATTCTACTATGCCTATATATCAACATTAGTTTGAGAATGTTTAGAGAAGCAGAAAACATTAACTTATTTAACTTTAGTCTAACAACTTTACAGTGGCTTTGTTTCACAGTCTATTTTTCAGTGGCATTGTCTTCTATTATGAACTAATCTTAACTGGAAACATGAAAACATTTTGAGAAGTTCCAGACACATTTTAAATAGGAATACTGCCAAGCACCCAGGCAAAAAAATCTCTGATTATTTCCTCAGACCTTAAAATTAAAATAGCTGCAATCAAACGAACTGTTGAATTGGAATCCACAGTGCCTAGAATTTGTGTTTGACTCTTCACAGTAATTTATATGAATGTTGGCTTGTTTCCAACTGATGGTATCATTATTTGACACATTATAATATTATCATAATCTAATTAGGGTTGCAAAGATGTAGCTGTTATTCTTAAGCTTATTCCGGAGCTGCAATTCCTGATGGATGGTTTTGATACTTCCTATTTGAGTGATGAGTGGAAGCAGCAGGGTGGCCATCATCAGTATCAGTCCCCCGACCGTGTCGGGAAGAAGCTCATCGTCACAAGCCCTCCGCACATTAAAGCAAGCTGTTGTTTCGCACAAATAAATCACGTTTGAAGCCATCTCAAGTGCATGTGCGTGCATGCAGACTTCCACTCTGATTGATGCCGTCAGAGACTTGGAAATAGACGGAGGCTTGGGAGGAAGGACGATAAGGAGAGGAAAAGGAAGGCAGATAAAGAATAGAAAGCTCCAATAGCATCCATCAAGCTCCGCAATCAGATTGTTTTCTTGGTGTTCGGGCCTTTCTTCATCCGCCAGCTCCTCAGTCTCTCATCTGTTCTTTCCATCACTGTCTGGAATAAGCAGACACACACACACACAGACACACACCCATCTACTTTTATGACATCAGACAGGTGAGATGAGGATATTGAATCATGAAGGTTTGAGGTGAGAGGTGGTGTCTCGGTGTGATGAATATTGCATATTTCCTTACCTCCCTGTGTCCATTGTTTACACACACACACACAGTCACACACTCCTTGCTGTTAATTGATGATCTGCACTCATCTGTTCTTTATAACCATCCCTTGTTTCACTTTTGTTGTTTTTCATTAAGTGGTCATTTCCTGTGCTTGCATCTTCTAATGAGAGCGTCACGCCACCACGCACTCATTTAACAAAGCAAACACACACACACACACACACCTACCTACGCTCTGCCATCATATCCCTGTCTCAATTAGGATTGTTTGTCGTCCCTCTGCCCTCCACCCCCCATTCATGTGTCTGGCCTCATCTCATTACAGCAGCCGTGTCATTGTGTTTGACAGCTTCTCATTCTGTTGTCAGATCTCATTTGACCACTGATTTCGTACGCGCACACCTCTTCTTCTTGTGCGTGTCTTCGGCAGCAGGGCCGCTGAGCTGTTTGGTTGAAGTGGTTTATCTCTGTAGAAATAGTTTAGTTCCTCACCTGCACATAGACGCATGGCTAAAAGGAGCGAGTTGCAGAACGACTGGCACGATGAAACACGCCAAACCCTCAATACGAGCCAAGCACTAATGCAACAACCAGTCATTTATGCCTGCTGTGTTTCAAAATCTTCATTTCACTCCTTAAATGTTTTTTGTGTCTTGCAGCTGGTTGCCATTTTTGATGAAGTCCATGCAGTTCCAACAGCCAGTCCTAGTGAAAGCATGTTCAACGGTGACTCCAGTTCAACCAGTCCCGAGCCCTTCTACTACTTTCCTCACCTGGACAACAAAGAGTCCATCAAAGGAGAGATTGAAGTCAACGAAGCCATTCTGAAAGCCAGTATGTGAGAATTGCTCTATATTTCTGTTCTGCTGTAACGTGACGTGAAAAAAACATGGCTTTCTTAATCAGGACAGGTAAAAATCAGACAATATCACTTCCATAAATTCGGAAAATTAAGCGGAGCTGTTAGATTTAGACTCAGAGTTGTTGGAGCATGCTTTGGGTGAAATTATTTGATCAGTTCTACAGTGTACACAGTTTTCCCTCTCATATGTTTCTTTCTGGTTTTCTCCCATTGCTGAGACTGAGAACTGGACATCTTCTATAGGCACTTTTTAAACTACAAGCAACGGTATGTTTCCACAGATTGTTCCTGCTGCATGGGACCACACCGACAGTTTTAGTTTTTCCTGTTTTTATTCTGCTGTGAAAATTGTTTTCCCACTGTGATGCTTTCAAGGTAGCACAACTCTCAACCAAGAACTTCCAGGCCTGCCTTTGGAATCACCAGCTCCTGCAGTACACGTTGTCATGTAATTAGAGTTAAGTTATTATGCAGCCAGACATCACCTCTGTTCAGTGTAGCTGCATGTGATGACAAATGAGCTTGTTATAAAACGAGAAAACCCTGATCAAGGATGTCTTATGGAATAAGCTGAATGGAAATGAGGTCGTACTAAACAGTTATTCAGATTAATTAACTGCAAGAGCTAATTAAGAAAGTCTGACTAGACATTGGTGTTCCCCTTTTTCTTTTCTCTTTTTGCTTCCTTCAGGTTGCACCTAGTAATTTACTGTCGCTTACTCTGTGACCTCAGAAACGTTTAAAATCCATGGGTCAAAAAGCCACCACTACTTTGTTTAACTGTTTCCTTTTGTGTCCATTTCCTTCCTTTAAATTTGCGTATTTTATCCGGGTGGTGAAGTATTTGCAGTGATAAATGATGGTTTAATATTACTGATTTAGTAATGCAACAATGGAAAAAATATGTATTTATATGACTGATGGTGAGTATCCATATTTATTTAAAGATATAAGGCACAAAAGATCCCGTCAGGTTGACATGGAGGTTCTAATGCTGATCTCCACATAGTGTTAGAGATTTAAACAAATGATCCTGGTTAAAGGAGGAATGTCACAAGATGAAGATAACAACATGCAGCATCATGTTCCTCATGTTTTTATGTCTGGTCAGTGGTTAACATTAGAAGAAAAACAATAACACCACAAATAGCAGCTGGGATTGTTGGCTGAGGTGCACTGAAATTATACTTATGAAATAGCAATACTGCGATTTCTACAAATGGCAGTATGTGTTTATCATCTTTATTGTGTATTTGTTTTTTTATATAAATTATAAATTATTTATATTGTTGCTGTTTTGGTCAGATTTGGAAAGAAAATTGCTTTTAATTTAGTTTAATGAAGAAAAAACGAGTCATGAAACTTTACATACTGCGGTATTTTATTATATATCCTCTGTACAAAACATTTAGTGTGATTTGTAAATGTCATCCTTGTCCTTTTTGTACCCTGCGATAATATAAATGATTAATATTTGTGTCTATATGCATCCACGGGTGACGCCGGGCATGGATGCATATAGACACTCCTGTCCTTTGCCCCCGTGCCCTGCTTTCCTTACTTTATTATTCAGCTTTAACCACCTGTCGTCCAGCTTGCCACCAGGCCCTTTGGACCTAGACCTATCACCCCCCAACAACGCAGACTTTTTTCAGTCTCCATCCTCCCAGTGTCTGCATGGCTTCCAGCTCTAGCTAGATTAGCACTGTTGACTGTTAACATGCCCAGGACCCAGCCAGGCATGAATGGACCTATTCCAGCTCCCTGCCACATGGTTTTTACCCAGTGGGACCTCTTCCTGCCCCCACCCACTAGCCCTGTTGAACCTTGACTAACTTAGTTATGAATTGACCCTGTGACGACCCTCCTATAGAACCAGACTCATGCCATTAAGGCAGCTTTTGTCATCCAGACAAGCATGGACTGCATGCACATCATGCACAATATAACAAAGGACCCACAGCATGCAGCTTAAACAGCTGAACAGACTAAGGGGGGGGGCTTTTGTGTGTATTTTCTGTGTACATAAATGTGCGTGCCCACCCATTGCAATACGATCGGTTGTTACCTGGCTATTGCATCACATCTGGAATGTGGACGGAATTGTTCTTTTCCTTTAGTGGCAGGTTATATACATGTTAATTAATTACAGTTTTCCTTGTAAAGATATAGCGAAACAAGACAAAACCGTTTGGGTTAATCTGTATTTCCAACCTTTGGAATAATAACCGACCATTCCAACCTGGCTAGTTGTTGCCCTTATAGATGGTAGTATTAAGGTCCAGGTTAGCAATGTCAGTGGTGGTGGACAGGGTGGGAAGTATTTCAGTAATCAGTCAGGCATCCAAATGTTTGTGTGTCAGGTGAGGCTGTTTGTTTGAACAGGGTGATTGGACTTTACACTGCCCCAGTGGGATGATTAGACCCACATTGATCTGCTGCTACACGGACCCACACGTGCAGAAAAAAAAGTCCTTATCACATCATCCCATGAGCAGCCTGAACCGGACTGCTTTATTGATCCAGAGAGAAACAAGGCCACCTTGGCCCGCAGCAGGAAAACACACACTCGGCTCACCAGAATATAAACACACACAGAAGCCCAGCATTTGTGACAAACACACACATTCACACTTGCAAAAATGTGCGCATGCTTGCACATACAAACTCAAAAGCAAACAGTAGAGCACACATTAGGGACAAGGCACTGCACACTCACGCGGTGCAATATTTTGTCATGTCAAATAATCCTCAGTTAACTGTAGTTCCTCATTAATACAGCGGGGTCTATATAGCAGTCTATAGAGTCTATTTGATGAAGCTATATAGCATCTGCAGGGAGTGCTTATAATGTACAGAAGAGTTATAACGTAACTCTATAAAACAATCAGCCTAAGCCTTTATGACAAGACAAATGCTTTCTTTATTTTTATCTATGTAAGAAATATATATATATATATATATATATATATATATATATATATATCAATGATGATGATAATGGGTATCATTTTAAAGATAGAATAGAATAGCGATAAAAAATATATAAAATTGCACTCCAGGAATAAGATAACATCCAACAGAGGCAGGTTTTCCAAATAGGTATTTTCGACAATAATCCATCACATTCAAGTAACTGGTCTGCTGAGCTACGCTGAGGTTTCATCACTTTGACGCCGTTAATACACTGGATGCGATTGCTTTGCTGCATGTCTGCTCCATCCTCCGACAAAATGCTCTGGCTATCTTCAGGGATGACCTGCAGGAAGGGGTGAAGGAATTCCTGGTCGATTGTGTGGTATTACTGCTTTGTAGTGTATAAAGTAAACCTCAAAAGAATAAATCTTCTCCAGTCAGAGGAATGGAAGGCTACATATTTTTGTCTTTTGGATTTGTGTGCCTTTAATATTTGTAATTCCACTATTTCCAGTCTAATGTTGAATTGACAGATTATTTATTGTAGATTTATTTTTTCATACAAATATATTTTGAAAGTGCCGGACCCTTTAGGCACAGTTGAGCACACGATTTTTTTTTATTTAGAAAAATTTCCGGATGTTTTATTATTCTCCGACATCCAGGAAAAATAGAAGTCATGCACATTGTTTCGGGAGGTTCGGGAAGGGCGGGGCTGGGAATGAGTCGGATCAGAAGGGAGTCGCACCTGGTGTACACTTGGGTAGAAAGAAGCACACAGATAGCTATCAGAAAAGACACGATGAGATATTCCATTAGTTGTTGGCTCTATATATGTATATATGGGTCTATATATGACCAGTGTCTTTGTTTACTTTACATTGATGGCAAAGGGCTTTGGATAACCCTGGACAAAATGATAACGCTGGGGAACACAATTCTTGTTGAGTTGGGTCTGACGGCTGTTTTTAACTCATTTTTAGCTCCAGAATCTAAAACCGATCTCAGTTTTCCTCTATCACATCAACTTTTTGAACTATCGGATCCCCTATAGGTAGTTCAAAGGGTCCCCTATATTGATAGCTGCACACCGTCTCTATTGTAACTGCACCAACAAGTTGCCTGGTCGCTGTAGATGAGTCCAGTTGTAATTAGCTGGCAAGTCTCACAGCAGCTAATCAGTGGAATTGTGCTTATCTGGAGGGCGAGCTGTGGAGGAAAAAAAATGCTAGTAAAAAACTGACTGCGATTTTGGTTTTGGCATTTCAATTTTAGTTTCAAACAGCATAAAAATCTAACTCAATAGAATTTTTTTTTTTCAAATTGTTCCCCAGTGTAAAAGTTACGACACAATATGACGTCGGAAAAGCATCACCCGGAAATTTTGTAGTGTGGCGAACCACTCGTAGCTCCCCTGGTCTGCAGTCCCTCTGTGTAGCTATAACTTTTGGCAGGGGGCGTCTGTGGCGGTCGCCGACCATGCAACACTGATGCCCCCGTAAACTACACAGACGCATAATGAGACCTGTTACTTTTGAAAGGCATTAACCCAACTCTAGTTTTGTGATCAAGAAGTACCTAACTGTGCTAACTTCCAATGGTTTAATTTGACTGAAAACAGTGGAAAATCTTCTCAGGACACTGGTGGGAATATTTCCAAATTCATCCATAAATTATATGTCCATATTATATTCACATTATTTATAATGGCTCCTGCTCCACACCTGGATCAGTCAACTGACCTATGAATGTTCCAACTGTTACCCTTATCAGCATATGAGAACCTTTGTGACACAGCTTCACCCCGATTAGTTCAGAGTGAACCAGGGGGTGGAACCAGTGACTTTCAGGTTCCTTCCTATGGCCTGGCTACTTGAGAGGTATAGGAGGATTGATGGAGGCAGATTTGACTCCAATGGATATTGGAGGAGGATTTATGATGTTGTCTATTGGGCAATAGACCCTGAAGGTGACCATGGAGTGGCCTTAGCCACTTTACAAATTTATTTCATTGATTATATAGGTTATATATGATGCAGTCTATATCAGTTTCAGAAGCCATAGCCACTTTGGAAGAAAGTCAGTTCTTGCTCCATGCTAACATGCTAACATGCTAACCGCATCAAGGGCTGAGACACACCTACTTGGGGTGTTGTGACCTTTAACGGCTCCTTCCAGACAGAGACAGTGATTTATATTTACATCAGGGTCTGTGGGAGATGTGTTCAGGTCTGGAAGTACTTTTGGTTTCATTGTTACTTAAAAATAGCTCAGGGTTTCAGATTCTGAGGGAGTGATATAGATTTCACTGATCAGGATATGGTCCAAAGAGGCCTCGTTAGCAACTCAAGACTGTCTTAAAGTTAAAATAGGAAGTCTTTGTTCAAAATAAAGTTACTTTGCAAACTCTTTGTTTAAAGTCAGTGCAAATCTAAGACTTGTCTGACTGAGTGTTTCACGGTGTTGGTGTCACATTTTCCAAACATTATCACCCTAAACAAAATATATATTCATAGAGCTCTTGCCTGGAGTAAATTTTCAGCTCACACGTTAACACTGTGTGGGCAGTGCACTTTTGGACTGGTTTCATATTCTCCTTTTCTATTTGGAAACAACTGTGATGCCAGATTTATCATTTGAATTTGTGTTGATGCTTCCTGTTATAATTGTTGCCATTAAGAGTAGAGGTGCACATGTGCCAACATTTAATTTTTTGTCGTGTTTGAGGACACAATTACAAAAGATTGATCAATGTCATTCAAAAGTAGCTGCTTTAGCCATTTTTTAAATCATACAAAACTGATGAATAGTGAGATCTAAAATAACTATTTAAAATAAAATCAGTTTTAAAACGGCCAATTAACTCTCTTCATTGTAAATGTAATAGGGTTTTAAAATATGACGAATTTAAGCCAAAGAAAATGAACTTGTGTTCAAATTTAATCCAAAACAGGAAATGTGTGTATATGTAAAGGCCAGACATCAGACATGCTGTAACGTCATGATTAAAGCGCAGTTGCATCATGCTAGGTTTACACGTGACAGTTGTGGTCAGAATGACCCTATTTATCTCAAAGTGAGACCCCTTGACCACCCGTTTCTCCCCTAATTGTTGTCATCCCGTGCTCTCTCTATTCTGACCACGTTAAACGAGGACCCTGTCACTGACCCTCCAAAGGGAGATTGATTACAGGAAAGAACAGAGTTTTGTTTCCAATCTCTTTCTGGGTCTTTTTTCTGGTGCTGCCTCCCTCCCTCCCTCCATCTCTGTCACTGTCTCCCAGCTCGCTCCTTCTTGTTTGTTCTTATCACATATTATTTTCCCCTCTTCCATACATATTTACCTTTTCTCTTTCCACTGATTTAAGTTTGAAACGCCCTGCTCCAGCGACTACACCTGCATGTATCAGACTTCTCCCTTTTGCTTTAATATAATTACGCTCAATATTGCTTGAAGTTTGAGAATAGATTCTATTAAATGGTTTGATTGCAATTTACACAGGCCAGAGTATCATCTTTCAGATTTTGTTCAGTCTGTGTGTTAGAGTTAGACTTTGGTACAAATAGATTAAAAAAACAGCTTTTAAGAAAACCCTTTTTTCACCATTTAAGGGCAAATGTATTCAGTTATGTTTGAAATAATCTCTGCCCCCATTATTTCACCTTTGCTGTATCTTTTTTAAAGTGATCATTTGGCCAGAAACAGATGCTCTTTTTTATATTGCTGTTGTTTTACAGATGTTTTCTGATTGTACAAAGTAAAAAAAATAAACTGGTGTGCTACCCTGAGGTGCTTCCAGTCCATGACACTGTGTTTGTACTGACAAAAGGGTTTGGAAAGGTTTTGTTTTAAATGGATTTGAAACCCGAATGGTTGCATTGCCATGTTTTAATGAACCCGAATATGGTTGTTCATTCATTATTCCATTTCAAAACAAAATTAGGAAATCAAAAAATTGGTTTGGCTTTACCTTTGGACATCTGTTTTTTTTCCATTTTTTGTTCCTTTTTAAAACAGAAAAACCAAAACAATGTTTTTGATTTTCTGATTTTGCGTTGAGACAGAATAATAAAAGAATGAACCCTACACGGGTTGTGATGCCACCCATATACCCATAATCACCCACTCTGGACTATAAAGGCTTCGCTCTAAATGAATCATGATAGCATCATATAAGAATAATTAAATATCTGCATTTTCTACTTTATATAGAACCTCTGAAACTGACGGATTCTGTACCTGTCTTCATGTCCACTCAGACACACCTCTGTTAGTGAGGAGCAGCAGTGATTCAGCCCTGGTCCCTCCACTTCAGACAGCAGCGACCCCTACGCCGGAGGAGAATGGCAGCGCCTCTCTGGAGCCCGTAAGCACACTTAGCTAAATTTTGATGTTTGCCAGAAGGGTAAAAAAATGAGTGGTATTGCTTTGTAGAAATCTGTTTTGATATCCATGTTTGTGTATCTTTTATTTCAAAAGAAGATACATTTTCTCAGATTCCATGTATTAAGGCACTAAATAGAAGGGAAAAGAGGGAGAATACTGTTTCAGGAACAAACATACAAATTGTCCAGTGTCTGGTTTGATAACGGACAGGAACATATTCCATTTCCCATGATGTCATGTGCCAGTCCCTGGTTGCATACGGACGGGTCAGGAGAGTGTTCCCGCTGTGGCCCAGCTCACGCCCCAGGCTGTGCTTTCAAATCCTCTCCTTTTCCAGACAGGGTTGCCATTATGAAGGACATTGTTTACTCTCAGTCACTGTACTGTTTGTGGTTCTGAGTAAGAAGGCCACGTGAGGTCACACTCGTGATGCCTGCATTAGGGGGACTCAGGTAGAGAGTGAGGGGGAGAGAGTCCTGTTGTTCCCCCCATCCTGTTCAACATCGCAGTGATTAAGCACAACTCTGGCATCAGCAGGCAGCCAGTAAACATGATGACAGAGCCCATATTTGCCGTCTGAAAAATGTCAGGGCTGATCCCCTTCAAACTGCACAGCCTGGACACACCGACTGGGTTGTTGAAGAACATTTCTTATGTCCTGGTGCCTCCTCTCCATGTAGTATGTAATGCTAGTTTCTCTGCTGCTAGTAGTTTGAATATCAATGTTTTCTGCATATTAAACATTTGAAAGCAGATTTTGCGCTCATTTCAAGGACTGTCAGTATCGCTAAGTGAGTCAGATATTAATTATGGGCATGTAGCCATTTACAGTCCATCTGTCCTGGAGTACATCATATATAATCTGACAGCTAACAACGTGTTCCTATTAAACATGCGTATGACAGGATTTTCTATTAAACATGTTGGTAACATGCATGTTTTCACAGCGAGCTAGCCTGGTAAATAGTATCGGCAGAAATGATGACACTCCCCAGTGGGAACTGCCAAAAGCAAAAATATTAAAGAAAACAGCAACGAAGGAGGAGGTAAAAAATAAAGTAGCTGAGGGGCTGTAGTATTCCAAGAGAATATGACTTCCTACTGGTCCATTAAGTGTGGAGTTTGGCCCACATGCATTTTTGTTCGGGCATTTACCGCCACTTTGACCTTTGTGCTGTAATTTTCTGTAAATATTGGCTTTTTTTAATGCAGGTTTTTTTTTCTTAAGAAGGATGCGATGCTGTTCTGGAGGTGTTTCGCTTTGCCCTAGTTTTACGACACTAGGGCACGGAAATGTTCGCCAAGATTCTCCCTCCTGAGGTTGAAACTTATACAACAAAGGTCCCCACCATCCCCCCAACAAATTCACCCCAGTTCATCAATATTAAGTAAACGGCACGTGTTGTGCTCATCCATGTACAAGGTGCTTCATGTACATCGTGGTAAAACGGTGTCTGCTAGGTTAGTGCTCCTCTTCTGCTGGGTTCCACAGAACAACATGTAGGTGCCAACTAATCCTTGTGCATCTCCCAGGAGTTTTCAGGACAGGTTCTCAGTTTAGTTCTTGTAAATGGCTGCTAGGGAGTGTGCAGTAGAGTCTCACACCTAAATTATCCTGAAGTTCCTGCAGTGGAAATGGGATATTTAGGGACTGTTGAGAAGCTGATCCGGCTGTAAAGAGATACTAATTTACTGCTGTTAATACAGAAATGTGAACAAAAGTATCGTAACACCCATAATTTCAGACGATATTTCTACACATGTACTCAATATTCAGAACTAATGCACAGATGACAGTGGTGGATGGAATTGGTGCTCATGTAAACTTAATGACAGGAGTTTTCAATTCCTTGTTTAAAAATAGATTCATTATATGTTGCCAGGTGAATCAATAATTAACTTTTAGAACCAAGAACATGGCTGCTGTGGTTGTGTGTGTGTGTGTATGGGCTTGTGCATGTGTGAGCATAGTAGGGCATCAATGCTTTTGGCCACTATGTCCTGGTCTGGACCTGATGGACTTTTTTAGATCAATACACCATCACTTCATCCTGGACTCATCCACCACAGACCTCCCCTTATCTTGATGTACTAACTTAAGCATACACTCTTAAGCACCGTGTGTTCTTGCGTGTGTGTGTGTGTCCTTTATTGTCTGGGAGGAGGTATTGAAACCCAGATAAAGTGTAATTAAGGCTGATACAGTGATAAATTTGCCCCTGCCTCTTGAATTGATTTTGCTGCCTGATGTGGTGAGGGCCAATGTTGATCCACTTGTCTTTCTCTTTGATTCACTTATGTAGCTCATTCAAACAGTTCTTTTAGTCTTTTTTCCTGCTAGAAGGGTCAATGAAAGAGATACATTTGCTCTTAGCCTTTTAACTTGTGACTTGTTGCCTTTAATTAAGCTAATAAATATATTTAATGAACCATACTGTTGGGTATAAATAACATTTGGCATCATTAAGAGTTTTTTTATTGGGAAAAGTGTTTGTGATTTTTGTATTTCTAACAAACTGTCAAATGGCTTCTTCTGTTTTCTTTGTCTGAAAGCCAATTGAGATGTGGTTTGACAAAATAATGAACAAATAAGGCAGTGGTGGAAGGTGCCATGACATGCCAGACATCTTTCCATTGTCTTTCTTCTCCTTTTGGACCACATCTCACCTGATAAGGTGTTTAATTATCCAGTCTGAAAGCAGAACGGCACCTGACCTTTTTAACAGGTCACACTGCCCACATTGTTTCCAGCCAGTCTTCTCCACCTGAGATGCTCTAGCACTTTTAATTTGCTAGGTTCATCTTCTTTAGTGCAGCTGCTTCTTGACGATTTAGTTTACATTTCTCATCACATCCATCTGTCGCAGCCTGTAAAATAAATATGCATGAAAATTCCCTGGCTTACATATCACATGACGTTTTGATTTAGCTTTTTTCTCCTCACTGGCCAGTAGCATCCATGGCTGAAAGGCTTGAAAGCACTTTTAGTTTTTTATACTCTGAATCTCCTGTGGTCTCAACCACGAGGGTTAATGGCAGCAACATCATTCAAGACTTGTAAACTGGCTGAATGGGGGGAAAACAACTTCAGGGGAGACTTTACAATTAGATATCCAAATCAATGGCTTCTTCTGCTTTTCCACTTCAGCCGTTCACTTCACATCTTTCGATCTTGCTCTTCGTAGCACCTCAAACTCTTGGGCTGATTGTCAGCACCCAAGGGTTGACTGATGCAACACACGTCAACACCTGGCTCCACTGAACCTTGCTGATTCTTCTGCAACAAGTCTCATGTTATCTCGCCGTGTTTACATTCCTTAAGGATATTACATCAGTCGAAATGCGCTGATGATGAGAGATGACAGAATTTGGCCACAAAAGTCATTTGATGTAAACTGGGGAAGAATCCAAAAGGTTTCAAAATGTTACTGATGCTGTGGTTCTTTGATGTGTTCATATTTAAACACATTACACCCCTTGGGTCCCATTTCTCACCTTAAAAGCACGCGTACAGACATGTAAAGAAGGAATTGTCACACCGGCATAATAAATATATGAAAGGCTTTCGTTAAATGAAATAAAATAAAATCGCTGTTTTTAACAAACACAGAAAACAGAACACCACGGTGGTCACCCTTTTCATACCTATTCAAAACAGTTTACATGCGAATATTTAATTAGGGCTGTCAAAGTTAATGTGTGAATGGGAATTACTCCATCATGATGATTATGATTATTCATAGTTAACCCATCGGCAGTAGAGAATGACCCTCAACGTCTCCAGCAATACATGTGGGACAGATTGTCCAAGAAGAGGTACCACGGGTTGGAAAGGGGCACTTGATCCAGCAGTGACAGGCAGCAGCATGGACATTGATACTAAATGCCTTATCGACTGGGTTGGCCTGCTGCTGTGTCAGCACTACTATAACTAAATGGACTTCATGTCATACAGCACCTTTTAATTGAGAAACTTCTGTTAATGTCTCACCTTTATTCATTTCCACGCACTAATATACGTGGGGAATATCGGTTGTCAGCGGACTGTTCTATAGTGAAAGGTATTTGGCTTCTTGATCCCGTCAATGATGAGCTGATGGACGTTCTCTGCCAAGACGTGTGCATGACATGGAGCAGTTGAAGGAGAGCGAGTTGGTTGACGGTTGTGATAATTCTGTCCATTGATTTGTCGGAGGCCCGTTCCTCCAGAATAGTGACCATCCGCTCCTTGAAAACCTCAGCCTGGTCAAAGCCAGGTGATGTCTGGAAAGCACCTGCAGAGATGCGCACGTTACCCTGGCTTGATGGCTTAAATTTAGAGTAAGACTTGCACAGGAGCAGGCAGTTTTAAACGTGGCTCTTTCTTCTCTGATGGGCCTCTGACTGCTCAGGATTTGATTCTTTGAAATTTGTATGCATAGTGACACGGATGAAGGAATTCTGAATGGTAATACTCAGTATTTTCCGCAACGCTGTCAAATTATGCTCTGAAAACGACATAATGGCAGAAATCACGCAGACAGATTTGATCAAACCTATGAAAGGTATTTTACCGGAAAATCTGTTCGGACACCTAAACGAGCCCTCTCCGATAGGGACGGGGACGGCGGCATGGCGCTGGTGGGGTTTCTATGTGTTCATTTCTTTGGACGGCAGAAGCACCCGATAAAAGATACTAAACATCAACTTGGTTCTCTCAATGTACAAATAACAAAAGCCAAGACAGAACAGTGGACCGACATGGAGTATCATGAACTTCAGATCAGAATAACTTGTGACCCTCCCTTCTTTCTTCAATAGTTTTGCTCAGGCAAAATGGAACATGATAGTTTTTATAGATTAAAAAGACTATTTAATAGTGATTCATTGCAGCTAATGCACAGCAAACTTGATTGATCTGATTTAACATTTTAACCTTTTGACAGCACCAATTTTAATATGTTTGATCCTTTGTATAGGAGTCATTGTGTCAATGGTGACAGAAGTGGCAGGCAAAATAGAGTTATTATCCCTTTTTTAGATTGAAATGAGTGTCACTGTAAGTGTGTTAACATGAATATCAAGTGTTAAACAATCTCATAATTTTAGGAACTGCTGTGTTACTGAGAAAACGAATCTCTCTTGGTGTCTAGGAGAAGCTTTTTTGCTGCTTTTATCAAACTTATTGACAAGCTTTTATGTTCGTTTCTGCTCTGGTTCCGCATGACAAAAACATCTAAACCGTATCATCAAACTCAGCTGCAAGGCTTTTGGTGCACTTTGAGAAGTGGCAGGCTCTGGGTCCAAGCCATAGTATGGGAAAAATATGGAAGTAGTTCTAGAAGTGGCAGGAGATGCCATAACACCTTCAGAGCACTGTTGAGGTACCCTTTAGCAAGGTACCAAACCCCCAAATGCTCACAGAGGGCCCTATAATGAGCTGGTGACTCAGGGGTGTAACCTGCCTTCATCCATATGCAGCTGGGATGGGCTTCAGCACCCTCCCCATGACCCCAAAAGAGAGAGTGGTCAAGAAAAACAAATCACAACAAATAATGACAGATATACCAGTTTGGCATTGCTGATCTACTGGATTAAATCCAGCTCACTTAAAGGAATCAAGCTGGTGCTAATGGTCATTCCTTATGAGCAGAGGAAAGCTGTCTGCCTGGTCACCAGCAGGGTTCCATCAGTGGTGAACTACTGTTTGATTATGGAGATTAATAAAGCGCTCTCAATCTGGGATTAGATTCACGCTGGGCATTACAGAGACATCTCTGAATATCACAGAAATAAACAAGTTTTTGTGTGTGTGTGTGTGTGTGTGTGTGTGTGTGTGTGTGTGTGTGTGTGTGTCTGCCTCACACATACCCACAGGCGATGTCTTATGCAATTTATTTATTAAGAGACTCATAAGGGTTTCCATGACACTGTCCCACTACACATGGGTATAACAACTGTATAACAACTTTGAAGGTGTTTATGATGAGTGTGCACATGTCCCCGTGTGCTCTTGCCGCATTCATATTCCTAAAGGTTTTGTTGATGTGCACTTGTCATCTGTGTGGGCGCGTCAGCTAATGGCGTTGCAGGAAGATGCACATCAACAATAGAGCTACCAGCTTGTCTTCCTACCCCCGCACACACATGCTATCTATTGTGGGTTAATCTCCAACTGCACACAGAAATGGGTCACTATTTGTACTGGCAAAGTGTGTGTGTTCTTATAAATATATATATGTGTGTGTGTATGTGTGCTAACAATTGTATATTTATATTTTTTACATTTTCTTCTCAGGAGCCTGAACGATTGTTAATGATTTTCAGAGGAAACGTATGCATGGACGCACACATTTTATATAGCATTAATTATATAGCATTAATGTTTGTCTGACAGGGTCCGCTTGGGAGTAGGGTGTTGCGGTGGTGGGGGGGATGCGAGGGAGCAAGCTGGTGGGCGGAGGCTTTTCAGCCATCACCACGGGTAACACAATGGAAGTGACAAGGCAGAAGGACCTAATTGCACCCTTCTTGTTTGCAGCGATGTGGGCCTATTTCTCTCTTGTTCCTTGAGAGTGTTTGAGGATCTCGTAGCATTTGAACGCAACAGTTCTATCCCGTTCTTCCTTTTTCTTCCTTTCTTCTTGGGGTTGTTGATTTTTTTGTGCCATTTTAAAAATAGAGCTGTGCCTTGCACAGTTCAGGGATGGAGGTTGGGGGAGGGAGAGGGAGACAGATATGTACATAGAGTGAAGGAAGGACAGCAGCGCATGGTTGCGAGCTTGGCGTTCGGCGGTCATTCCGTCTTCACTGTCTGCAGGTGATTGATTGCAGCAGTAGATTATTTGGTTAGCTAGCAGCTGACCTCCTCAGCACTGACTGCTGTGATATAGACAGAATTCCTTTGATTCTTTAGCCGTTGTCATCTTTTGACTGAATAGATCTCTTTTGTTTTTGTTTACAGGAACCCACCAATGGACGACGAGGAGATCTGAATCCGCTGCACACAGACGGCCCGCGAGCCAAAATGAACCAAGTTGACTTCAGGTAAGAGTCTGCGCAGGTGTGGATGAATCTTTTTCAAGGTGGGTACAGCAGCAGTAATGGAGACAAGGCTTAAAACCCAACGCTTAGTTTGACAGCCTGATATTGTGATGGGATTATATCTGCTATCACAGACGGAGCTAAAAAGAGAAGAGTCCTCCACTTCCCTCAGTTTTACAGTTGTCCAGATTTAAATGTAACCGGATATATGAGACCTTCCTTTAACATTTATTAGCTGTTCACTGCCTTAGATTTCTTTGGTATTAAGCGAATAAATAGTTACATAGCAAGTGTCCAGTCTGAAAAATGCTACCTATTGCCTCATTGTGATAGTAAAACCTCAAAAATAGTTGCATACTATTAAATGACAGAAATAATCTGCAGTGCCACCAAATATTGAGAATACATTTTGGTTTCATCAATAAAAGTATAGTAACAGTGTACAAAAAATATCCAATAGACATAACCACGCTAAATTAGTAAATCTATGTTCAGGTGCCCTAATGAAGCATAAAAAAAGAATAGAATTTCCATTTCTATTACATGAATTAGTCATTCATAAATAAGATTGAAGAGCCTGCCATACTTTCACTGGTTGTGTACATGTTACAATTGCAGGTATGGACCTGTCAATCACATCTCTGGCATCATTGAATTCAGACTATTCCATTTTCCAGGCTGCCACTCTTGCATTAACTATGGCAATTGTTATCCCCACTATCAAAAACCCTCAATCTAAATTAAAAGATAAATTTGGCACCACTTTCCTCAGCTGACTGCTTCGGCGTTTTTGTGTGTACTATTAAAGATAACCACACAGAGATTTAGATTTTTTTCTTAGTCTTCTAAAGTGCTGTGATGTTCTGACAGCACTGTAATACAATGACGCCGTGGCTCTCACAAATAGTTTGCCACAGTAACAGATGGTTGGTTTTCCAGCGATTCTTGGCCCCAAGTTTACAAAATCCCAGCTTCTGCTAATGTAGAAGGGAACCAAAAATGGGAGCTCCATCTGTCTCTCACTCCTTGTTGTTGCATCTGTCCCACTGTCCCTTGCCTCTCACTCTCTCTCATCCTGCATGTGGAATGTTTATAGTTCTTTCAGTGGGATGCTAAAATGTACGAGCTCTTCTGCATAAAGTGTTCAATCATGAGATTGATTGTACTGCAGTTTTCTGGTTCATAGATGTGCAGAGATGGCCTGTATCTATGAAGAGTTTGTGCACCAGCTTCCTGTTCATTAGGGGCTTGTTGGGTTGTTTAGCATCGATGAAAGAGATTGCAAAAACTGTGTGTTACGTGCTCGCAGCTGAATAATTTACATGTAACTGTGTAGGCTGATACATGAAAATTTGATGCATGTGTGTATCTGTAAATTCAATTTGGAGGAATGTGGCTGGCGTGTTTGTGAGCATGCAGAAAATGTAATAATAACAATGCAAATTGGATGCTCGCGTGGGTGCGTGTACGGTATGTGTGTGACCCTGGCTGAGGTTAACGAGTGTGAGGTGACAATGACAGAGTAGTATGTGGTAATGATCCCTGCCCGTCCTTGGGTGTGTATGAAACACATAAACCTTGATTCTCTCTCTCCTACTTTTCAGATCACAAAAAAATTAACAATGCGTCTCCTTCATTTAGAGTAGATGAAATGAGGAGGTAGCCACGGTTCATCTGGCATTTCTCCGCTGGTGGGATGGCACTGATGACCAGGTCACTGCCATCTCCTCCTGGTTTCCGTCTTCTCTCCTCTCTCCCGCTCCTTAACCAGAAGGTGCTTTCTGCCTCATCCCCTTCCTTGTTAGCTGCTAGCTTCTTTTCTTTTTATTCCAAGGGCCGTGAGCATACTCCTGAATGGGCAGGGAATTCCCCACCGCTGACCTCGATCAGCCATGCCTGCCAACCTTTCCCCCTGCAATGATGCAGAAGGTCTTGGGATTTAGCATTCTTTCTTTCAAAGGCCTGTTTTTCCACCGCTCTTCCCATTGGACCATGAGTTCTGTGAGGATGATTTTATTTGAATCTTTAGACAATAATCCACATCTCACTTTTGGACAACCTTTCATTTCCTATGATTGTGCCTTTTGCTGCAGACTGGGTCTTGTTGCTGTTGTCTTTGGTAGATTTTTCCCTTCCCTTTTAACTGGGATGGATGCCATTTTCTGAAGTGGTTGGCGTTTCTTCATTCTCTCCCTTTCCAAGGTTTCGTGAGCACCTTTTCAAGGCACCACCTTACCTTCCATGGATGAGTGCTGTTTTAAACCCCCAAAAAGATGTGCGCTATAGTGCCCCATGAGTTGGGATTCCAAGGTCGGCAAGTTGAATGCCTGACTCCATTTTTGGGCCCCAAACTTTCTTCCCTGCAGCTGTTAGGAGTATCGATTTTTCTGCTCAGCTGACCCTGCTAGTGTGGTTTCTGGCACTTGTTCGAGATGTTGGTCTAATTGGTACCGTTCTTTGTGGTCAGTGCATGTGATTCGTTCCCTTGCTTTCTGGCAAATGACTCGTTGGCAGCTGAAAGATTATTGCCCAGTCAGTAATTCTCCACTAGGAGGCTCTTAGCTATTTGCTTGGTTAAATCCAGGTGGCAACTTTATTTTTTTTTTAGCCAGGCAGTGTATTTTCTCAGTGAGTTGGATAAGCTTCCTATCCATGTGACCCACTGCTGGAGTTTTGCCTCTCTAAATTTCACACTCTGGTTCTCTCTCCACTGATTGGCAGTTGTAGCTCAAATTCACTTCCAGATTCTGGTCTTGCTTATGGGTCAGTGACTGGAATTGGTCCGACTTCTCTAAAATATTCCCCTCTGTCGCTGTCGTCATATCTATCAAAGGTCACCAGTTTTTTTGGATGGGCAGTTATTAAATAACCTTTTACTTTCACTTGTCAGAGTAAATTTAGGCAGTCTCCTTTTTTTGCTTCAGGAACAGTTGCTTTATATCTACTTGTCTTTGTCTTTCAAACCTAATTGACCCATTCTGTAAAGCTCAAATAAGTAGTTTCTCACCGTTACATTTGTTGTCATGGCTTGATTTTTTCTTTTTACTTTTCTAGAGTGTCCATTCATTGAATAGAAGTTTCAGTTTAGTTTCTGGCTTGGACGGCATCCATCTGAAATGTTAGAAGCTCTCAGTCTTGACTTCTTTCCTCATCGGTAGTCGGCCATTTCTCTTTGACCTATTGCAGAACCTAGTCACAAAAGTCTAGTCACAATGGTTTCGGTCACACGGTGTGTACATATAATATTCAAGTTACAGTAAAAATAATAAAGATCCAGGTAGATATATTAGACAGATACAACAGATATTGGAAACATGACCATTGCATGCTTTGACCATAAACACAGAGAGGGTGCGGTTATCTTTCAAGAAGTTCCTCTTCCTTCTCTTCCCACTGAAGGAGCACCCTTGTTCCTCAGCTGTAGTCAATGTCTCCTTGTTAATTTGTTGTTACAACTCAAAACTGATAGAACATTATTACAGAGGCTCATTCAGTTTCATCCTTAGTCACTTCTTTGTGGTTTTATTTTGTCTTTATCTTCTTCCACTGGCTTGATTTTGTTTTGAGGGTCAGGTAGAGAACGGGGTCAAGAACCCACTATGTCTCACTCTATGTCCCGTTTTGTTTTGTAGGACTGTTTATATGTTCAATTTGATCAATATCTTTGTGGCCGGGAGCAACAAGCAAATGTTTGAAGTGCTTTTACACAGATGAGGTGTTTGGGACTGTTTATTTATATGATCCTCAATTGTAGCATCTGCATCTGAATAAGGAACTAATATTGTTTTTGTTATTGTCAGGACCCTGACAAGGACAGTGAAGTTTCCAGGAGAGTGGGGGCCCCTGGGTATCCACGTGGTTCCCTATTGTTCCTCTCTCAGTGGACGGTAAGGAGGCACACAAATGTAGAAAACGCAGGCAATATTCTCAGCATCCCCATTATAATCAGACTCCGCCCCATACTGAAGCAGATGGCAATGTTGACTCACAAAACTGCGTAACAAAGTCGGCCACTGGCACATAACCATAAATGTGTTTACCTCTATAAATTCATATCTTCTTTTCATTGTGCGTGTGTTGCAAGGACTCTGGGCCTTCACATTAAAGGGATCGAAGAAGACAGCCTTGCCAAGAAACAGAAGCTCTTCCAGGAGGATGAGTGTATTGTCCAAATCAATGATATCCCACTGCAGGACAAAACCTTTGCACAGTGAGTATGCTTGGTTTGGCTACATGATGCGTACAAGACAAACAACCACTGTAATGGGCATGTCCAAAATTAAATATAGAAAATTATGACCCATACATAATTGTTAATACATTTTCAATCCAACCAAATAACACCTCAAAAGGTGACTGAGAACATCTTTTTAAGCTCAATAGCTACTTTCTCAATTTTTGTATTTGCAACATCCCTCACGTTGATCCTACCAGGCCTTCGAAATTTTAATCTTTGATAATCGAATCTACAAAACAATGTTCTTCACAAGTCTTTCTTTGGTTCAGATTTCAGTTTTACAGTTTGTACTTGCCATTCAGTAGTTCCAGTTACTATCATAGAAAGACAAATTATCATACTTAGGGGGTCGTCTAATCATTAGGTCACATCTTAGCTGTGCTGCTATAGGCCGAGGCTGCCGGGGTCCAGAAACATGATCACCTGACAGGCCTCTGTCACCCCACTGGGTCATGGTTTCCTCTCTCCTCCCCTCCCCTCCCCTCCCCTCCCCTCCCCTCTCCTCTCCTCTCCTCTCCTCTCCTCTCCTCTCCTCTCCTCTCCTCTCCTCTCCTCTCCTCTTCCCCCCCCCCCCCTTCCATCAGCAGGAGGGTCCCCCTACATGAGCCTGGTCCTGCTCAAGGTTTCTTCCTGTTAAAGGGGAGTTTTTCCTTGCCACTGTTGCTTGTCTGGGGTTAGGCCCTGGGATTCTGGAAAGCGCCTAGAGACAATTTTGATTGCAAAAGACGCTATATAAATAAAGATTGATTGATTTTGAGATGGGGTGTACTTTGTGTGTTGAACTAGAATACAACCATTTAACTGAACCGTTAGCAGTGTTGTGTTCATGTTCACTGATAGTCGACTATTAGTGCTGTAATAGGAGTCCTTTGCAACATCTCCCCATCTGATCTGGACTGAATTCCCAGACCAGCTGGACGAGCTGTGGCCTGTGTTCAGTCCAAAGTAAAATACAGCTGATAATAAATTCTAGTTCAGTGCCTCCCAACTGTCCTCCATTTGCATTCTGCTCAACATTCCCAGCCCCTTTGCTTTTTTAGAGTTTCATAATTTCACAAAGCAATTGAATTCAGGCCGGAGACTGTACGTTTGAACCTTATTTAAATGTCATTTTTACTAAATCTGCTGATTTTTCGTGCCCTAGGTCACAGGACGTGTTTCGCCAGGCGATGGCCACTCCATCTGTGCATTTGGAGGTTCTCTCTGTGCCCAACAAGACACCGTATGAGAAAAGTTTGATCGGGCAACTTTTTACTGGCGATGGCAGGGATCTCTCTGCCAAAACAAAGAGTCCAATGTCTCTTCGCGTTAAAGCAAATCTTCAGCCAGAACCCAAAGGAGATAAACTCCACACCAAGCTGGAAGTGAGGCAACCAGACATGCGTTCCAAGACCCCAGAGCCAGAATCAACGAGCCTTCCACCAGCACTCCAGTCTGGACAGGACTCACAGGAGAGGGTTTCCCAAACTGCACCAGAATCAACAACACGTGCCTCCCCAACACCCAAAGCTCGTAGCCAGAGCCCCCTGGCCACAAGGAGCCCCATTACACCTGGCTTACCAAACCTTACCACCAAAAGGGGAGGAAAGAGAATAAAAATCGATCTAAAGAAAGGTAACTGCAGGAAAGACATTTTCTATCACTGTTATTTATTTGGTACTCTGGCTTCTTGAAGAAGTTGAAGATATTCACGCTGCTTTAACCCACTATAATATAAAACAACCCAATGTTTACACACACAAATTATTATACAGTATTATTGTTATATTCATTGCTGTTGTGATTATTGTTCTTAGTGCTTTCAAGTTTAACAACGCTAATACAAGTCTTCAGACAGGACAACTGACATTTATTTTAGGTCAAACGGCAAATAACCTTACACTGTGAATTTGTTTTCAGCTGTTTTATGTATATATTTTAGGCCACAGTAGGTTAGTGGGGCCTCCCAGCATCCTTATCTCATATCCTTCTAAAAGACATCAGTGCTGAGGTGTTGTTAACAGTGGAATAGGTTTGTGGCACTGTGAATAGGTTCCCTTCCAACAACCTGTCGTGTTATGGCACATTGAAAGGATCGACGTTATTGGGCACACAGACTCACACCGAAAGGCGAGAAGATACCCAGATGAAAAGCGAGAAAAAATTGGGCTGCACAGTTTGCAGCTCCAGCTCAAAGCTCTATTCAGTGCTGCTTTATCGTTACTTTCTTTCTTTTCCCATCACCCACCATCCTTTTTCTGTCTGATTTTCTGTCTCCCTCTATCCCTTTCACTTGATGCAAGATCAGAATAGAGGATATTATGGGGTCTCAAACACCCTCTCCCTTGGCAACAGCCTCTTTTTCTCGGTGATTGAAAAGCAGGGAGGTTTAGGTGCGCTAATGTAGGTCAGACAGAGGCTTAGCTTGGAGACCAGATAGCATCGCTCACTGCCTTTAGTATGCCGTGCTGGCTTTTCTCTCCCTGTGTACACACGACTCTGAAGAAGACATAGAGCATGGCGCATTTCACTCATGGCTTGGGGCTTGTGAGGCTCAGAAAGGGTGAGAGAGTCGAGGCAATAATGCGTGTGCGCGCGCACGCTTGGCTTCAGAAACGCGCACTTCTACGTGTATACACAGAGAGGTTAACACCCACAAGGACAATCTTGTGGAAATCATCCCCAAGGAGGAAAGCTACCGTCAGGAATAATATCTGTCTCCCCTACCTTCCTCCCATCTTCTCTATCCACCTCCCTCCATCAGCCACCGTTCAGCCCGCTCACACGTGAAATTAAAAGCAGTCTGTCTAATCCGACTAGAGGAGCCATCTCCCAGATTCAGCGGATGAGCCAGCCAACATCCCTTTCCCCAGAGAAAGACCGAAACAGTAGTTAAAGGTGCACTTTGTGATCTGAGTTTCAGCGGGATTATATTTTTTGTCAAATCTTTGGCATCTCCCCTTGATCCACTAGCTGTCTGTCCTCTATACACTGAAATAGCCCAGTCTCTTGGAACAACTGGGGGGTCGTAAACCTCCAAAAACCAAAAGGGCGACAGGTAGTTCACCAAAACACAACAAACTGTGTTCCAGCTAATAGCCAGATAGATGGTTGAGGGAGGGGTGGGGGGGTCAAAGTTACGCACTGAAAAGTTGGAGTTAGCTTGACCATCTTACTGACCTTAGCATAGCACAGATGCTTTCCTTTTTGAATGTTACAAAAACATTAGCTCGCTCTAATTCCTTTCGTATTTACCTCAAAACTCAACAGAAGTGACCTCGTGCAAAATCACACGGTGCACCTTTAATGTGGACAAAGATACCTACACAACAGGGAGAGAGCAACAAAACAGGAGGAAGAGAGGCAAAGCCTGATGTTATCTAATATCTAATCTAACATACACTTTGACACAGGCATTTTTAAATGTCTCTACAGGTGCAGAAGGTCTAGGCTTCACTGTGGTTACCCGAGACTCTTCAGTCCATGGGCCTGGTCCCATTCTTGTAAAGAACATTCTCCAACGTGGAGCAGCAGTTAAAGATGGCCGGCTCCAGCCTGGAGACCGCATCTTGGAGGTATTTTAGACCCTCTGCAATATCTCTGTTGGTGGAACCAGATCATTAAAAGTTCATGAAGAAGAAAAAAATACATATATGTGTGTGATAAGCGTCCAAATGTGTACACCTTGTGCAGAAGGAACCTCAAAGTGACCTCCCTTTTTCTTGTGTGTAGGTGAATGGAGTAGACATGACGGGTCGCAGCCAGGAGGAGCTGGTGGCCATGCTGCGCAGCACCAAGCAGGGAGAGTGTGTGTACATGGTGGTGGCACGGCAGGAGGATCTTTTTCTGCCCCGGGAGCTGGTAAGAGAGTGTGACTGGACAAATACAAATACCAATGCCATCAACAAGGCTGCCTTGCCTCACTTTGAAATAGTGGTGTCCTTTATTCGTTTGTGCTGATTTGGCACACCGCTCTGCTCCGGTGACAGTCTGTCTTTTCCTTTTCCTCATTGTCTTCTTTTTTAATGTTTCCTTTACATTTTGTTGCTTTTCCTTTTTACCTCTCAAAGGAGGAGACCTCTTTTGTGCCCGTGCATCACGGATCAACACAGTCGGGGCACACTCCATCCTTCCTGTCCCTTTTTGACTTGTTGACACAGCAATGCTTTAGGAAGTCGCACACACATGCCAAACAAAACATGGGAGCGTGTCCCTGGAGTGTTGACACACTGCGGGTGTTAACTAACCGCTACCCACCGTAGCTGATGGGGTTAGAGGTCAGCTGTAAAACCGGCATTGTTTAAGTGAACCTTAAACACAGCTTTCTCTATATTTACTGCATGTTTAAAATGTATGTCTATTCACACAATCAGGTGTCCCCATGTAGGTCCCCCAACAGACATTCTTACCCCTTCTGTTCTCTCCTCTCTGTCCTTGGTGGTTATTCAAATCTGATTCCCTTTACGCTTCTTCAAAGAGTTGTCAAAAAAGACGTGTGGGACATATTATTACCCAGCATGCACAGGCACAGACTTCGTGGACGCTAATTTCTGAATGCTTTCAAAAACGCCTTCATCCAGAGGGACACATCACACAGTCTTTAAACAGCCAAGTTAGCGCAGCTCAAAATAGTTTGCCCTCATTCATGGCCCAGCTCTGTTGACATAACAGCTTTACTTTGAAGAGGCTGCGTAGTTTTTATCCAACATGAGTATTTGTGTATTAGAGGTGTAGCGAGGCAGGGAGAGGGAGACATAGAGAGACAGAGTCTAAACTGTTCTCAGTATGGAGGTGGTTAAAGCAGTCAAAGTCAATGCCCTCTGAATTCTGGTCCTTATCTCCTGCAAAGTCCTCCTCAAAGACAGTTTGATGTCCTTTAAGCTCTCTTTTTCATACTCGCACAGGCACACACACTCCCACACGGAGAGGTTCTTTAGAGTGTCTGTGTCTGATTCCTATGTGTAGACCTTCCTTAATTCATGAATTATATGATATCAAAGCCCTCACATGGAGTGAATTCAAAGCTTATTAACTGAACATGAAAGCAGGAGCTGTCTCTGTCTTTACAGGCTAGAGTTGTGAACAACGAGATAACGCGGTGCACTCAGAAGTGGTGGAAGGACCAACAGCCCCACTCCCACAGTATTACCTACCGAGCTTGATCGTTTCACACAGCACTTCTTAAAGTGGACGATTAGAGTGTCATCAAGGTTTCCTTGTTTTAGTTAACAGACACTAACACAACAGATCATCTGGTTTAAAGGCTCGTTTTCTGTTCTCTAGAAGAGTTGCTGTTTGGCTCATTTCCGCATGAGCAGCAAACAATACTGTGAAAGCACTTGGCACCACTGGGAGGGACGTCTCTTTCAGTTGGAAGCATAATAACCAGCGCTGTTTAAAAAGCCCAAATTTTAACCAGCATAATCACAAGGTTTCCATGGGTTGGTTTTAATGAATCATGATTAAATATAATTCATTTTTAATCTATATCAACCGCGTTACATTTTTATTTGTACATCGAGAGGACCGTTGTGCAGTTTGGTGTCTTCCATCTTTAAGGGTTGCTTCACGCGTCACCACAGGATCAAAAACCTATTTGCACATGCATGACCATAACTCTACTTGGACAAATTGCTTGAAATGTGTTACCAGAGATGTTCAGAGTCCTTCTCCGCTGCAGATGAGTTAATAGCATTGCGATCTTTAATCAGACTAATCGTGATGATGGATTAATCCACGTTAACGCGTTGAGTTTGACAACCCTCCTAATTAAATAAAATACTGCATGTGAATAAGCATAATTAAGATACAAAAGGAGGATGATTCTCAACCACATCTTCTCTGCGCTCACAGTTTCAGTCATTTAAAAGTCATTAAAAAGTGATAACTTCGATCACAGTTTTATTAATTGCAGCCAGCGACTCTGCATCAGCAATGCACACAACACTCTCGTATCACAGGCTTCCCATTTTGCTCCAGGACGGAGTTCACAACTGTCCGATTTGTGAGTTTTTCTTTTCTGTGTGTTTTTCAGCAGGAGGATGATTTGTGAGTTTGTGTGAGAATCTATGTGTGTAGCAGAGTTACGAGTTTGCTAACAGGATGGAGAGGTCACTTTGCACATGGTTGACCCTCGTTAACAGCAAGCTTAGGCCAGTTCACAGGAAAAGAGGGTTGCCATGGTGAAAGTGTCTTTGCTGTCCTGTAGCTGTCCCTCCAGGATTTTGTTGTTTTTAAGGATTAATGCAAAAGCAAAGCTTTGATGTTGTAGAAAGATTTCCCAAAAATTGTGATGCTTTTTGATGTGTCTGAAAATGAAATAAGTATATTAAAAACCACAGAATAGGCCCCCGCGTTTGCGGAGGAGCCCCGTTTTGAGCAATATGCAAAAGTAAATTGCAAAATGTGTGCACACCCCTGTGCAATGACATGATGAGCACCATTAAGATTAAAGGTAAAGGTAACAAAAGCTGTAATCTGACCCCACAAACACCATCACAATGATTGTCAACATCTATATGCTCCTCCATCAGTAGGCGATGGAGATCAAAATATTGTTTCAATAATTTACAACTAATGTACATTAGAAACAAACTGGAATCGGGGAACATATTGGGACACAAGTTGACACTCGCTGCCTTTGATAAAGGAGCTCTGACACCAGCGCGCACTAGCAGCCACTGGGTCTGCTCCCTTTGGCTGGACCTATTTTTCCGGACAGGATATTTAACATGCTAGATATTCAGGCGGGCAGTCTGAGTCAACCCAGGCTTACCGATTTGGGGGGAAAAGAAGCGACCAGCCGATTGGGCTAGTGTCGATTTATAGAAACTGCAGAGGTGGTAGATAAGGCATCCAAGAGACGGCACGAGTCTGAAGAATCAACGAGGGAAAAAATAAAATGGGGAGACGCTCTTGCTTCACTTGAAGGTGGTTATGTTGTTAAATTTTAAGTAGAAACCACCCGACTTGAACAGGAAATTTTAAAGTCACCCCTGCTTTGCAGAATAACTAGAACATCTTGCTAAGGCCCACATTGGCTGGGTGTGGCCCTGGCCTCCACAATGACTGTAAATCTCTGGAGCTTTTCTACCCTCTAACTCCTAAACTTTTCTCTGTTTCTTTCAGGATTTTGTTTTAAGTCTCTTCTGCTTTACATGATCCATCCTCCCCAATGAACATGCCGGAATTTATCTGCCTATCAGTCATTTCCCTTTGCTTTCTTTGGGTTTTGAGGTAAAGGTGCAAAGCTGCAAAGAGGCAGACATTAAGGCGATTAATTGGCAGCTCCATCGTCAGCAGCAAGCGTGGCGAGATCTCATCTTAATTGAATGTCGCTCTCACCACTAATCCCACTGCTTTGAAACCCCCCATTTAGATATCCTCAGCGACAAAAGGCTCTGTGTGTAATCGCTGTGTACCCCTCCCGTCACCCGCCCTGGGGTAAGAAAAAGCTTTTCCTTTGTCTCGTCATTTGAATCTTGAAGAGGGTGGTCTTTCTCCCAGCTAAAAGCCTGTTAAAGACCTATGGCTGATGGCCAGTGACGGGAGGGACTAGGGGTCACAGAGTGGAGCCAAGGGGTCTCCATAACCCATGGGATGCAATCTGCCCCCAAGGAAAGGGCATAAGAGCGTGTGCTTGTGTTTGGCCCACCACTGAGATCCAGGTGGTTGCCTAAATCCGTTTAAAACTTTGAGACCCAGCAGATAAAGACATTCTACTTGTGTAACTGCTTATTTTTCATAACTTTGCAATATCTTTTCTTGTTTGCACCCTTAAGACAGCTTTGCTCAGAGACGTGACCGTTTTCACCTCCTGTGTTGTTGCAGGGAGATCAGAGGTATTTAAAACCTCCCAGGTTGACATCTGAGTCTTCTCAAGTGTCTCTTGAGCAGGAAGTAGTAGATTGTCTTTGTAATTCCTCTGGTTTTCTGCAGTCTGATATGCCTTGTTGATAAAAATAAGCCCCTGCTGAAAGTTGTGTATTATACTAAAATAGAAAATAGAATCCTTGGCTTTAGACGGAAGTGTTTAGCTTGTTTTAGCTCATTATTATCATATCAAGGCTATGAATAAGAGCTTTTTTAAGTAGAGCCAGTATCGGGTCATCACAGATGCTTGGATCTTATTTGAAGTAATAGAAAAAGAATATCAGGCAGAAATGTCAGATTGTTAGCATTTTATATAAATTTGACAGATTTCCTGGTGAACTCTAAGTCGACCCACACAGTACAGCACATCAGGGTGCAAAGTGCCAGAAATAAACAGATAAATCTGAGTTGTCCATCTAAATCCATGGGCATCTGTATTAAATCCAACTGATATATTTGTAGAGGCTGAATATAAATTAAATGACCTTCGCTATATGAACTAAAACATCATGACAAGAAGTTTTTGTTTCTATTGATTGGTATTTTTATGACCTCCCTATAAGAGATGTATTATATGGAGTTTAAGTAAAGTGTTAATTTAATCTTTAATCTTTTGGAATTTAGCAGGTTGTTGTTTTAATTAAGCAGCAAATGTGTCCTACAGATGGCTAAAGGATCATGGCAAGCTTGAGGGCAAACTCCTGAAGCCAGTCCTCGTAAATCTGATGTTGATTCTGACATAAATATAAAAACAGCGATGTAAACTGCAGCAATGTTGCTGTGATCGTTTTTAATTTAATGTTGAGAGAGGAAATTGGTCAATAAGATGGTTGAAAACACAGACACCTACAGCATCCTATATTCTGCAAGCACTTCTCTGTAGCTCATGTTGCAGCAGATAACCACACTTGTCACCTTGATTTAATCTTTTTTTGCCCATCCTCTAATCACAGACATTTTTCTTTTCCGTTTTGTCTCTAATCGCCCCCTTTTTTTCAAAACCTGAAGCCTAGGTTGTCCAGCTATGAGCTGTATGAGCTTGAGTCCAATCAACTTGGAGTCAATTAGCCTTATCAGTGGAATTAAGACAACATGATTTGCCCCCCTAGTTAAACCCCTAGTTTCCTTCATCTTAGTATTGACTTACTTGGGGTTTTCACTAAACCTGCGTTCTGAAACAGGCCCCAGGTATCACAACTAGACCCCCCAGATGCAACAAGAAAGGAGACACAACCACAATAGGAGTGGAACTGAACATATATCGTGGAAGAAATAACTCATAGATTAACCAAAATTAACAACAGCACAACAGTGTGGTGGGGTGGTGCATATGTGGCTGTGTGTGAGTATCATATTAAGTACATGAGTGAAGTGAACGGAAGTTAAATCGACCCTGGCACACAGGGCCCAGGTCCAGGTGCACCACAGGGCCCAGGTGCACCGCATCGGCCCAGGTGCACCGCATCGGCCCAGCTCAGCCCAGTGGTTCATGGCTAACTCCACTAAGCTCCTCCCACCTCCAACAGGTAAACAAAGGGCAGGAAGGAGGACGTCATCACACAGATGTACCTGGGGAATGGTTATTATTTTTAAATGCTACTCTGTGCTCCCCCTCCTTCCTTGCCCTTCCCCACAGCACTCGAGGAGGAGGTATGAAAAGGTTATTATGTTTCCTTTAGAAATGACTCCCTCTCTGACGGCACCTTTCATCTCCAAATGGAATAACTTCTCTACAGCTGCTTCTTTTTCCCCACAACACCATCATCTCTTTCCAGTGCAAAACACCTGCTCCTCTCTTCATCTTTTTTCTTCTTCCATCTGACTCTAATCCATTTTTCCCTCCTTTCTCTCTCTGGTTTTTGGTGTTGAGTGTAATCACAGTGGTGTCGGAGCATGTATTATCAGTCAGTGCATTAGACATGGTGCCCCTACAGCGATCATACTGTTATTATGTAAAACAGGTATTAGGCAAGTGCACATTAGGAAGCTTTTCCTGTCTACGAGTGTTTGAAGCAAGATTTCGAGGAATATCCTAAAGTTCTTGAAATGTTTAGTATATTCTGTTTTCCAGAAAGGTGAAGAAGCCAGGAGTTTGGTGTTGGAAGACGGCAGAGAACAGTTGATGTACGAGATCCCCCTCAATGAGACGGGCTCAGCAGGCCTGGGAGTCAGCTTAAAAGGCAACAAGTCTAGAGAGACCGGGGAAGACTTGGGCATCTTTATCAAGTCTATCATCCATGGAGGAGCTGCTTATAAGGTGATATCTGGTTTTTCTTTCCATCTTGTGAGTTTGAATAGCATCACATTCGAAATAATTAAACCCAGTTTGACTTCATCTTTTCAATGCTTGTGTTTTGTAGTTTCCTTTTTTTCCCACTCATCTTTTTGTTTTGTAACTTTTCCAGCACATTTAGGCTGTCCGCACTCTTTCCACATCTGTCTGTTTTGCTTCCTCCTCTCTTTTTTGCGTCTTCCTTTTCTGTTCATGGCTCCCCTCGACCTTTGACTCCCATTGACCCTCAGGGTTGCGGCCACATCACATCAGCACTCTAAGCATCTTATCTTTATCACTCAGTTACCAGCTTCCAGTTGGGAGTGCATCCTGGAAAGTGAAACGTCCCATTTCAGCACTTTGGCCTCCGTGTTAGGCCCTCCTCAGATGCCACAAGTCTTCCAACTGCACCGAAAGAGTGCGGCGTGGCGAATAAACGACTGCTTTGGAATCAAGGCGGCCATGTGGCAGCTCCCCGAAGTGCCTTCAGAAGCAGGTTCTCAACAGCTGCCGACGCGATAGCGCTCTCAGCAAGATCCCAGAAACAGGTTTCTGGGACAAGATACCACAAAAGAGGAAGACAGAAATTTGAGGGATGGTAGCAGGGGATCAATGCTGGAAGAAATGAACAGTGTTGAACAAAAGAGAGATGGAGATAAGTGTAATAAGAAGAGGAAAAACAGAAAATTGGGGAGTGGTGACGCTCAGCAGGAACGCAGAACATGAGAGGACGGCAATGTTGGTGCATGCTAATGAAAAGCAGCTAAAGGGCCTGATGAGACCTGTCAGTGCCAGGCCAGTGCAGAGAGGGGCATCCCAGGAGTCTCTCTCACACACAGCCACACACACAATCACACAGCAGGCGATAAAAAGGAGGAGATGTGGAAGAGTCGTGGAGAGATCTAACCTATTTTCATTAAAAGTGTTCACTGCCGTCTAGGCCTGGGGCCTCAATTACACACCAAAAGTGTTCTTTGACTTCCTGTCTGATCTTGTCGTGCCATCATTTCAAAGAGTTCGCGACAAAAACAAATTAAAATTACATGTCGTCGGCTGCAGCTGCAGTTATTTATCGGAAATATCAGACAAAGCTGATGTAAAATTTTGATGAGATCCCATTTTGCACGTGCGGGGGGTGTGGGCGTCGATGTGTGTGGGGGTCAACTCTGCTAGTCCCTTGTTAATGAGTTGAAGTCAAAGGTCACGGCTGACCATAATGGACAGATCACGACTCCACACATACAAAAGAGTCTTTAGTCCATCTCTCCTCTTCCTCCTGTTTTTATTTCTACCCTCTTTATTTCCAGCCCTATGTTATCCCCCTTTCTGTATCTCTTGCATTCTTACTCATCCATCCACTCCCTCCTTTCCTCCCTCTCTCCAGGGCACTATTCTGTGTTGCCTCTCAATGAGAGGCTGCTATTTAAAACACTTAGAAGTGATTTAGTGCCCACAGAGTCTATTCCATTAGCTGCTCTATGTATTTATCATGGCTCACCCATTCTTAGTAGATTGCTAACGCTACAATTTTCTCTCCCCATCCTATTTTTTTCTTCTCTCACTCTGATATTTGCATCTTACATCTCTCCCATTTTCTCCAATTGCTTTCCTTTTAAAACCTAACTAGGATTGAATTTATTTATTTTTGCTCTTGTTCTTTCCACTCCAGCATTTTATTTTTTTAAACAATATCATAGGTGACATTAACAAATAAGTTCTCCAGGTTATAAGATAAAACTGGAATGATCTCACCTTGTAGGAGAAAAACAACATTTCATTCCTAGCAAACATTTACCTTTTAATTTCCCTAACTTTATGAATAAAACTGTACTCTGCAACACATTTGGTGCTAAATAACTGAGACAGGTTCATGTTTTTAACTCTGAGTAATTTCTTCTTTCAACAAGCATTAACTGATTCCAAATTACAGTAATTACTTTCAAGTTGAATCTCTTTTGCTTCATCTGTTCAGTTTCTCTTTAATTTTAAATTCCCTTTTCAGCATTTATCAGGAATGATTAACAAGACGGCTCTGTTTCCCCCCCCATTTAAAGTGACATTTTTGAAAGAACATCTTGTCTAACATTTTTCTCTGAAACCGTGTACATCATTATACAGTAGACATCACTGTCGGTGTTGCTGATTACACCATGTAAACTGAATCACCCCCATGAAATGCACAGATGCTAGCTTTTGAAGAGGCCAGCTGGACCCTCTACTTAGCCTGGAGGACACTTTTAGATTTTTACTCATCGGGCAGTTTATCATTTCATTGCTGTCCAAGTGTTGTGTGTATGATGCACGCCATTAGATAAGCCAGTTGATGTTATTTTCTTCGCTAAGACTTTTCACCATGTCTCTTCAGGATGGCCGTTTGAGCGTGAATGACCAGCTGTTAGCCATCAATGGCGAATCTCTCCTGGGACGATCCAATCACGCCGCCATGGAGACACTGAGGCACTCGATGTCCTCGGAGGGAAACTCCCGGGGCACTATCCAGCTCGTTGTGCTCCGAGCACCCCGACAGGTATAGGAGGACCTATTATGTGCTCCGCTGTGTCTTTTTATTGTTGGTTGGTTAAAACTATCCACTGTTTCAGGCATTATTGAGTTCTTGCAAAATGGTTGCTACTGTAAAACCTCAACATCTATTTTGTCATTTTCAATTGGCTTTCTTGACCGCTTTATCCCTTTCGGGGTCATGGGGAGGGTGCTGGAGCCTATCCCAGCTGCATATGGGTGCAGGCAGGGTAAACTCCTGAATGAGTCGCCAGCTCATTGCAGGGCCCTATGTGAGCAGTTGTGTGTTTGGTACCTTGCTCAAGGGGGCCTTGAACCCAGAACCCTTCACTTCTCAGCCCAGTCCCCAACAGGCTGAGCTACCACCACCCCAGAGGGGGGTGAGGGACGGCATTTTGTCGTTTTACACAACCTAAATTATTTTTAGCTTGTTATCACTTTTGAGAATTTAAAAATATTATTGAAAGGGCACCTTCTGATGAATCAACATACTAGTGGGGTTTAAACAGAAAGTTAAATCATTCCTTAATTCATCAAACAAACACATTACACATATCAGTGCCTTGACTTTGGCCCGATGTGTATTTGCGTAGATTAAAGACGAACGGATACATTCTGATGTCTTAAACACTATCTGATTCATTAAGATATTTTTACAAAGTGGCTGTTTTGACAGGAGCATCAATGTTCATCCACAGGTCAAATCCCCCCCAACGTGATCATCTCAGCCTCACAGTGAATGTACTTACTTGTAACAGCTGAGCTCCACCTATGAAATAAAGTCAAGCACATATAAAATTCTGTTTCATGTTTAGGGAGCTCTGCTGTTCACATGTTTAGAAACCTGAATTCTGTGATTTTATCCCTCCGCAGCAGCATTAAAAGGTGCTGTAGCACTGTCTTGAATGCATAGATGCGCTCATTCAGCTGCTTTTGAATAACAACTTTATCTGGCTACATATTCAACCATCAGTGGAACGTTTGAAATCAACCTTAATTGATTGGTGGTATTTGTCTTCTTCTCTTATTTCTTCTCACAGCTGGCAAGTACCAATCCCAGACCCAGCACAACTGTAAGCGGCTCTACAGCTAATCAACCCAGCACCACGATGAGTTTAAATCAGGTACGAGTAGGTGATCCCCTTCAGCAGCCGCAGCAGCCGCCAACTCCGCCCCGGCGCTCTTCCTCTTTTATTCCTATGCAAAGGTGGCGAGCATCCGAGCTGCTGCCTCATAGCTACACAACACACGTGCAGAAGCCAGTCGAGACAAACCCTAGATACAACTACAATTTTAGCCAAAGCCAGAGGCATGGCTGCTACATAGGGGGCGTTATACCAAGACAATACTGTGATGACCAACAAAATAATGTGTATACAGCAGCTGTATGGTACGACTCTGTGTTTCCCCCTCACGGTCAAAACCTCAGTGGCTACAAAAGACCCACGGCAGGAAACATAAACAGGGAAAGCTACAGATATGGAAGCACACAGAGCCGAGCGCCTGCGCACATGCAGGATCATGCCACTCTCCAAAACATGCACAGAGAGGTGTTCCATGAGGCTCAGGGCAACACGGGCAGTCAAAGGTTAAGACACACACGCAGCCACACGTTGGACAGCATCCACACGCGTGATGGCTACACTGAAAACATCCGAGCGATGGCGGGGCAGATGTATGGAGACTCGCCCTCACACAGGACGCCCACACAAACAGATGTGAACAGAAATGCACACACGGCAGCAGACACATACGCACATTCACACAACTACACACACAACCGTGCTCTGACCAGACACCACCATCTCCGGCTGTCTGGGGGACTCTGACAGAGTATTTCCGCATGCGTTTGAAACATGTTGCTTTACTGTGTAAATCTATGTATGATAATAAGATGGAACCTTATTTTTCTTCTCATTGTGTAAATACGGGAACTTCCTGAAAACTTTTGCTTAATTTCCTCACTGATTCAGTGTTACACCAGCTCTTGAACAATGAGTTTAGTTTGTATGACATCCTTTCTGCCACATTTATTTCTCCTCTTCTGCAATTTTCGCTTCAGACCACCTGGTTTGTGAACGCTTAACCTGCTCTTTGGTGTTTGTCCATGTATAAAATGTTGTATTACCTCTTCCCTTTTTGGGCTTTTCTTCTGTCTCAACTGTTTGTATCTCTTCTGTTTTAATAAATTAAATGTGAAGCCTCCTGCATGCCTGTCTGCTCCTCTTTTTGGGTTTCAGAAGCTGCCCTCTCTTCCGCTCTTTTCCTTCTATTAAATAATGTTTGCTCGCTGATCCTCTTGTTCTGGCCTGAGTTTTTTCTGCCTTGTCTTTATCCTTTGTTCTGTACTGCACACAAAAACCAGTGCATGTAGAACACCTGAAAACTCCCACATGGAAAACATTACTAATGATTGAGCCTTACATTTTTTAAAGAAATAGCTGAATTTTACAATAATGGAACACATTTTTTGCCACTGAGGGAATGATGAACATAAAACTGAGTATTAAGAAATCTTTTAATGGAGCTTTAAGCACACGCCATTTCAGATTTTACAAAATGTTAAATCTTACACTTGGGATCTTTAAACCTTTATTTTTTCCCCCCATGTGTAGTCCCATTGTGTGTAAATGTGTCATCTGAGACCCACAATGACACTTTAAGAATTTCTTACATCAGTATTGGCACATTTACATTAGAAAGCCTAATTTAAGGATTCCGTTCTTACTAATCAAACACAACCATTACACAACCATGTGTCAGTAGTTTTTTTAATGAACTGTAAATGCGTATCCATGTCTGGAGTATTGTAGTTCACCTCATTTGGCTCATTTACTGAGTACGGTAATCACTGAGCTGATTGGTGCCGCACCACGAGAATATAAGTTCACTGGTGCAAACTGGCCCACAACTGGGGGGCCATTATTCTTTTGTACACATTGGTGGAAAACATGATCACAACATTAGAATCAACTACAAAAGCCATTTTGTTAAGCTAATGCTTGAAAGGACATTCCTGGACGGATGGACTCGTGAGGATATCGGGTCTGACAGACGGGGGAAAATAGCAGTTTCTTTGTTGAACCGCTCTATTGATGCAGAACCATGACAGATTATTTCAACAGCTTGTAAAGATTTTTGAAAGCACTTTTTAGGCTTGACTGCCATTGACCTCCCCATCATGGAATTTACATCTTATCTGTGCCAAACGCCCATTAGTATGTGTGTGTTTTAGCCTGCAGACAAACGCTATCACACCCAGTTCAAAGTTCAGTCCGTATCTGCACAGTCATCACGAAGCAGACAGTCTGGTGTCACATCTGGGCAGCCAGCTCCCAAACGCAGCACTGGCGCCCGAAGGCATCAGTCCCTTTTTTGCTCACTCTATCTGTCTAGACCTTTCAATTTTTTGGTTAATCCTTATCACAATAAAACTCCCACAATCCCTGTGATAAATGGAATCAGTAAAACATACCCTGGGAAAGGATGCTGGGATCGTACCACCATCGTTAGCTGGGTTTTTTTTTAAACGTGTTCTGCGTAAATAAAGTCACAGAGCAGCATAGAAAAGATGACTTAACCGCATCAGAATTCCCTGGTTTTGTTATCATTTTCCCATTAGCCTGGAGTTCTGTCACGTTTATCCCTGTTTGTTGGTTATTTTATCCAGACAGTCAATGGTTTGAGCAGATGACAATCAAACGGCAAGAAAGCTCCTTTTGTGTGTTTGCTGTGTTCATTTTGATGTGGGGGAGGCAGGGCTGAGCCACAATCCTATATATACAATAGGATATAGTTATTGTTGTGGGATTAAGATATCTGACTGCCTGTCTGTCTGCCTGCTTCAAAATCCTGAGTTGGTATGTATGGATAGATGGATGCACACAGCATGATTCATATATCATGCACATGCAGCTGTCACACCCTCGTGTGCTACTTCATACAACATGCAGATGAGCTCAAAGTGATTGACAGCTCTTATTTAGAGCCATATTAACATGTATGTTTGGTACTAATTATACTCCAGGGACTCTCTGACATTGTGAAGTCACCTCTCGCAGCTCTTTGATATGGTGAGGGGAGCAGAGCACACTTCTTTATAGTATATGATGTAAAGAATATTTTTGTGTATCCTGTGTGTGTGTGTTTTATGAACCTGTCCCAGCTGTAGCTCACATCCCTTTGACCAGAATATGCCTTTTTCCATCCTTCGCTGCTCGTCATCCGTATCTCGTTTGTATCTGTGGTGCGAGGGTTCTTTGTTGTCCTTTAACGCCCCTATTGTGATACAGTATTCCCTTGATTATGATGTTTTTGTAGTGTCCATTTTTAAAATAAAAAAACACTATTTTTGCCAGTATCCCCCCCAATGGAAAATTGTACAATTCTATATTACGTGTTATTTGATTTGAACCATTGTGGTTAGTAGCTGTGGATTTATAGGATAAATTGGACCACCAATACAATGTTTAACAAACCAGAAAGAGAATATATAACACACAATACTAATATTTTCTTTTTAACATAGTTTTATTATATTCTTAAATCAAGTGTGCTGCATCCCCAAATGTCCACACATAATGTGCATTAAGACAGACAGGTGATGACTTCCATAACATTAGTATCTCCTTGAGACAATGTTTAAAGCTACTTATGTCAATCTTAAATCACATGTGACATTGTTTATGCTGGGGTAGGTTAAATGCCATACTGGGCCTTTTTCCCCCTTGAGCCTTGTAGCAACTGAGATGATAAATAAGGACATAGACAATGCAGTAAAATTGATTGATTGATTGATTGATTGATTTAACTATCTATATAATGCTAATAAGGCAGGATTATAGTGACCAATGATGTTCAATGAATGAGTTACATGTCTGTTCATGGCGACTTCATTTTTACTGCATATTTTTATGTTTTTATAGGTTCAATAATATTTAATAAATAATCTATAGTTTGCATATGACCCATATTAATAAGCATTGAATTATCTTTTTTAATCTCAGGAAGCCTGGGATGACATTGCATACCAGGGGCCCTCAGGAGCCCCAAACTCCGAGAGCATCCTTGGCAGCGGCAGTCGCGCTCCGCAGATAATGAGCAAAAGCATCGACTCTGGAAGTGGTGAGCACACTCTTGAGATGACGCCACCTTCGTGTTTGTCCATTTCAACTGTCAGTCAACATCAGACTCGGTGTGTTTGTGTACTCGGGCTTCCTGCCACCGAGTGTGTGCACACAATATGTTTATCAGTCCGCCTGTGCTAATATTGTACCGTGCGTGTCGAGCGTGCAGTAGCTACATCTGCAGTACCTTTAAAAAAAACAGTCTTTAGATCTCATTTCTTCTTGGCCTACATACTGGATAATGGCAAAAATGGAGCCATTAACTGTGTTTTCCTCAATGCCAGGAATGTTTTTCATGTGTAGATCTGACCTCAGAATCAACACACTGATGAGACGGCTGCTAAGTGAGCCAGATTAGCATACAGGCTATTGTGTTTAACGTGTAAAAGGAAAAAAAAGCCCAGCAAAGTGTTCAGAATTCATTCACTCACCCTCACTCAGCTCTGGAGTGTGAGTCACTGGGGATGCTTTCCTAGCTGTCAGCTCGCCATCAGCTCAGAGTTACAGTGAAAGCCATTTTCTAAAGGATGGAAGGATTTTGACACATTGGGGAGATTTGTAATAGTTCCAAGGAAATTACAATAAGGGTTTCTGTGTAAAAACGTATATTTTGTGGTTTTTTGTTTGTCTCAACTGCTTGCCAAGGAAAGATGTATTTAACCTCATCCAATGTTTCACACAACTGATTCATCCCATTTATTAGTAGGATGTAAACATGTTTTATGTTTTCATGCCTATTTTCAGGATTAACATTAATATATAGCTTAACCTTGATATTGAACAATGCAACCAGGAATATCGAGTCAAAAGCTATTTCCCCACGGTCAAGCTAACACATGCAATGATAATTTTAGTTCATTACATTACAGGTGTTGAAGCTTACGTATTAGCAAGCATCCAGCCTTTCCTCTCACACTTTTGTCCTGTTGCTTGTGTTTTTGCCTCAGCCGCTCATCCTGCTGCAGCTGCCAACGGAAGCTACGGCCACTATGGCAACAGTGATGAGGAATGGGATGATGGGTTTCCCCCACCTCCCTCTCCCCGCTCGGTGGAGGAAATGGGTAGAGATTTCCCTCTGACTCCTTCACAGCCGAGGTACTCCCCTGCCTAACAATAATACCCATAATGCATCCTGCCATCAGCACTCACTGACGCCACACAGAACTATTACAGTTATTATATTCTAACGACGCTCTTAATATGGACCTCTGTTATGAGATTAAGAAGAGCCATTACGCTAAATATTACAACCCACATTTGCATTATTTAGACTATTTGGCTCTAATTGCGAGAGCTACTTGCATTATGCATAATTATGGTGAAAGCATAATAAAGTCAGTTCTGTAGGAGTATAAACAGCTTCTGTGTGGGTCTTGTTTATGGGGTTTTCAGTATGAAAATATGTAAATGTGCAGACAGATTTGGCCTTTGACTTTCCTCAAAAGTTTTCACTTTTGAAATGTTTCTACCGGGGAAAAAAAATCATGTTTGTTTTAATTAAAGAAAAGAAAAAAGAGAGAGAATCCAAAATATATGCACACACACCAATTAGTGATGGTGAAGTTGACTACTGACTTTATCGCATCCTTTTCACACTGGTAGTAAACACATACAGGCCAGGCACAGGAGCAGTGGCCTGCACTTTGCCAATGGGAATTGGGTGCCTTGCTCAGGGGCACCCCAGCCCATCACCCATTCTGGGATTTGAACCGGCAACCCTCCGGTTACGAGGCCAATTTCTGAACATACAGTCATTTTTGAAGACTTCATATGAATGAATGTAGCAGTGCAGGCATTTTTTTGAATTCTGTAAATACATTTTAATCATCTCTCATAAATCGTCTTGTCTATATTGAGGCAAGGTCAGAATAAATATTGAGATTATTGTTGGATGTGTTAGAAGTCAGCTATATTACACACGTGATACTCCAGCAGAATCTCTTGGTGTGTTTGCTTGGTTTGTATTCTGAACTCTTTCCTACGCATCTATTTCAGCTGCTTGTTTTCTTAAGAAGTTTCTTCTGTCTTAGCAAACAGCCACACACCAGGAATCAGAAACACAGCCACGTCTCACTTCTCCTTTGTTTGTCTGTAAATTTACATATATACAGTCTGCGCCTCAACTTTGCCAAATGAGTGGAGGTAAGACAAGTGGAGGTTGCCTGTTGCGGATGTGGCCTTGAATATCTTGATAGAAAATGCATTTGGACTCTCCAAACATCAAGTGAAATGGATTCATTTGCATACAGAGCAAATAGGAACCAGTCCCTTGTGGTCTCAGCAAGTGCATGTTTAAACAAATTTAAAACCTTCCCAAAAGGGCTGATCCAACCGGGCTTTGACGGGAGAGTCAGTGATTGACAGCGCTTTCTTTTCAACTGAAGGACTGAGGAACTGTTGTTTGATAGTGAGTTTCAGAAGCAGCAACACTTGGCTACAGACGATCAACTGACCAAAGACAACAAGCCTCGCAACAGAACATCCAAGAGCATGGACCTCGGTGAGTGCACACACACACACACACACACACCATTTCCAGTACATCAATTATTGAACCAACACACAAACCATCTTCTTGTTCCAATCATCTCACCCGTACATGTGTAATCATGGACCCTGACAACACACATACGAGCACAGCCGTGATCACACGCTCTTATCAGTACATTTCTTTGTAGTGATACATAGCCCTCACCCATTATCCAGCGCCTGAGGGGACTTGACCCTCTGATCTCATAAATCCCGGGGGCTTTTCAGTGGACTGCATGAATGCACCATCTGGTGGATGTGTGCGTATATTCGCTGTGTGTGAATAAATGAAAGGCGCGGGGTCTCCAATCTCTGGCTTTTCGTATGTGTGGATAGCCACCCATAAAGGCTTATTTCCACGCATTAACCCAGGCCGACCCCGGTTTATGCCGTCCTTTCCCCATCTCCTTCCAATCTTTTTGTTCTTCTTTCTTGTTTGTTTCTCTTTTTGTTTTGATATTTGAATCTGCGGCTGTTTGGATATGGCCAATAGGCTACCTTTCTTTTTCCTCCATCTTTTTCCCTTCATTCCCATCTAAAATCTGTTCATCGCTCTTCCCTTTCTCATTTTGCTTTCCAATTGCAATTCATTAGAGTTAGGGGATTGGCTATCTTCCTGCAGCGCATGCCTCTGCCACCCACGCTGATTGGCTTTCATTATATTCAAGGGGAGTCTGAACACACACTCCCTCTGTTGTGTCCCAGTGAGGAGCCTCTCCAATACCCAACACTATTTGTCTCCACCTTTCTAGCTCCTCTCTCCAGCACTGGCCATCCTCCATTTCAGTCTGTTCATGTCTCAAAACTCTCCAAATTCAGAGGATCGCTTTGATAAATCAACTTGATTAGAGCTGATTTGTGATCGCTTTATTTAGGTGGATGATGTGTTATTAGAAAGTAGTTGACTACAATTATGATGTTAAATGCAATGTTGGTTCTAACAGCCTGGGATTATTTTTGAAATTAAATTAAGGTTTTATTATTTGGATACTGCTCATCTGCTATAACCATCCTAACACAAATGGTTTTCCTAAATTAGGTAAATTCCAGTCTTTTCTTCATGCGACAGTAGGTTCAAAAACAAGTTCATGTTTGTCCAGTGGTCTGTATTTAAGCCTCAGATGCTCCACAGTGCAGGTTAGCTTTTAGCCTCAGTAAACACTTGAGAGTGAGAGGTGAGCTTCTCTCGCTGACCCTGGATGCCTCGGCAAATAGTCTATTGACACAGCGCTTCCACTTACCCACAATCCTCACATGTTCTGCCTTCACACAGCGGGGGAGTGTGACTCATTGACATCATAACCGTACTACACCATAGTGAGGAGGTTTTGGTTCAGTGTTTCAAAGATTTCTTTATTTTTGACAACTACTTTTATCTAAATGAAAAACTGTAAACGCATGACCAGGTCTGACAGTAAATCTGTCCAAGTGCTTGTTTTCATGGAAAGACAAGTGATGGAAACAAATGTCTTTTTTCAGGTCTGATATAATCTATGATTTGTTTTGGGAAAGTTGTCTTTGCATCTGCTTTTCACTGCTGCAGACGTAATGACTAAATCACTTAGTGACTAAACTACAGTATATCTTTTGTTTTTTGGTATCGGCCAAAACCAACTGCTCATCACTAAATTAATGAGCTGTCTGTCTCCCTCTGCCAAAAAGACTCTTCTGTGTAAAGATACAGCAAGATTTACTTTCCTTATTTTTTAAACAATATGTGCTAAAGTCCTGGAAATTGTGTTTTTGTTTTCACTTGTAACATAGCAGCGTTTTCTGAATGTGTCCCAAAGCAGTTTAGCAGAGAATAGGCAACCGGCCCGTTGCTCCTGTACAGTTTGTACATGAAACTGATCACATTACACAAACTCACTTTAATACAGTTTTTACATTAACACATTTCCTCCAAAAAACATCTTAATTTAAAGTAAAAAAGTCAATAAATGTTGTCAGTCATCCAGGTTGAAGAGAATTCTTGGAAATCCAACTGGCCGTCCTTTAGTCTTTTTAAAGATGTTTCACCTCTTATCCTAGAGGCGGCTTCAGTGCTAAATTAGCTTGTGGGAATCCCAGAGATATTAACGGTCCGGGTTTACTGACTGTTATTAGTGCTGGTTGCTGGTAATTTCAGTTATTAAAGGCTGTGGATCATCCCGGTCTGTGAACGACTGTACAACTTTGGTAGGGAGGGATCCCAGGACAGCACTGTAGGAGCCCAAACCGGTGTCATAAACCGCCGCCTCTGCTCACTGATTGTTTTTTACAGTTTAACAAAGATGGATTCTTGTGTTTTCAATCACGCAGTTCCATCTTTTGTCCACATTTTTTCCAATTATTCATCTTCCAAACATTAGCAATCCTTGTTTGAAGACACCGTTATCACAGCTGGACTAATAAGGTCTACTGATACTGTGTAGCAGTGGCATCATAAATAAAAACAAATGCTATGTCACCTGACCATGCGCATGCTCCTGACTTTACCCATAAAGTCCTATTTTTTGATACTTTACAATGCAGAGCCTATTATTTCCTCTTTGCAACCAACCGCCAGAGGGCAAATGAGATGCTTTGGCTTCATAATGTGTGTTTTCCTTCTTTATATGGAAGCTGCATTAGTTAGGAAGCCCATGGAAATGCCAAACTCAATAAATATATATATATATATATATTATATCTTATCTATTTATTTATTAATTATTTTATTACCTGCATTTTCTTTCTACGACTTTCTCATCGTCATCATCATTATGCCGCTGGTCCTGAACCTCTTTCCTGACACTATACCACCCCACATCTGTCACCTCCCTTCTCTTTCTCCTCTCCTTTCATCACATTTTTCCTTCTACCCCGTGCCCTCAGCATTCTGCTGTGCTATCATTTCCCCTGCCCTGCACCAATCAGTCCAGCAGTAAAATTGGCCTCATAAAAAATTAAAAGGATTATTTAAGAGAAATGGCTGCATAATGAAAACCTATTATTGTATGCGGCGGTGTGCCGCCCGTGGCTGCTGCTGCCGGCCTGCAGCAATCCTGTTTAGTTAGATTGGGTGACAATGAGTATAGTGCGTTTTCTCCCATTGTCTCCACTCTATCTGGTGTCATTTTCTCTTATAACCACAATATCCCGGTTTCTTCAGGCTTTTCTTTTTCATTTCCTCCTGCAGTCTGCCTCATTTTGTCTCTTTGTCTGTCTTCATATACACTGCACACAATTTTCCCCCAGGGTCAAGACTTTTCCATATTTAGAGTTTATTTACTTTGTGACAAACTGTGTTTTCTTTGTTCCAGTGGCAGATGAAAGCAACATGGACTCACTGGTCAGACGAAAGAATGGTGAGTTGATATAATCTTAAAACACAGTGAGTGAGATAGAAAACTCCCTTTTTGAAATTCCACCAATCTGCTCCAGTCTTTGTCCATTCACATCTTTATTTCCCATTCTTTTTGGCCCATGACGCTCCCCCAGCTGACAGAGTTGAGTTGTGAGGCACTTAGCGTCTGAGCTCTTGCTGCTTTATAGCTGTTCGGGTCAGGGCTAGCACAGTGCTCAATCCTCACCCAGCTGACAGCCCGCATTGCACAACAATGGCTTTCCTCTGCCCCCAGTTCTGCCTGGTTCTATTTCACAGCAAGTCTGGGTCCAAATGGAAGGAGGAGTATGAAGTTCTGACTGGTTGGTTTGAACTGCAGTGCATCTTGTTTGCTCTTTAGAATTGTCGTGTTTTATTTCTCGAGGTATACCAGGACAAAGACTCCTTCAGACACATACTGTATATGTCAAACAATGACAGAGTAACTCCAAAGGAATACATCTGGAACAATCCTGGTGTAATGAACAACAGAACCTAATTCAAGTTGCCACCATGGAAGCATATGATTTGATGATGTCCCCAAAGAATGCCACTCAGTAACCAAAAATGGTAATTAAAATCTAAGCCGCCCCAGATCTCATGGAACTACTAGTTTGAAAAATTAACACTAAGGCTCAAATAACTATTTAAATCTATTCCTGCCAAGCCGACACGATGCATCCGTTATAGGCAGTCTTTTCTGCATGTATGGATGCTTCTCATATCATACTCATTGTCTAACTAGGAGGTATAACCAAAAAAAAATCAAATCAATGCTTATTTCCTGAACTTTTCAGGTATATCCACAAGTAAGAAAGGACTCCTTTCAAAGTGCTTACGCCCATGTTTACTGAAAGCCATTAAACTCATTCTTATTTCACATTTGTGGACTATGCTGATGTAACTGCAATCCCTCAAACAGTGATTAAGCTGCACGTGTGAATTTTCATCTCTCTTTTATCTCACATGTTAGTGCTGCTTCTGGAACTCCATGTGCAAAATATAGCACAGGAAATGTTCACTTTTCATAAGCATCACTCCTAAACTAATCCACAACCATTATTTGTTATTGAGGTTTGAATGAGAAAAGAGATAAAAGCGCTCAGCAATGGAACATGGTCCATTTCTAAAGAGAGTGACAGTGAGCCCATCTCCTCTTTTCAGTCTTCTGGAAGAGATGAATTATTGTGCTCCAGAAGCAGAACAGCAAGCATTCCGCATTAAAGAATAATATGACAGTTTAAGTATTCAGCAGTCAACTATAATGAGGCTAATGGCTCGTGCACACTAGGCTGCACGATGGGCAGAATATAGGCTCAGTCTGTGCTGACAAAGCAGAGTTTTCCCTGTGTCACTGCGGGTTGTGTTGCCAGCATAAATATAAAGCAGATGGCTGCAGAGTTTGTGGTGCATTGGTGAGCTGCAAACGTGGAGGTGCGCTGAGTTTGTGTATGACAAAAAGGCTCGCGTGAGAAATTAATCATAGCCTTCATTTCACTCCTGATGCTAGGAGGTAGGCCTCTGACACACACACATTTACACGTGCACGCACACGCACATGGACACAGCAAGCTCTTAAATCGACCTGCGGCAGCCAACTGAGCCTGTTGCCAGTGGAATACAAATGTCCCTAACACCTTTGCTGCCCTGAAACCCCCGATACTCGGCTTTCCCACAAGTACTTTGTCCTGAGCCCACCCCTTTTCCCCTTGATATATATAGCCAACACTTCCCTTTGTTCATTCGCCACGATTTTCCTGGAATTTGTGATCAGTATCCCCTACAGTCTGCGGTTTAAAGAAAGCCATCCTTTTTCCCCACTGTGGCATCCCTTTCGTCTCATTCACCGATGTTGTGGCTAATGCATATCGACAGGCCTTTTGTGTGTTTTCCATATTTGCTGACGCAGTGTGATTGCCTGGCTTCCTGCAGCATATGCAGCCTCCCTCCTTAAATGGACTCGGTGTTTCTTTATGGGCTTTGACATATTTCATTAGGCGGATGGTCTAAAGAGGCCTGCCTGGCTTCTTTAATCTGGCTAAAACCCTTTTTCTGTCCAGCTAGTGCCACTGTGAGGAGCACTGTGCTCCGCCTGCTCTCCCTCTTTTGGCTCCTGCGTTTTCCTTCTCTCTCATACACCCATCTTAGGAGTTTCCATCTTCAACAGTGCTTTTACTATTCCCCATCTTATTTCATTCATCTGCGATTCTATTCTTGTTCTTACTTGCTCCTTTTCCCATCACTGATTATGCCGTTTCTGGCTTGTCACCAAGCTCATCCTCATTTTAAGTATTCCCTCAATCCTAAATCCTCCTTTCTACATCCATTTGTCTTAATGATCACATTTTATTCACTCTCTTCCTCAGGTTTGATTCCGCTCTTTCGCTCCTTACCTGCTTTATCACAGTATGTAGTAGAACTTTTATTAAAAAAAAACACTCGCAATAATTTGCGTAGTAATTATCCGTTGAAGCACATGTCAAGCAGGCATTGACCATCTTTGCGTAATATGTTCCATTTGACATGTCAATTTCAGTTAAAAGTCATCATTAAGTCACGTTAAATAGCCTTGCAGACTCTAAGAACCTTGATACAGCGTCATTTGCGGTACATTTTTGCCCTTTGCCTGTCAAATGTTAAAAGCTACGATTAGGGGGAGTTGAACCTGTAGATTGATACGTCTTTTCCTGAAGTCACTGCAGGTCTCCTGTGGCCACGCTGACATATGGCAGCGTCAAGCATTCTGATACCTGCATTACAGTTAGATGGATGATCCTCACAAAGGCAGAATTATGCAGGTGTGATTGAGTGTAGCACTCTGCACTCTTTTAACTGCCAAGTGTTTGGCGTGCGACCCACTCCACACTCCAACCCTCATCCATACCGTGCCAGCACCCCCCTGTGCTGCTGTAATCCAGCAGAGGTAAGCAGTAATTATGAAATGGCCTTTAAAGTCCCCTTCAGTTAGTAGAGCCATTCATCTAGTCAGGGACTAAATACATAGCGTCCATACGTCTCCCTTCTCTCATACATCCAAACAGCTTAACCCAATTACTGCCAGAGTCGCGCCTCCACCCAGCGATAGCCTCTGCCTCTGATGCAGCTAAGTGCAGCATTCTCAGTGATTGGACATGTCTGGAATAGAAGTGGATGTTCCATAACATGAATTGAATATGCTTTTACTGGGCCTCGCCGGTTTGAAATGTTTTAAATAATGCATTGTTTGTGTATACATCATTTTGAGATTGACCTAAAAGACCATCGCAACATGATTTCCAATCTTAAATATTAGATTTCCACTTTATTAAACACGGAACACTTTAGCAACTTTGTGCGTGCACTTTTAACGACATGAAACCATTTATCCAGAGGTTGTGGACCAGTTTATCTCTGCTATAATATAAAGACCTACCAGGCTTCTACTAAACAGGTTTTTACTGTAAACACAGAAAGAGGATTGAATCCAATAACCTTTAGGCAGAATGGTGACAGGAGGCTCACATTTATAGGTTGTAAGTGTGCCTCTTTTTTTTTTTTTTACTGCTGTCCACAAAATGACTCTGCTGTTTATTGTCTGGTACTGAGATTGGATACTGGATAAAAGCTTGTACATATATATATCTTTTATATATGTATTCATGTCCCTCTATACTATGTAGGTGTGTGTATTAAAAGAGCTACAGCTCTTTTAATCCATGGCCAGTGCAAAAGGGACACTTTCTTGTAACCGTGGCAACCTTTCAACTCATCTCCTCCAAAGCTGCTGGCTGTGGAATACAATGCAGTGCTAAAACCTGCTGAAAGCACAGTGTTCAGTTTAAGTTAGAATAAAATAAATGCAAAAGTAATTTAAAAAAGTAATTAAAATAAAAATCCCAAGTTAAATCGACTATATCTATATCTTTTTACTGTATAGAAAGTTTATGTTTTCATGTCCAAAATGAAGCAGTTGAGAAGGCATTAACTGAAGATAATGTTATTGCCACAGCTCAGATGCAGCAGCATTACAGCTGTGAAGGGCATCTGACACCTTCCCCAGCCCGTTTGGCCGTTTGTCAAATATGTGCACCAGCTTGAATCAGTGGCAATCAGGCAGACATGATGTGAACACGTCCGCCAGAGCATCTGCTGGCACACTGGGCAGCGATATGTGATAAACGCCGATTTCACCCTCCATTGAATTGAGTTAGCGATGTTAGCCACCACTTCTCTGCCCATCCATCCTATTAAAACCTCATTATTCATTTACCTCCAGCGTCAACCACCTGACATGCTTGGAATGAACCCTCCACACATTTCAGACAAACTCAATGCTAATATTTCCTTAAATATATCACAAGTCAAGGACACATTCCCTTTTACAGGCAGCATTTTTACTTTTTGCTTGGATAAATTCACACAATTTTCATTATGCATACATGTCTGCAGACATTCTGTGTAGTGCAGCAGTTGTGCTCCTAGTTTAATTCTATCAAGCTATGAGCTGGACAGCTGTAATTACATTTGTGACACAAATCCTGCCTCTCCAATTGAGCATTTTATTCCTGAGCTCTCCCCCTCTCTATTTATAACCCCTTATTTCCCATAAATCCCTCTTTCTCCCAGAAAGTCAATTTAAGACTAAAAAGGCAGCCCCACTTAACTTCCTTTTCACATTTTGCTGCTATTGCTGCTTCGGTTTCACTTCCACTTTTTCACTGCTTCACTTTGAAGTCTCTGGAATAGTGGGGGGGGGGGGACCCAAGCAAATTAAGCAGCAAATGATGTAGCAGAGAAAATTCCTCCCCACAGGAAAGTTTTAGAACCAATCCTCACCTGTTTACCTCTTCGCTGCTAGTCAAAATCCTATTGTGATACGTATTTTGGTGGAGACCTGGGTAGACGTTTCTCCGCTGAAGTGTCCTTTTCCACCTCCCAATTATTCCTGCAACTCCCCCAGCATCTCCGCTGCTGAATAAGCTGAAGCCTCACTTTCCTCTTCCTCTCTCCTTTCTTACATTTGGAGGTGTTCATATGTGAATGCAGCATGGCAACAGTAAATGTGTTAATGAACGTTATTACAGTTTTATTTTTGTATTTATTTCTTTAACTGAAATAACATATTTACCTCCAAAATCACGGACCGACTAGTAAGAACTCACATGAGCTCATGGCAAAATCTATATCCTGCAGAGTCCACATGTTAATACACAAAAATATCTATTGTGTTTCATTATTATAAAAGCTTAGTTCTTCAGGACAGATAGACATACATTTCCATTTAAATATAGTAAAATGCCAAGCCAACAACTATTATCTTTTACTTTTAAAGTAGAATGTTATGTTAGAGGGTAGATTCTAAATATTAAATTAATCTGAGCTGTGTCATTAAAAAATTCTTATCAATCTGTCCTCAGAGACCGCTTGCTCAAGGTGAGACAGTTTAAATTATGTAACCCTTAGGTGTCATACAGATTGTTACATTTAAATACTATTAATTAGGTCCAGAAAAAGCAGAACATAGTCACTTGAATGTCGGGTCTGAGACAAAGGGATAAAGTATGAAGTCAAACTCTTTAAAACTGCTCCATCCTCGTCTCCTGCAGATCTTTTATGAAGACATCTGTTCAATTTCAGGGAGCATTAGGGCTCCAAATTTGGATGAAGATGTCATTTCAATACAAAAACATTCCCATCAGTTGAATGTATTGTAAGCAGTGGGGCAAATGTCTCTATTAGCTGAAGCTTGAGTGAATTTAACACTTAAAATCATCCTGCCACATAATATTTATGACAGTATTGGTTTTCAGAGCGACTCTCCCTCCTCCCTTCACATGCCAAAGCCTTATTTATTTTCTCTGCTCTCCCTCTCTCCCTGTGTTGAGCATGCAGCCACCTCATCCCTCACCGTCTTCTTTCCATTGTGTTTCAGAACCTTCTGCTGATGGAGTTCTGGGCCCAACCTTGGGCCTGTGGAAGTCCAGCTCTCTGGAGAGCCTCCAGACGGCGGTGTCGGAGGCCAAGCAGAGCCACATCCAAGCCCAAGTGCCTTTTCACCGTCCACGACCACATGTGGTCAGAGGAAGGGGATGCAACCAGAGCTTCCGGATTGCTATCGACAAGTCCTATGATGGACCTTCTGAAGATGGTAAGAGGGGTCCAAATATGTGCATAAGACGCTAGCTAAAGAACTGTAAACACGCTGCAGTTCATTTTAATGACTGCGTCTTTTTTTAACCATCCCTGCGGCTATGATATAAGAGTTTTTTCCCCTCAAATTGGTATTCATTTTAAATTAGGTCCTGCACTGCCAATGCACATCCCTTAGGCTTTGTAACACACTGGCACTTAAGACGAGCCGGAGGCCTGCCAAGGGACAATGCTTAGCCTAAGTACCTTAATGAAATGCTGCATCATTTTAGTCAGTCAGCAATTTGGGAAGAGCAGGTCTATTTCATTCCTTCAGCGCTTTAAACACTGGATGTTCCATCTTGCACATGTGCAGATTGAGTAATTATACCAACAAAGTCTCCTAGGTGACCTCTAGGTGGTTGACCCCTGGGTGGGTGACCCGGAAACATGTATATCTACCCTAACCCTAGTCAGCTCGTAACCTGGTGCTGGTGCTCTCATCCACCTGAAGCAGCACCTTGCTGGAAAGAACATAGACAGACATCAGAGAAACGTAGGGTGACTTTGCTTGATCGGCCACATGTTAGTAAATGAGCACTTTCCAGCTGTGGGCGCCGTGGCGCTTAGGCTACATGAACCATGGAATTTGTAGAAGTGGCCCTTCTGCTTAATCTTCAACCAGCGTCCACAGTAAGTTACGGGGAGAAGCAGAAGATGCTGTCCAAGGCGTACAAAATCCCAACCTTCAGTGGGATCAAGATAACTATGAACAAATGTCCCGTGTAGTCTCTGACTCTGAAGCAGGAGGTTACCACCCTCATGGAGAAAGAAGGCATCAAAATAATGACACCTCAAGCACAATTCAGGGTGTGTTAATTGGCGTATTTCAGATTGTCCCAAAAAAAGATTGTGGTTATTCGCCCATTCTGGACCTCAGTGGATTAGACAAGTTCCTCAAATATCTCCCCTACCACATGCAACACGTAGCAGATCATACCATAGCATGTAGAGACTGCTCAATATCAGTGCCTATTTTAATGGCCCAGTAATGCAACTTCACAGGTGGGACCTCTGTTTTGCCTTTCATGGCCCTTCTGCACTGGCCCAATATAGGTGTGAGGGGCCGTCAGGGACTTTATTCAGAAATAACACTCACACACATGTGAAATGTGCTCTTAATGCTCTTGAACTGCTTCCACACAAACAACTGAAACACTCTCGCACATTTTAGTGAAATAGCATTTCAGTAGTGTAAGCAAGCGTTTTACTTGCATCTCAGTTAAAACTGGTTTTCTGCCACTTTCACAGCATTTGTTTTTACAATCAAAATACAACCTCCTCAAAGAGAATATGTGAAAGTGAAATGTCAGAGCAGTATAAAAGTGCCCCAGTTCACGGCATGATTCACGTTAGCCACGCTACACACAACGTACCACAAGGATCAGGCTCAGCAACCGACCATCTCACCCCTGAGCCGGGACACGCTGAACAGTCACATTGTGTCGCTCCCCCTCCGGACAACTGCAGCTCTAGGCTGGAGAGAATATGCATCTCCTTATCTAGGGCAACGTCCCGGCTCACACTGGAAACGGTCAGTTGCTGCAAATGTTCTCATTTGACTAAGTCCTGATGGTCTTCGCTGATGCCGGTGTAGTTTGAAGTAGGCTGTTCAACTGAAATGACCATTGTGAACAACATTTTTCTTTTTACTTTAACTTTACTGAATAACAACACTTACAATGCTATAACAATCATGAGCTCAAATTTATCAAATACAGAATAAGTGCATAATAATGAGATTCACAATCATTAATTAAAGATGTAGTCTATCTAATAAAAATAAAATAAGGTTATTAGAAAAAGCATCACTGCCTTTACTGTTAAAATACCCAGATTTATTGAAATTTTAGTGTCTCAAATGCCACAACCAATGTGGCTGAAATAGCATTTCAATAGTGTGTGAGAGGATTTCCCTAGTATAGGTTTGAGCACTTCTGTATGTACGACAGTGTTTCTGGAAGTGTGTATGAGGTTTTCCACTTGTATGGGTTTCAGTTGTTTGCGTGACAGTGTATGTAAGATCATTCTGTATAAGGTCCCCGACGGTCCCTCATAGTTCAGCACGCATGCATATTAAGTTTAAATGAATAATAATGTATTCCATCTACTGTGTCCATTGTCATCTTCCATCTCTCTGTTCACTCTCCCCAGATGACGACTTCTCGGAGCACAGCTCCGGTCATGAAACACCTGTCAGCAGCTCCTCTCGCCAGGACCTGGATGCAGAAGAAGGAAAGAAGAAAAAAACCAAAGGGAAGAAGAAAGAGAAGAAGAGCAAAGGAAAGAAGAAAACTGATGAGGCTGTAGAGGACACTGAGAAGAAGACCAAGAAGAAAGGATTCACCCTCTTAAGGTAAGCGCTGTCCCGTCGTTCCTAAACTGAATCTGCCTGACAGACATTAGCTTCTGTCAACATTTGGTTACATTTGGGGGAGTTTTCTGACGATTTCAAATGTATTTCTTTTTCTCAAGTGGAAGAAAAATGTTAAAAGTAGATAAAGAACTCCACTCCCGGGCCCCAAGGCCTTCTGGAGCATCATTGAAACTACAATTACTATGCTCAACTCGAGCTCATTTTAAGTGGAGGTTCACTGGTGATGTATCTCTTCATCTGTGCACAGCTCAGATCACTGCGGGTCAGGTTTGCCCATCAGGATTTAGATAACACAAAACAACAGATAAAACTAAATCTGCACAATTCTGGTTTTGAGAGGAAATCAAAGCAAAACAGGTCCATCCTGCCCTATTTTCCTCTGTTTAGGTTTCAACAAATTACCCACCGAACAGATCCGGATTATAGGCCACAGGATTATTGGACCTTCCCTGTAATGGAGGGTATCTATTATCTTTCAAAGAGAGTAAACTCCCATTGACACTGTACCAACCTTAACTGCTTGTCACCCCTTTATCAACATGTCCCCATGGTGAATCCAGCGGTCCAATCCTCCAACAGCAAGCCTTATCTATTGGCTGCGACACAGTGTGGTCAGTGTATCACTGCACTTCCAACACTTGAGATTCAATTAGACTGTGGCAAGAGATAGCGCGGCTGAGCACTAGCCTACAGATGGCAGATAAGAAAGCAATCGGCTGCAGTGTTGTGGCCAGTAATGGAAGAGATGTGGACAGGGTTAGACCAGCAGTGGTGCGAAGGGCAAGTTGAAGGACACCGGACGACCGCCTTTACTCAACTTACAGTAAAAGGTGTGTTAGAAGGGATGGAATGGCGATTTTATCCACTTTACAGAGACTTCTGTACTGCACATGCAGTATACAGTAAGTCCTAAATTAAATTCAAGACCTCATGTTGTCAGGATTAGAAAGATGTGTTTTAAACGGCACAATAGGACACAAGGTTTCTGCACAAATATCATTTTAGTTTACGAGTTGTGCACAACGGTTTCCAAATGCTTGCATAAAAGTTTCCACGTGGCTTTGGTGTCACACAGAGATGGACTGAATGACTCATAACTGTTTGATGATCCAGTTCAAACATTGACTAAACCTAAAACTGGCATATTTTCATGTCATTGAATGTGTTTTTTAATGTATTTGTGGCACTTGCGGCATTAGTCTTGGCAGCTAACGCACACCATTCTGGTGACATAAGATGAAGGGCGACCCATTCTGTCATGACTAAATGCTCACACCGTCAAATCACTTTGCCTTTGCAAACCTTTTGAAAAGGCAACTCCAGTCAGAGACACTCAAAAGATCATCACACATTTTATCTAGACAGAGAGACAAAGAGCGCTTTTCCAACTACAAGAGGAAAGGGCTTCGTAAAAAGCCTCCTGATTGTTACAGCGCACACTAGCCTTCCTCCCTCTGGCCTTTATCTGGCTGCCTTGATTGTTATTGAACTTGAAATATGACTTAATTAGCTGGAGTATTGCATGGCTCAATCTAATTGCAGCTCTCAAATGCTATTTTACTTCAGTGGCAGCATTAGGAAAAGGGCAAATTATAAACATGTGACCTCAATTCACCTCTGCCGAGGAAGTGCCTACAATAGCAGCTTAGCACAGCTGATGTTTGAAGCCTCCTCCCAACGGCCTAAAATGTGTAAACTAGACTAATATTTGCGATCAACCCATTTCTTAGGGCCTTGCAGTTTGCTATAGAACGTTCAAATTTTTCATTTTAGCAAGCAGGAGACATCAGAGATATTTTTTAATTCCAATCGTGTCACCCAGTTCAAGACATCAGTGGATTTATGGTGCAAGCTTTGTGAAAGGTTGTTCTTAGATGCAATATGAAGAAGATACCGCTTTCTGATGATTTTGTCACTTCATCCCGTTTTCTAAATAACCAAAGACAAAGGTTACCTTCCTTTGGATGTTCCGTGCTAAAGATTGAAAGCTTTGCCTCATCTGAATTCAGAGGACAGCGCTGGGCTCTTTGCTTGGATCGCAGCCTTCGGGGTAAAGTCGGTGACAACCTGCCCCAAAGACCAACACCACAGCTCTGCCAGCTCTATGATTTCCTGCCACATGTTCCTGTGGAATAAAGAGAGTGATCATAGGTTTCAGATGCTGTTGGCACTTTATATTTAAGAAATGCTGTTGATTCAGTCATTGAACACTGTTCAGGATGGAATCTAACACACCTGAAACAGTTGACACCTTTCTCCAGGTTTTCCACTCGTCTCACCTGCTGCTGGATCTTACCATCATTTCTAGCAGCTTTACAAATAGTAGGACTTCTTCGTTAGCTCATAGTTTGGCTACTTTTTGTCAACATAATTCACATCTTGGTTTAATGTAGTGACTTATTCTGGAGGCCAGGGCTTGAAGGGTGCACCTTGTGGCTAATATCCTCTTAGTGTCGCTCTCAGGTGACATTTAACACACTACTGTGTGTATTTTTATGTCATTGATTCCCCAGATGTGGGTCAGCAAGTGCAATGACCCCAACTGATGTCTGTCACATGCCGTCATCCGTCCTCGGCGTCCCGTCAGTCAGGATTAATGGGTTGTCGTTGCTATCCGGAAGTATCCCACAGTGACAGAGCGCCAGAAACCCCTCCGCCAGTTTAAGGGACATGAAAGCTGTGGATTTTGATCCACTGTTTACAAATCCGCGTACAGCATGAGATATCCTCTCCCCCACTTTTCCGTTTCCAGCGCAGAAGAAATCCGACAGGGAAGCAAGCCAATTAGCATCGTCCGTTCCGCTTTTATCCTATCGCGGAGCAGCAGGATGCGCCGGGTTGAAAGGTAGTCACTGGTGGGCTGTCCTCTGCAGAACTGAAGCCTTGTTGTCAAACTGGAAGGGCCTGCTGCAAGATGATTTCTGATGGATTACCGCCGTTATTGTGCTCCCTGCCTCCTCATTCCCTTTCCTTTAGCCTTTGCTCCCTCCCTTTTCCATTTCATGAGCCATCACTTCATTCCTGGTGATATGGATTGCACCAATTTTTTTGACGTCCTACTGCTGTGTCATCCTTCAACCTCCCCGTTTCTTAAATCAGCTTTTTTAGCCTAACTAGACAACCGCAGACAAAGGAAATCCCCCCAGTCCCGTTGATGTGCGCCTGATTGTCAACCACTACGACACATACACATTAACGACAATGCAAAAGGAATTAAAATAAATCAAGGAGGGCTAGGTGTAGACAACTGTTTGAGCGTTCCTCGGCTGTCACAGCTGCTGGCAGGCATACCAAACCCCCCCTGACGTGTTTGTGTGGGTGCCTGAGCTGTGACTTTAAGCTGCGATGGTAAATTTGGAGGTGTGCTACCTAATCCCACCATTGGTTAATGCAAAGCAGTAGGAATTCTTTGATCCACCATCTCATCTGGCATTTAAGGGCTAATAACCGCACCAATATGGAGCTCCTTCTTAAATAGAATATTTAATAATCTTGGCATTTCCTTCTGTGATGGATGCACAGGGCCATATATTTTGCACACAAGGCACTGCTACCACTCGTGAATAAATGCCCTTCTGCTAAATCTTTATTCTTGTCTACGCCATGGTAAATAAAATACGCAAACCACAAGTGCCTGTTTTTGGAGCGCACACACACGGCTCACTGTTCAAGGCTTCTTTAAACGTCAACTCCCAGGGAGTTTATGGCCTTGCAGATATCCACACACCATGTTAAACCTGTTCTGGAATGTACACCGTGTTGGCTTGATTAAAGTGGATGCCACAATCATGCAAATTGCACGTTAATATTATCTTTTATCATCTTTTACTCAAAGCATTGTATTCAGATTTATTCAGATCGGCACCTGCGAGTGTTCTTTGCGTGTCTGATGTCGTTGTCTCTTAACTGTGGTTTCCTTTAGTGTTAAATGCTGTTTCCAAGCAACCCTTTCTGTAACCCTGGAAATGCAGCACATTACAGTGTTTAAAATGGTAAATAACCAGACACAGAAGATCAGCAGCCTCACATTTTTAGTAATTTACTGCGATTTTGACACTTTTTTTAGTGTAAGGCCACAATAAGGAAGGCCTGCCAGATTTTCCCCCCCATCAACAGAAATGAGCTTTTTCACTATCCCAGGCCCAATTGTAATTTGTAACTTTTCCGCGAGGGCAAACAGACACAGGCGCTATCGCCATCGGCAGCTGTCGGAAAACAAATTAACTTTTTCCGCCTCCATTTCTATCCTCGACACCCGGCACGACGGGCAGCTTCTGACTAAAAGGATGCACACTTTTATTGGCGTTGATGTGAGCTGTCAGTCAAATATCAGAAGGATGCAGAATTGACATTGGAGATGATGAGGCAATCCTCATGCATATATATATCAGCTGATAAAGGGGCAGTCAGACGCTGGCTTTTTTCCTCTATATATTGCTGATGCCGTCCCCTTGAAATTCCTCCTCTCTTTTCACATGAAAGGCTTTTATATTTCTTGTCTTTCATGGCGCGGCTACACCTGCCTCATTTCCTCTCCTTCAGCTGAGCTCTCTCGTTTACAGGCGCTCAGCCGGGGAGCGGTTGAGGAGGAATGCCGACTCCTCGGCAGACTTACCACGACCTGGCTCCACCGAAGCAGCTGATGAATTAATTGCTTTATTCATAGACTTAAACAGTTTGTTTACCCGGGAAGTCTTAAGTTTCACTTTTCAGATAGTATTTGGCTTTACTCTGTTCACTTCAACTTGACATCCTCGGCTGTGTGGAGAGGAATTTAAGACATTTTGCTCTCTGAAAGCTTGAATTTTGAGTCGGTTACATTTGTGATGCTGCTTCTGTAGCTTAAACTTCCACTTTGTATCCAATAATGTAAAATTAGCCAAAAAAAATCTTTTTTTTTAAAAAATGAATACTATACTGTATGTGTCTTGTTTAATTCAGTCAGGCTTTTAGCTCAGAATTTGCAATATTAGGCCACACATTTTGTTTTAACTTGAGTTTATCCAACTTATTAGCTAAGATACTAGATGAGGATGAAATGAAATATTTGAAAAATGACCACAAAGATTGGCGGATGATTTTAAAATCTCAGTAACGTGTTAATACATGATAAATCCCCCCTTGTTTTGAGAAAGTAGTCTTTAGCTTTTCATCTTGCCAGTTAATGTCTGACTCATCTGACTCTAGAACCCGATACCCTCATTTGTCCAATGAGCTATTGCCCGTTGGATCATTTTCAAGTGCAGCTGTGAGCTGGGACTTTCATTTGCGTTGATCAGTTTCATAATCCATCAGTTCCTATTGAGTTATGACATTTGAATGGACCTGAAGGGACAGAAGGTCTGACGTGCAGACGCGCCCGTGTCCACAGACGGCTGAGTGGCCTTTGGGTAGTCGACTGCCCATCATTCACTGGCCAATTAAAGGGATTCATGTGGCCACAGGAAACAGTCGCGACCAATTAGCATTTGATCTTCCATATTCATGCGCACAGTTGCACTTAAATCACCAGGCGCCAGGAAGTGATTACTTCTCCAAATGTGCTTATGTTCATCTTCATGCCTTGAGTGATGGATGGACTTCCTCCATCATTTAATGTCATACACATGGAAGATCACACCCGTGTCGGTTCTTCACCCCCTCACACATCTCCAACTAAAATGCAAAGAGGGTGACCTCTGCTTGCCAGACAGAGAAGGTTAATTGTTTCTAGTTGGAGGATGCAGAGGATGCCTGAAGAGCCAAGAGTCTAACCTTTCTCCGTGTGCCAGTGGCCCTCATCCGGAGCAAAGTTGACCTAGCTGTTTTGTTAGCCTCCAGCAGGGGAAAAGTTCAGAAATAACGGATAAGAAAAAAAAAGCAAGATCTGCAGTTTTCTGCTCTCATTGCAGTGAGGAGTATCAAAACATCCCTTTTATTCACATGCATCAAATTACCTCTAATCTCATTGGATCCAAATTATCCAACATGAATTAAAATGCATGTATGCACATTAATTCCTCACTTATTAATATGCACTCGGTGTTAATGGGAAGAAAACACAAAATGCTAATCAAACGTGAATTTTGAGCAGCTTTTTAGCAGTGCCTCTCTAAATCTTCCTTTCATCTGCCAACTTTTTTATATTCATGCCCCTCTGAGATTGGTGTTTCCACCCAAAAACAAACAAAAGACTACTTTGGAAAATTCTAAATTCACCATTCAAAATCAGATACTGGAGAAGGGGAAGTTGTTGGAGGAGGTTTGGGGATTTTGAAAGACAAGACAGAAGAAGATTTGTTCAACTAAACAACAAAATATGCTCTATTTTTCTTAATATGAATCTATATTAGTGGACATTTTGACCTATTGGAGGTGTTAAACATTTCGTATATCTGCTGGGTGGGTTCAGATTATCCACAAACAAATTTTAGGTGAACATGCTTAAGTTTCTCCCCTTTCTCTTTACTCTTTTTCTCCTCCGTTCTTATTGTTTTTCCTCATTAGTTGTGTTATTTCTTCAATCCCGTGGCTATTTCCCGCTCCCACCTTGTACTCCTGACACCTCAGATCTGCTTTCATCACTGTGTCTGTTGTCTGTCTGAAGCCTCCTGACTCCGGGGAGCATCCAAGCCTTGATTAAGAAAACCTCCTCATATCTGCTGTCTGCCCTCCTGAGAACAGCCTGCTGTGTATTCAAAACTGCAAGTCTCAATCTTGTTTCCTTCAGTTGGTACACTTTCACCAGCCACTTTATTAGGTACACCAGTTCAAATACTTTTAAACATAGCTGATCAGCCAATCGCTCATGGCATTAGGCCTGTAGACATGGTCAAGGCATCTTGCTGAAGTTTAAACTGAGCATCAGAATGAGGAAAAAGAAGACATAGTTGTTGGTGCCAGACAGGTTGGTCTGAGTATTCCAGGAACTGCTGATTTCCACGCCAACCTCTCTACGGGTTACAGAGAATGGTCCCGAAAACAGAAAATATCCAGTGATGAAAATCTCTTGGTGTGAGAGGTCAGAGGAGAATGGCCAGACTGGTTTGAGATGATGGAAAGGCAGCCGTAATTCAAATTGAACAGGAAAATGCAGCTACAATTGGCACAGACTCACCAAACTGGACAATAGAAGACTGTAAAAATATTACCTGGTCTGTGAATTCCTCTAACATTCAGATGAATTTGGCATAAACAAGCTGCCAGCATGGATCCATCCTGCCTTGTATCAACGGTTCAGGCTGCTGCTGGTATAAAGGTGTGGGGGAGACTTTCTCGGCCCACTTTGGGCCCCTTAGTACCAACCGAGCATGGTCTAAGCTCTGCAGCCTACCTGAGTATTGATGCTGACCACTTCCATCCCTTTATGACCCCAGTGGACCATCTGCTGATGGCTGCTTCCATCAGGATGGTGCACCATGTCACTAAGCGCAGACCACCTCAAACTGGTTTCCGGAACATGACAATGAGTTCATTTAACCCCAAAAAGGCCTGCACAATCATCAGATCTGAATCCAATAGAGCACCTTTGAGATGTGGTGGAACGGAGATTCCCATCATAGATGTGCAGCAGCTGCGTGATGCTACCATGACAATATGAACCAACACCTGACTAGAAGTATGTCATGAAGAATTAAGGCTTACTAAAATAACAATACAGCGACCGGTGAGTGGATTAGCTTCAGTTAGAGAGGAAATAATTTTTATTTTTATTTTTTTTTAAACTGACATTTTGCCTGATAAATATTTACATCTATTGATTGCTCACAGCAAATAGTGTCTGCTTCAGTGTGTTTGAAACGGCTCATCTGTCACGTTATCTGAATGGGGCTTTCACGTTGGCAATGTTGACTCTATTTCTCTTTTTAGTGTGAAATTGACTTAATCTCTTTAAAATTAGATATCAAAGTTTGAAGGCGTAAATCCTCCCCTCGCATCTCCCTCCCTACATTATTAATGCTGTCTAAGCGAAGCTCTTTTAACTTCACATTAGCACTGGGTGGAACTTCTCCGTAGCTCCGCTTTTATCTCTCTCCTCATTCCTCGGCTCTTCACTGCTAATATCTTCCGTTAAAAGCGACTTTTTGAGCAGGAGGAGAGGAAGTCCGATAAATAGATGTAATTATGCCCAGTGGGGGAAAACTCAAAGCTTGTTAGCTATTTTCATCATTGAACAAAGGTGGGTCTTTCTGCAAAGATTTAGAATACATCAGTAGCACTTGCACAGAATTGCTAACTTTACGTTCCATTTCCAGCTTCTTATTTGTGCCTGATGACATAATTATTTGAATAAATGTAGTCACTCATTTTCTGGACGCCTGATCCTCAGGCACCAGTGCATTTGGTTATTATCTGTGCTGGAGGGTGCAGTATTTCCAGGTAGTCTCACAGTAAAGTATGCCTTGACTATCAGAACAGAAGCAGGAGTCTCCTTGTTGCATGTTTAAATTCCTCTGCCTTGTTTTCTCTCTTGCCCTCCTTCTGTCGTCTCCTTCTCTCGCTTTCCTGCGATGCTCCACTGGGATATGCCCACTTCTCTCTAAATACATCCAACACAGTCTAATTACTGCAATAACATTTGCTGGGCTGATTAACTGTTCACTGGGATCATCCTCCAATATTCCTGCTTCCTCAGCCACACATTTACAAGAGTTTTCATTCTGTCTTCCATCCTTCTTTCTTGATTTTCTCCAATATATTCTTTTACCTCTCTTCATTCTTTCCCCACCTTTCACATTCTACCGTTCTCTTTCTCCTATTTAGATATTTTGAGTGTCATTTTAATTATTTTACAATCAAGGGTGGAAATAAATTGGCACACATTCACTCATCAAACTGTTTAACCACTTTTGTTTCAGCATTGGTTTTATAACTGATTGTTACTCTTAAGGGGCTTATTGGCTTAAGGTTTAATCTTTCTCAATTGTATGCTTTTCAATTTATACATACCGTCCTCCAGAGGCCTTCAGCTGTTTTAAAATCTCAGCTAGCATGATAATAAAGCTGGCCTAAAATAGATTCTTCACTTGCTATCTGTGGATATATTAGGTCTTTTAAATGTTTTCAGATTAGAAATCATGCGTGATGCACTTGGTTAGCATGTGATGTGGGACTGTTTGTCTCATTTTCCCGTCTCTGGCCGTCTCCTCCCCTCTCTGGAGGGCTAATTGCACAGGTCAGGTCAATGACATCAGCACACTGGCTAGCTGTGATCCCACACCGAGGCTCATTAGGCCATTGTTAACTGAGCTCATGCACGTTGCCCTCCCACTTTGCAATAATGAGACTGACAGTAGCTGTAGTAATTACAGTCAGTCCATTTTGCACTTTGCTCCGCTTCCTTTGCATTCGGTCTCCATAATGACTGTCTGCCTTTGTGTGGCCAGGGCAGGGTATTGATTTTTGCCAATTGCAGTCGCGATGCACCGATACATCGGCCAAACATCGGCATTGGCCAGTATTGTTGGCTGGCCTACAATCAGCCTATCGTTAATTACATAGAATCCGTCATTAGTACCTGAGTTTTCGTTTTCTTGCAGTCGGGCATTCAGACTGAAGTTTGCATCATCTGCAGATCAGATCTGAATTATCGCGCAAATTTTCACTTGTAGTGTTCTTTGCATAAGCAATATGTTCTTGTGTGTGCTGTTTGCTAACCAAACACTTTCTAATTAAATTGAAAGTAATTGCCTGTACATATAACCCCCCCCATCACTTGTTTGGATCGAAATTCAGGAAGTTGCAAAGCGAACCAGATGAGTCTGCTGAAGCATAAATGACGGACCCATCTGTGTAGGAAACCTGTTCACATTGCACAATTAGAATCTTTCAGACAGCAGCAGCAACCCACATAGATGTTGTACACACCTCTAGTGTGGATGGGGGCGGTCAAAAGGTGGTGGTGCGCCTGTGTTTTCAGAGGGAGAGAATGTCATTTACTTTAATATTTTTATATATTTATTTTTTTACATAAAGGGTGTTTTAGTAGGGCTATTCATTTTTACTTTCAAACACATCTTCTTTTAATTACCAGAGCAAACTGCAACGATTCCCAGGATTCATAACGAACTCAACAGTCACTCTCTTCCATAACCAGGCCCCAAAAAGGTGGCGCCCGTGCAATGGCAGGAATGTCAGGCTAATAATCACAAAGACACACCAATAATGGTTCCCAGTAGCTCCTTCCTGTGACAGTAGTGGGGGGGCATGTTAAATGGCCTCCAGTGCAACCCAAGCCCCCACTAGGATCTAATGAGAGTTTGATGGAGTGGTTGTGTGGGTAGATAATGTTAAGTTAATGAGATGTCCTATTCCATGAGAGTGTTTGCAGTTCCCAACAGAGATGCAGTGTGTGTGTTACCTGTGCTGATGTATACAGCTGTCTCATCCAGAGTTTGAGAGCAATATATCATTTCCACTTACTGCGTGTGTCTGACTGACTTTGTTCACGAGGTGTTTTATGTGTTAACTCGTTCCACCCATTCACAAACCTGTGCCATTTATTTATTTATTTTTATCCTGCAGCCTTTAGTGGGAAATTACCTGTCATTTTAGTTTCTGAGAGCAAAAACTGCTCTAAGAATCACTCCACCAGACAAGGAACAGAAAGGAGAGAGACAAAAGCGTAGGATGCCATTAAAATCCAGTTGGCTCAACACAAAGGGGAAAAGATGTTAAATTTGGTCTTGAAGAAAGAAGAAAAGGGTGGGGGGCTCCAACTACCTCCCTTATGGCAGGTACATGTCTCTAATTGGGATTCCCTTTTTTCCATCCCTTCTCAGGCAATGAGAAAATGAGGCCTTCCTAATTAATGCGGTTATAATGATGGGTCCAACTGTGGACCTTTGCCCCTTCAGACTGTTTATGAACGTGCCTGGTGTGTGTGTGGGTGTGAAGGTGGGGCGCCCAGACCGCTCCGTCACATGGATGGGGGATTTGGGTTACTCATATCTTCTTGCGTACATTAATGCTCTGCCTATTGATGCATGCGAGGGTGAGTTGTGTTTGAATTCCTTCAAGATAACATCCTATATGGTTGTCATGATTGCTATTCTGCACAGCGTGGAAGCACTTAGGAAGTCTAATTGACTCAAGATGAAGAATAAAATGTACATGATAGCAGCTTCCATGTTTTTTTAGGGCAAAGAAGTTAGACTAAAGGATATAGCCAAGGTTTTAACCTTGATTCCAGTCCAATGGAGCATATATGGGACTAATCAGAACAATGGACGGAACTCAGACCCACTCAACAATAGCCAGATGATCCCACTTCTGCATAGAGGATATACTCAGAGGTTCCTTTTCATGTCTGTTTTAGTGGCCCAGGGGACATATCAGACTGGAATAAAATGGGAATATTGAAATGTTTAATAAAAGTATTTTTGTTTTTAGAACTTACTGTATGTTGAACTATGGATAGCTGGAGAACTCCTTTATTAAACTGTTCCACGCTGTAGCAACAAAGGACACTAGCTGCAGATGAGGGGCAGAGCATGCCGCCTTTTAAATGAAAGAATATGACTTAATTATCAAGCAAGAGGGTTAAATTAGGAGGGAAACTTCACTCATGTCCTAATTTGTAACCCCAGCCAGCTCAGTTTGCTCCTGGCTAATCCACCTTCGGTGCACGTATTTCACTGTACTGTAAAGAAATGGGCAGATTTGAAATGAACACTGAAATATATCATTTGAGGTTCTGTTTTAATATAGATCTGTTAAATCCAGAGTTTTGACTTCATAAACTTAGCTTAGCAGAAGCATCTCTACATTTTCATTGTGTATATTAAATATGTTGTTCCATAAAGAGGTAAAACTCGTAGCTTAACATCTCTGTGCAGTAGACTGTGGGTTTTAGAACAGACAACTCAGTCAAGCAGAGTTCCCATAAACTGTAAAAATCATGGCAATGAAAGCATCTCCACTTCCAGGTCTAGTTCATCCAACTCGTATTGTTCTGTAACAGAACAAAAGCATGGCGGCTGCTGACTTTATAGCTTCCTGAGCTTAGAACTGAAATCTACTGGATCCCTGTCTGTGGCAACCTTCACGCACGACTTTACGCTGATGAAGTTTGTGATGCTGTTCCTATGTGCAAAGCTGATGAGGAACACAGTTGGCATTCATAAGATTCAAGTTGTTCCTTCAACTTTTAGACTGTTTTAGTGGCTCGAAAACAAGATTATACGAAAGTACCTGCATAAAAAGATCATTTATCAGTCAGTGGCTCCATCACAGCAGGACAATTAAACCACCTTCACTGCTGTTAACAACACGCACAGGTGTAAAAGAAGTTGAGAGTTAAAGGAGTTATTTCTGCAGGATGGTTCCAGATTCCTTCCTGTCCTGGTTGCACCGCGTGCTGCTGACCAGAGCAGCAGGTTACCATTCAGGCCACGTGCCTCCCCTGTAGCAGTAATGAGAAGTGCCTCGCTGTTAATGAGATAAACACAGACATTAAATCTGCTCAGCAGGAACTCCAAGGGAAGAAGAGATCACAAAGAAAAAGAGAAGTGGGTGAGACAGGGGGGGAGAGTGGGGTGAGTTTGAGGGGGAGAGGCCTGGATAATTAAAGCTTCATGGCAGCAAAAGGGGGGATGATGCGTTTAGTCTGGAGACTAATGACAATCCTCGTTTCATGATAAAGCTGATGAGGAAAAAGAAACAATTCAGTTTTATTGGCTGAAATGTTGAAATATTTATGGTCCATATGCTGTACGATGGTCGCCCCTTTATCACGTAGGCCAGGGGTGGGCTGGAGTTGAAATTCAGCATGGAGACACCACAGAAGCAAGAGGAACAGTAACTCTAGCCCAAATACTTATTAAAGATAACATATTAAACCTAACAGACACAGATTAGTCACAGTGTTAAAGTGCATATACTACATATGAAGAATATGAGGCATGACAAAGATTAGCAATCGATTATTCCCATTGGACAGAAAACCAGGAGTGCATAGGTTGATTTTTAGGGACAGAAAATCAACATATTTTTCAATACAGTTGTATGCAAAGACCTATTTATTGTCGACCCAGTCCTGCGTGCTGCAGCGGCATCTTTTTGGTGGTTCCTGCTCCACTTTCCTCCTCCTTCTCCTCCTTTTCGTCCATCTCCTCCTACTTCTTTTGTCCCTCCTCATCGGTCTTTTCCTCCACACTTCTATGACTGGCATGATCCTCTCGCTCTTACCCAGCCCCACTACTGACCCTGGCCTTGTCAGGTAAGATGGATGTTGTAGCACCTTTTCAAAGTTTTTGAATACTATTGAAAAGAATACTATTTACTTTCATGTATTTCTCTTGAGCTCTTGAAAATAGCTATACACTATACACCACTGGCCTTACTGAGTCTAGTGTAGACCTTAGCCCCCACTCACCCCGTCCGGCATTGTAATTGATTGGAAGTTCTTGCTATGCTGCGCTGGAGTTCAAGCCGACAACCAAGTTTGCTAATTTACTCTGTTCCTCTTTCTTTCTTTAAAAAGGAAAACAAGAGACCGACTAAGCATCTGCACCAATTACATTTCAATATAAATACGGATCATTTCTAATTGGGAGGGGCCGCTCGTATCCCTCCCCCCTTAATATGCTAAATATTAGATGAGCCCTGTCTAATGTTCCACTCTGCCACCTGCGGCTGCGAGGACAAGCCGCTGCAGTCGAGCGTGGCTATGTTTAATAGGGTGAAAAAGCGCTCTGACGGTTCGGCCCGAAACAGACCTGCCGCTCAGGAAACCGTCCAAATCTTTTTCTGGCCACCCTCCCTTGATGCAGGCTGCCATATATAAGCAGATAGCACAGCGGTATTGGTACATGGTGAGCGTTCATCAGCCGGCTTTGCAACTGAAGGTTAACGTGCCCTATCAAATCAGATAAACCTCACCTGTGGCGAGTAATTCTGTTTGGCAGCAGGCAGCGTTACCTACCTGGTGTTTAAACATCATGAAGATTTTCACTCCACGGTGTCCTTGGTGTCATTTAAAACCAGTCTCATCCTTTTTCTATCCAGGTTCGGGAAGAAAAAAGAGGACAAGAGCAAAGCTTCTAAAAACAAACTGGAGGCTTTGAGTGAAGAGGAGCTGGAAAAGATCCCCAACACCAGTGACAGGTACCAGAAGTGGGTAGAAAAAAGCTTAATCCTAAAGAGTGGTCCAGTCCAAAAAGAGCCAGAACCTTCTCAGAATAACTTCAGAACATGATTGACAGATTACGCAACACCGGGCTAATCAAAGCCTTTCCTCAATGCGCACTCTTCCTCTGTCTCACAGCTATGGTGCACGGTACACAGAGGTCCGCTCCGGCCACCTCACCCCCGACCCCGCCTCCCTCCCCGACTTTGAAGACGATGACAGCGACCCTAACTACGCCCGCATCAACACCTTCCGCCAGCCGCCGCCGCCTCAGACCTTCGTCATCCGCACGCCCTCGCCCGGAGGCCCGGCAGCGGGGTCCATCCCGCCTCAGGCTTCCTTGGAGGAGCTGGATGGTCTTTACGCAAAGGTGAACAAGCCCAGACCCCCACCTGCTCACCAGATCCAGCCTCAAACGCAGACAGACAGGTAAGGACAGGTTGATGATTTCTCTCCCCTTAATGAATGCTTGTCATACATAAACTCTGCTCTGTTCGCTTAGGTGTGTACCCACAAGGTCACAGACCACCGCTTGACCAGCAGCTATTTACACACATTTGCATTCATGGCCTGGCAAGCTGGAAAATGAATAGAGCATGAGTGTGTGCTTAAAAACCCAAACAAGCACACACACACACACACAACCCTCTCCAACCTGGCACACATCATCTTGCTATGAATCATTTCTGTACTTAATCTCTTTAGTTTGTTGTCATCAGGGTGCTAATGTGAATAAAATGGTGTTCAGTTCTGCTGTGGATAAAGGCTTAAGCTTCATGAATTTCTCCAGAGCTCTGTTGGAAGGAGAACTTTAGCTTCATAAGCCTGATGTTTCATAGATTTTACACCCTCTGTCCTCCCGCTGAAACAATCTCAACATGTTTTCTGAGTGTCCACAACACATACAAGAAAACACCAGGCAGACATGCAGGCTGACTACTGACTTTATTGAATTCAGACTTGTAAGTTACTGGGAAGCAGCAGTATTACATGCAGAGACAATATAACAGATGAAATAAAAAAGAACAACAACCTCCTCGCCACCACGGTCTCGAAAGTCCCCAGCCTGCGAGCAAGTAGAGAGCGAGCCTTTCCTGATGATTTGATCGTCTGGTAGTGACGCTGCCTCTGATACTGCTGCCCCACAACAACAACAACAGACTGCTAAAACATCTCTAGCGTCTTGGTTTATACGCCGAAGGTTGTCGCCTTCCTCGGGAAGATCCTAAATCGTAACCATATCACGGTCAATTTCCATTTTCTTTGCTGTGGAAAAGGCTCATTTTCAGAAGACAGTCGCTAACAAATAATATTTTTATACCAATAAATGGAAATCTACTATTGTATCAAAAGTAAAGATCCTTTCCTCTTCATATAAGCGATGTCTGACATGTAACATGCATTATTTTGCACGTTGTCTGATCTACAAATGTGCAAAGAAATATTCGTTAAACTTACATTATTGTCTGGCAGAGCGTCCTTGAATTTGAGTAAAGTTAGCATAAATGGTAAACTGGGAGCTAATGGTTGACTCCTGCAGAAGATGGAGTGCATTCCTTCCATATTACTTAGTTTTGCAGCTGGTTTTGTGTGTAAAAAGAAAAAATAGGGAAGATCTACTGGGGATTCAAATGCAAATGTGTCATTTCCCATAGAAAATAATACAGAGCACATTAAAACTCCCCTTCAACTTAAACTGGCTGACAGAAATTACTATTGACTTGCAAATCAAAAACTAAGCCCCAGACACCTAAACTCATCCAGAGAGAGCCAGAATACAGAGCGAGGAGTTGGACAGGGAGGGAAGTCAGATGGAAACGGTAAGATGTGACAGACGGGGGGAATGAGAGAGGAAAAAGCAAATGAGTATGGAGACAGTAGGAAGTAAAATGGAACACAAGAAAATAGTGTTGGTCTGAATAAACTAAGGAGAGAGAAGAAAAGTCAGCAGCACAGAAGCAGACAAGAGAGGAGGGGGGATAATTAGCCACAGTCTAGCAGCCTGACAGATCTGTTGGACCACTTTAGCACTCATACACTTGAGCTGGCCACTTCATTACCAGCCTGTTTTCTTCTTTTTCCTCAATTTCTGACTCTCTTCCTCTGTGCTGTGTCCATCTTCCTCTCCTGGCTTGGACATAATCTGTATAAGATGATATTTAGCATTAGCATGATGGATGAGCACTCTTTGGCTTGTTAACTCTGCGCGTTAGGGAGCCTCCAGAGACACCGAAAGAAATAAATGTCTAATAATGTTGTTAGAGAGCAGAAATAGTGCACCTGCGGAATCTTGTACCCAAGAATTGGCATCTGTTTAACTTTAAACTATGCAAAAGGACAAGTGAATGACAGTTCTGGTGCATTGACGTAAAGGGGGAGGTGGAAGGGGAACCGTGTTTTGAATTAAACAGAGGTTTCCAATCACGTTTAAGCCAAGTCTGCTTTAAAACATCATTGGTATTTTGAAAATACAGTATACATCTTTTTACGTATACCTTCAGCGCTTGTCATGAAAAACCATGGCAACATGAGGGCACATAGACCTTCTTGAGGTGGTCCCTGAGGAGCTGGTTCTGACAGGCACATGCAGATTATAGTGTTAGGCTACATTCACACTGCCCACAATAGTGGCTCAGCTCTCCTTTTTTCATTTACGCCCCTGACATCCCTCTAGATCAGGGGTCTGCAACCTTTTATTAACAAAAGAGGCGTTTTGCCCCCATCTTCTGCCCCCTTGTCCTCTTCAGGCTCTTTGCTCAGCCAGCTGAACTGAAGCACATGAACATACAAAAAAAAGCAGCTCGGCATCTAAAATAAAAGTTTGGTTTTTTTTCAGAACAATAATAGCTTATTAAATGCTCTTGTTCTCACCATGTGACCTCTGTGTCAGATCTTCCCCATGTCTGCACAGCAGCGCTGCCTCCTCACCCTCGTTTGCATCACTTGACTCATCACAGGCATTTGGAACTGCTTGAGCTGCATTGAAGTCATCAATTTGCTCTTACTGCTGATGTTTGCTGCCATTTTAATGGCACAGTCCTCGAGGGGCTTTGTGGAGAGAAGAATGTCTTTGATTTCCAGAGCAATTTCTCTCTTAGAGTCGATACTCTGAGATACTCTGATATTTTCATAAACGATCCTTTTATATCTTCTCCATCTGTCAACGGCGTCCCCCTCTTTACGATCTCCTGAGCTGCCACAAAACTGGCAGCTGTAGTTGACTGTGGAGGGCTGATCCACCTCTGGAAAGGTAGTTTGCTCTCTTCAGCTTTTCTTTGCACTTCTTAAAAATACCTTTAAAATAGACTTTTTGCTGTTCAATAATTTCTCGCCACGTGTCGAGCACACAGGTGAGCCAGCGTCGTTGGGGGTGAAGGCAAATGAAGACGTCCACGCTGAATAAAACTCCATTTTCTTCCCAGACGTCTCTATTTAGGGCTTGTTCTCATGGCTATTGCAGGGGTCACACACTCCAAAGCTGCCAGCAGGTAAAGGTGATGTGACGTGTATTTTAGATGACAAATTATAAGTAAGAAACTTTTTAAAAATGAGATGGTATCAACTCAATCTCCAAGATAACAAAATAACAACAAACAATATATATATATATATATATCCCGTCTCCAAGAGAGGACAGCTACGATACTGAATTCACACCCATAGCACTGCTAAGAGACCAAATCTATTTGGCACTTTGTTGATTCTCACCCTTCTCAGCACCTGCTGGCACATGGACGCCATTGTTATCGCTCTTCTGTGCATGAGTTCAGGTCATCTGGTTGAGGAAGAGCAGTCGAGCGTGGACACACAGGACGCCTCTTCGGCCAGTCGGCACCATCTCAAGCTCTGCAGCGTTGCTTGGCATTGCTATCGGCAACAGAGACGACGACAGCGCCGTAATTACCAGCCGATACCACCGTGGTGCTGATGCAGAATGCCCCCCCGCTGTGAAATGCGTCCTCTCGCAGCTGTTTGAAAAGTGAAGCAATCTGCCTTAATATTGCAGCCAACACACAGGGGGAACTACTCTCATGATTTAAGGGTTTGGAAGAGAAGAACTTTGGTTACTCACACTGTGAAACGTGTCTCTGGTGTAAATAATGGCTCTTTGTAGCGTGGGACGCGTGTGAGAGGAGCAGGGAGACGGGGCTTGAACTCAAGCTCAGTGGATCTGCTGTGATCCAGCACCAGCGTTCCGAACCGGCCGAGAAAGTTACAGTTGTGCTCAAAACAATAGCAGTGAATAAAACCTAAAATATTTTTAAGAGTTTTAAAATTGATGTATGAAAAGCTGCAAACTCCCCCAAAAATAATAGCAGGCTGTTTTCCATTACCAACTGAAATAATGACTCTAAACTATATAAAATGGCTTTTCTAGAATCCCCTGAACTAATTTTAGTTGTATCACCTCTGGTTGTGAGAACTGCTTCATGTCTGTGTTGCATAAATATCTCAGAAACAGCGTTTTTGTTATTTTGTTCTGTTAACTCATGACATTAATCCTGTCGGTTTGGACAGCAGATGCTGCTCGATTGCTGGTGTTTCTGGGGGTCACTGGTTTGTTGAAACACCCATTATGACGTCACTTGCTGGTTGGAATAAGGCAGCACGACTCCTTTGAGTATTTTAAGGTGTTTGAATTGATCCGTAATGACTGATATGGAAGAACAGGCCCATGAGAAGCCCTCCCAGATCGTGACGGGCTCGTGACACCATACTTCACTGGTACTGTGGCTTGAATTCAGTGTTTGAGGGGAATTTGACAAACTGTCTGAGGCCTCTAGACCCCAAACGATCAATTTTGTTTCATCAGTCGAAAAAAAAAAAAAAGGGCCATTTCTCTTCAGGCCACTTCTTTTGACACATTGTAACCTGTCCCGTAGATGTCTTTTTTCTTCTTCTTTTTTCCAACAATGGGCTTTTGAGGGGCTTCTTCCTGATAGGTTATCTTCAAGGAGGGGTTTAGTTGTTACATTACTCACTCTGAAACTTTACACCGTTCATTACTCAAGAGCAGATCGTTGGCTCAGTCTCTGCTGGGATATTAGTCAGTCCAATCAAATGAGAGTTTTCATCCACATTTTTCTGCCATTTTGAAGGATTTCCGATCATTTAACCGAGTAGCCTCCAAACAGGTGGGCCACCTGAATAAATGCTCACTTGAAATTGTCAATTTTTTTTCCTTTCATGATTTGGAAAGGAATATACAGTGTTCCTGATGCATGGTCATGTGTAAATTTAAAGGTATTATGAGGATTTAACCTTTTTTTCTTTCACTTTTTGCTATTATTTTGAACTCCGCTGTATATAATGCAGTTGCAGCTGAAACGACCCCGCTCAGGCTTCAGCGCCAGCACCTGTAATCCTATTTACCATTTTTCTACCACTTCATTGACTTTAGAACCCTTACATTGAGCTTGAAAAACTTTATAGAGTGGCTGTGAAACCTATACTGAAGTTAAACTTCACGAAACGCTCCACAGCCCTCATTTTAACAACAAAAATGAGTCAAAATATTAAGACTTTATTCTCCTAAAATTATTACTTTTATTATTACTAAAGATTTAGATGCTGATTGACCAAATGCTCTTCCTCAGCTACCAATTTTCTGTCACAGTAGATTGAATTTCAATTTGTCAGAGCTGATTGTGAAAATATAGTTCCAAACGAAAAAATTCAGTTTCAAATGATACCCTTCAGATTGAGTTTTTCATTGGGATATTTACAATAAAACATTCTAAATTCAAAAATAATGTTTCATATTGAGTTCCTAGTGGCCCTTATTAGTAGTCTGAATGCAACCTTTGAAATGTGAGAGTATTCTAGCATATATAGCTGCTTGCTTCATATAAGCTAACGCTCACAGAGCTTCAGTGATGTCTGATTTGGCAGCTTGTGTCTTATTCCTGTCGGTATACCGGCGTTGCTCGTGCAGCAGGGAAAAAATAACCCTCAAATTGAACCCATGTGATGTTGGCAGGTACGTCAATGTCACACAGCTTTTCCCAGCAGTTTCAGGGACTTTGGCTGCAGCAGCAATGCAGCTGTTTTGTTTTGTACCCTCAGTCTGGGCCTGTTTGAACCAGGCATCAAACAACTACCCGATGTCTGTCTGATGTGTCACAGTGTAGCCTTGAATATTTATTCTGAATGTTAGGATACCGTCCCACGTTCAGAAGTGACAATAGGCGTTGCTTGATCCAAGGCTTCCTCCCTCTGTCGTTGCTGGTTGTTTCCATTTGCGCTCACCACCTGCGCTTTGGCCTGGCCTGCTCCGTCCTAGAGTCAGGACATCTGTTAAAACACATGCAGCTATGCGTGAGGTTTTTGTGTTTTCCATTTAAACCCACGCGCGCACATTTACACATTGGTTCAAAGGTTGCCACCCACGTGTGATATTTCTACAAGTGAGCCCAGTGTAACCTAGCAACAATGCTGTCTGGTTGCACAAAAATCACAGGTTTAATTCCAATTGAGCCAACTTTTTACCAGTCATTTCATTGTGCATAATAATGAGAAACAGATGGAATATCCACTTACCTTTACCACATATCTTTGATCCCTTTTCACTGGTTTTTACCACTAATGTATCTTAATCCAAATGCTTTTACATATGAAGCGTACATGCCTGCATTTGTTTGCATACTTTTCCAACTGAGATATGCTAATAGCCCTCCCTCGTGTCCCCGTCTCCCTAATTTCCTGTTGGACATTTTCATTACACCTTCAATGGCAGGCGTGTGCCGTGATGGGCGTCACAATTGATTAGAGCTGTGCTAGAGGCTGACCTGTGGAGAAAAAAGGTTAGCTATGCTTGTCAAATTTTATTAGCCAACAGGCACTCTTTGTACTCAGAGCATGGAATGGTGAAATGAGATGAAAGAGGAGTAAGAAACACTGAGCAGAAAGGGTGGCAGGAGGGCTGTAGCAAAATATGAGCGTGTGCAAAGCAAGGGAAGCTGGAGCTGAGCTTGAAAGCTTTGACAGGTAAGCGACACGTCAGAATCGTGATCCTGCGTTTGTAGGTTCAGGCAAGAGTACGAGTTTATGAGCCGGGATCAAAAAAGTCCAAATCTAACATACTTGCCACAGTGTGCTTGACTAATTGCAGAAATATGTTAAATCTCAACAAAGTCCTTTAAAAGAGTTCCTGCTTCTCCCATTAATGGTGACTTTTCTGTCCTTGCTGGGCCATTTTTTCCCCTATAGACTAAATCTAGAGGACCTGCATGGGCAAGACAATTTACAGAAAAGTCCCATTATATTAGTTCCTGAACTTCACTTTTTGTGCAAATAGGAAATAATTCAGATGGCTGATATTCAGATGTCAGGCCGCACTGTCCAAGGAAAGCTCTAGGAGAAGTTTGTTTTGTTTTCAAGGTGATGCACCATTAGTGGAGGCTCCATTTTCTGTCTACAATGACTTTAAAGCCTCAAATATTTTGCGGGTTTGGAGCAATTAAAATCCTTTCTCATTTGTATGAGGTATTATTGCATGTTTCAGGGTTGTTATTGGTGTCTGCCAAAAGCACGATTGTGCAGGGACACACGGTTGACTTCAGGTATGACAGTCCCACCTCGTTGGCTGACAGGGGAGTGGAAGCTCGAAGCTGAAACATCATCTTAAAATTCTAATTATAAAAACGGCAAATATAATAAAACCACAAATGTATGTATATAGCACACAACTTCACAGTTTGTACCTGAACTTCAGCAGAAATAAGTAACTGCATGTGTCTCCACCCAATAAAGACTAAAATTAGGGACAATTTTGGGTTTGGTGACTTCAAGGATGCAGTGACTAGTAGATCACACGGGCAGAGGATCTAACCAAAAGTAATGTATCATCAGAGCAACCTCTCTTGCACCTGAGCCACAGTGACCACATGCAGGGAAATCTGACACCCCGCAGAGATGGCACAAATTAGCCAATGGCACACATGATTAAGATGGCTGATTTACTATAAATTGGTGCATTTCCCTCCTGTTTTGAGGGGACCTCTTTGTTTGCCCAATGTTTGAAGTTTGGAATTCTGTTGGCTTCCTGTCTGCCTCTCCATTCCCCACAGTCCACCAGGCCTGTCATTTGTTTTTAACCCCGTAACGCCTTGTGTTGAGATCAGCTGGCCACAGCAAGAAGTCACCAGACCAGCCGTCAGCGGCACACATTTGCTAATTAGCCGGCCCCCACACTGGCCAGCGCAGCAGGATGGTTGCTTTGCTCGCGTGGAATCTCCCATCCCCACTTTCATATGGCAGACGGGTTTGTTCTCACTCCAGTTCCCTGGCTGCTCCTTTTACTCCATTCCAGATTCCATATCACTGTTTTTATGTTTCCGTTTGGTTGCGCTCACATTCTGTCTTCTGAGGCATCTATGGATTCCAGCTCCCGGGTCGCACTTTTGTTCCTACCTTCTGTCTCTCTCCTCCTGCAGCTTCTTCTACTCTCGGAACAATCTCAGTTCATCCCAAAATATTCCAAAATTTGGGTGAAATACAATCATGGAAGGTAAAACTCTGTGTGACTCAGTGGTATTAGTGTCTGTGGTGCAGTTAATCTCCAGGAGGATATTAATCATAGTCTCCAGACGAGGCCTTTGTGGACTTAAATCATCTTTATTTATCACAGGTAGACACATTCGTTAGAATAAAATACACGTTATAGATATTAGGGGAAAAAACATTAATAGCTAAATCTGCTTTATGTAGTTTTCCAAGAGAGACTGAACTCAACGTATCTGATGATACCCCAAAGATAAGAAAAGCTGCTTTGAAGCACATTAAACGTTTACAGCGTCATGTTTTCTGGAATAAGTCAGCCAAAGGGATTTAAAAACCCTGCTTTTTTTGTTTGTCTTTGGATTTCCTGCTTGCTTTTTTGATTTCTGATTGTAATTGAATGCTGACCGTGCGTCAGGTTTGGTTGAATTGAAAAGGAAATTATTTAGGATTCAAATATTTTAGTTCACCACGAAACTAACAACTAGTCCAATCCAAGTGATTCAAATTTCTTGAGAAATCTGTGGCGAGTTTGTGACAATCGGCACTGGTTAATGGCTGCTGGCTACAGCAGGGGAGCACACCTGTCTTCCTCTAAATAAACACACACACACACACACACACACACACACACACACACACACACACACACACACACATTATCATTGCCTCTCCTCATTCTGCTGCATTGTGATTCTATCAAACAGTCCCACCACCACTTTACAGTCTTTTATCCAGATTCAGCCTCAGTCCTCCATGTTGGATATGATAATATTTGTCAGTAATGGAGGCTGGGGCATAATGAGATAATTACAGTGTTGTTTCATTTGGAGAGTGACACAGACGCTCAATCAAAATGGCAGGCCTAATTACGGTCCCAGGGATTGGCTAATGGCTGTGGTGAAAGAGGGCTGGCGTGGAAAAAAAAGGCATCTCCGCTCGTCTCCGTGCATCCATCCTCTTCGGGCGTGTTTGTTTGTGCATGGAGCTGGACTGTTTGGCAGCAGAGGAATAAGAGGGTGATAAAAAGCAAATAATAAGTGATTAAATAAATAATCCCCTGTGAAACCATACCCACAACCCCAGAATAAGTGTGAATCTCTCCACATTAAGTGCCCTTTGCACCAAAGCCTAACGACGCACGAGTGAGTCGGCCTTCTGTAGCTGCGAGTTAGATCAAATTCACGCCGCATGAAATTGGGTTCGGCACATACGCAGGTCGTGTCGCACCGCGTCCCACGTAGCACATTGCAAGGATTTGCTCAGTGTCAGCAGAAATGTGGCGGTTGATGTGTTCCTGAGGTTGTCTTTAACCACACAGACCTGCAGCCAGATTTTCTAATTAAAGACACTCACAAGGGAACCTTGTGAGCTCTGTTGCACTATTGAACATCTATGCACACTTTGCTGGACTGTCTCGATGTCTCCCTCTCTCTATTTTGGTGCCCGAGGATCAGGAGGAGTATCTGTGGAACAGTTGATGGTGTGTGTTGGTGTGGGTCTTTGTAATTGTAATATAGATGCACAGAAAAAGAGGAAAATGTCATTATCTTCCCTTTACATTCCATATTTATTTGACATAATAGATAGGGAGCCACATATCAGTGTCAATATTAGAGACCTGTTTCCAATGCAGCCAGTAAACACAGATAACGGTGGAACTGTGTGGTAGCTGTTAGCACATCCCAGAAGATGAAGTTTACTCAGATGTATAGTTTATGTCTCTCCTCGTGCACGCTGCTGTTTTTGTGTGCTCGGCTCTGAACGCTCAGCTATGTGCAGCTTATCTTACATTAAGGTCCAGTGAGCACGATGATGTTTCTCTTTTTTGTTCTGTCCCCATTCTGTCCCGAGTTTTTATCCGTTCGCCGACAGACATCCTCACCTTTCCCACCACGTTTCTTTTTGAGTAGTTCTTCTTTTGGTCATCTTCTGCAGATGTCGGCTGCGGGAGGATCCTACCTGCGTTGGCTCATCGGCGGAGTCAAATTAAAAAAGCACCGCTGCGTTTTATGCGGCTGGGAAATTAGAAAGATTCATTGCTTGTTTTTTTCTGCTGTTCATTTTGTTTCATTGTTTTCCACCTCTGGTTCCTCTGACAGCTGTAGGAAGTGCAGCTCAGCCACTAAAGTCTTCTCAGAGGCTGGATTTTATACGTCTGTCTGTCTGTCTGTCACTCTTCCTGTCCTGTTTGAGTGTTGTCACAAGCAATTCCTGGTGGATGCAATAGAGACTGAAACGGTGCTTTTGTATGAGGGACATTATTCAGAATTACCTCTCGCACACATGTGACATTTCAGTTAAAACGCCAGGTGTTTAAATAAGACCGGAAGGACTTGCTCCGGTTTGGTGCAGCATGAAGGTGCCACGGTTCACAGCCTGATTCAGGTTAGCCACGGCGCGCGAAACAACAGCAACAGACCGTTTCAACTCCGAGCCGGGCGAGCAGGACAGTCACGCTTCTCCCTCCGGACCGCACAGCAGCAACCAACACTTGTGTGTTTGTGTGTGTGGGAGTGGGAGTGTTTCAGTAGTGTACGTGAAAGAATTTGACATGAATTACCAGAATTACTATTAGGTAATTCTGAATAATGCCGCCCGTACTTTTGTCTATTTTCTTTAATTTCATTCCATTCATGTGTGCGTGGACCATCACATTGATTATAGTCTAATTAGAAAAATGCCAGAATATGAATGAAATTCTACTTTTTCTATGTCTTGCAGTATAAAATTGCTCATATTCACTTTCCTCATTATTGTTCACACTCTTTTTGCAGTGATCAGCGTCTTCCTGGGTCGCGTAGGGAGTACCAGCAAGCCCGAGCCGCTCCTGGATACGAGGAGCTCGACGCTGCACGCCGCAGAGTCTTGGAGCACGACCCACAGCGGGTGAGTGTGCGTGCATGCAGCTGTGCATTAAGGAATAAGAAGGGAGAATGTTTTTATTTCTGCCTTAAACTGCAAAGAAATGTGTATATCTGCTTCCTGTGGGTGAGCTCCTCGCAGTGCTCCCAGGCTATTTTCAACTGTCTTGTTAACATTTTGAGCCACCCAGGCTCCGTCGACTCTCCTCATTTACTTTATGGAGAGAGCCATTAGACCGGTGACATTTCCATCCACCCTTTCCTGTAGCTCCAGACCACAACTTTGTCTCGAGTCCTTTTGCTTTCTCCATCTGTCTTCTGCCGTTGCTGTCCCGTCTACCTTGTTCTATCTGCTGCTTCCTATGCTGCTGAAGTAATAAACATCCCTGAACTCGCATTGATCCAAGCAGAGGAATCATTTTGTTTACCGGCGTAGGCTTCCAATGTCTGCATACTTGCCATAGAATCAATAAGCATTTATCAGCGTGGTATTTTTTTTCCTCTACAGTATTCTGAAAATCACACTTTGATTAGAATCACAGATTCAAAATGCATGCATTCTCCTAGAGTTCAATTCATCTTTCAGGAAATGACGGAAACAAGCCATGAGATGGGTCACATGACTGCTAGATGCGGACTTACTGTGAACTCTACATCAGTGGTGTGGATCGCTGTAGTCTCTGTTTATTGAGTGTTGAAGTCCCGCAAACCCGCCCTAATTATGCATTCCTAAACACAATCCACTGCAGCTTTCCTTCAGGCCCAAAGGACTTTGTCACTCATTACACACCCTGGTGGAGTGTACGTTTCTGCCTCCTCGCCACACTCCTCTCCGCTGTAGAAACGTTGATACAATTAAAGCTTAGCTAGAGTGAGACACTGGCAAGGATTGTTTCTCACCCGTCCCCAACCCACCAAAGAAGGGCTTCCTCATGAAGAACCAGCGGTGGGTTCGTCTCCCGAGGAGCTCGATAATGAAACACCCCCCTCAGACTGACACAGTCTCATACACGGTGAGAATAGAAACACTGAAATAGTGAAACACCCAGAAAGAAAGGCTCAGCATGGAGCTGTGCACCCTCCTTTTTGAGGAAAACCTGTGGATTATTCTGATTTCTTAAAACAGCTTCATTAGTGTGACGTGTTAACAACGCCGGCTGCGTATGTTCAAACAAATACGCTGATCATTACAGCTAACATCCCATCTCTATTATTGTTAAAACTCCCCTCCCTGAAATGAGTTCAGAGAAAATGATGCCAAAATATTCCGAATTTTCCTGACAACGGTGCCTATTGCCACTGGCTCTGGTCTGGAGTGTAGGAGTGTGTGTAAAGGCAGCCTGGTGAGTTGTGTTGCTACACGACTGGTAGCACAATTCTCTTCAAACAAGACAGAAACGTGCGTGAGCCGACAATCACGCAGCTTCAGTGCCCACCGGCGGGATTTGGCATTTGCGTAACATTTGAAGGAGATGTTTGGTTTTTATTTGTTCCCATTTATTTCTTGATTTCTGCACTTCTAACATTAGTTAGTGGTGCAATTTTCTGTTTAGTGCTACGTCGCCATGCAGTATTTTAATTCAAACTACAGCTATGATGCAGAGTGGAGTTTCACCAGCTCATCACGCACACACAGATATGCCGATTTTCTCTCTGTGTGAGAAGAGCATTAATACAAACCACTTGAACACCGCACTCACCTGCTAGTTTCGACCTTGTGCGGCGCCTTTTAGCTGCCTCCACCAACGGCAGCGTGCACAGCTCTTTCATACTCAGCTATTTTTGTCGCCGTGAAAGGCCCATCCAGCCTCCCCACACAAGGCCGGGAGCATCGCTCTCCCTCTCAGAGAGCTTTATGTGTGATTTAAAGGGATGTGTGTGTGTGTCTGTGTGTGTGTGTCACCGTATTTTTTCTCCAGGGTAACACACTCATGCTGAAATAAACCAGAGCAGTAGTATCTGTTCATGTCTCTGTTTATTTCTTCCAAAGGTGGGAAGTTTTTACACCTGTCTGTCTCTGTCTCTCTCTCTCTCTCTCTGTCTGCCTGTCTGCCTGCCTGTCTGTCTGTCAACTACAGCCATTGCTTTTAGAGGGCGTGTTCTGTCTCAAAAGTGTGCATAATGTCCCTTCATCGCTCTCTAAATTGACCATTTCTCCATGTTCCCTTTCTGCATATAGGTCATCCTTGTAATTATGACAATCACACTGTCTCACTCTCCGTGTCTTTCTGCCTTTATATGCAAATGATAGGCTCTCTGTAATGTCTTGATGGCCAATTAAACTACAAAACTACACGGACGGGCTCTTTTTATAGATTTCTTTGTTCTCGGTGAAAACTCGGAATGATCTCGTGTGGTAGCGTGTGGCATATGCCAGTTTCAGTATTTCAATAACCGACTTAAATCGCTGAATTATTCAGGGAGTCCTTATTAAAGGGACACTTCTTGAAAGGATGGAGCATCTTGGGAGAAGCAGAGCAGTTCTGCGTTTTAGTGGCACAGTTAGGAATTAATACCCCAAACAGGTTCGGTTGAATATTTTAGGTTAATGTGGATCTTTTTTGCGCATGTGAAAGAAAAACGAAGCGTTTTTCTCTGAATATGTTACAAGTTTCAACAAAATGAAGGCAGACGATTGTTCTATGGAAAGACCTCCCATTACACGTTAGACAAGCCCCTTCACTGCCCCCTTTTTAAAACTCATCTTAAAACACAGCATGAGACTCTACTCTGGTTTTATTGGGTTTTTTTTAATTGTTGCTCATGTTATTGTTTTAACAGAATTATTTTTGATGTCATTTATTTTTCTTTTTGTACAGCACTTTGTTGTGGCTGTGGCTGTTTTCTGCATTTATAGTTCAAGTTGATGATGATGATGATGATGAGGGTGTCCATCATGTGGTGATGAATTAAATACTTGGTTGTGTTCACTGTTGTGCCTGATTGTCAGAAGCAGTGTTCTGAGTAAGACCTTTTGTTCTGTGCCGCCTGTTCTCGGCACATTTCTCTTCATTTTGCTGAGAATTTGTTACCTTTTTCTTTTGCAAACGTCACTTAAGCAACAATATGGTCACTCTCACGCTTTGCTTTCTGCTTCTCACCAGACTACAGTTATTTTGCCATGTAACCTGGTATCTGTACTACGAATCACACTGGATTTTTGACCATAAGCCTGAGCAATCAATCCCACAGTCTTGCCCAGCATGATCACAGGCATTGGTTTATCCCCGCACAGCAGGATATGCTGTTATTCAACTAATTCCAAAGACTAAGTACAATTCTTCTGACTGATATTTGTGTTTCAACCAAATTTGCATTTTTCAGCCAGATTAAATGACATTACTTCCTGCTATGGCTGTAATGGCAGTAGATTTACATAAATATACAATTTAAATGTCTTAAATTCAATTTCTTTTACCTGTTTTGGCCCATTAGCCAACTTGCACTCGCTATTAAACATCTACTGATGACTGAAGGTAAGACATGGTCCAGCATGTTATTTACATTTACATGAGAGTAAAGATAGAATTATTAGCTGGATAATAATTTTTTTTAAAAAGTGAACAGTTATCTGAAATGAGTGAGGCCTCGATAAATGAAGCACAGTCTTCCTCAGTCACTCTTCTACACCACGACTCATTACCTTGTAAATCATAAACAGGGGCAGAACACGCGACACAATAATGAACAGGGAAGTTCCAGAAAGCCACAGACCTCACAGCTGCACACAGAGGAACCCCCCCCCCCCCCCCCCAAACAAATCTAGATATGACTTGTCATCCGTTGCACAGCAGCCTTTTTGTAGTTCTCTCTAATGTTGCCCGTGTGGACATCCATCACCTTGATGATATTTTAATGTCACATCCTCAGGCTGTCTCAATCTCTCCCCATCTGACTTTTTCCCTCCCTCCCACACATCGGCCATCACTTCATAAATAAACCCCACATCATTAAGTAAACACGAACCAAGCTGTCACATTGATCGATGGCCTACTCACTCACACACACACACCAAATAGGCACTGGTGATCTGTGTGGGGTGCTCCATGCCCACAGGCAAAAGCCCCTGACAGATATTGTGCCCACAGTCCTAATGGATGTACACATATTCATTTATCATCATGCGCTGGTCAATAAAGAAGCATTCGGTCCTTAAATGTCTGCAGGATGTTATCATTACTACTGCTAACAAACCTCAAAACATGTCTGCCAGGCCTTCATAAATGTATTTACTTTTGATTAGAATTAAGACTTTTGAGCTTCCACTGTGCCTAACAATCATGCTTTTACCTGACACCACAAGCCCCGCCCCCAGCCCACCTCACACAAACCTCGTGGTAAAACCAATTCACCAACGTCACGTCCAGAGACACAGGCCAGATGTGATATGTGTTTGCAGAGCGCATCCTGCTGAGCTCCTTCTGTTGGGGAGGCTGACACAAACACTGTGCAGCCCAACAAAGAGGTGCTTATAAAGCCCAGAGGCGGGGGGATCTTTGGGAGAGGAATGAGCAGAATGGGGAAGCAGCATAAGGAAACACAGCAAGGCAGCTGGTCAGAGCAGCAGAGAGTAAAAGCAGAGAGACTCTTTTAATGAGGGAGGTTAGGAAAGGAAAACTGATGACATCACTAAGCAGAGCAGTGCTAAACCGGGTTAAAGATGCTCCATATTGTTATAGCAGATGCATTTTCTATTCATACTTTGCAATAATGTCCCTTCATGACCTGCATGTTTGCCTGTTGACCAGCTAACATACAGTAAAAGACAGGCTGACAACAGGAAGTTACGCAATACCTGCTGCGACAAGTCTGTTCCTGTAAACCTTTAACTTTCCCTTTCTAAGCCCCTCTCAGCTTGTTTCAAAGCAGTTTTATCACAGGCTGAACGGTTGACAGATTGCTTATCTGGCAGCAAAGTGGAAGCATGTCAGGTTTGAGTGGGCTAACTGAGAAAACTAGGACCTCACCAGTAAAAGTGTGTCGCATGTTTTATCTTCTTTACACTCTTTTTCTTTTAATTTTCTTTAAATTACAGGCTCATATGCCAGATTTACTTACTCATTTTAGAAAAGTGCAATGATGAGACGCTTTAGTTTGTGCAAATGGAGTAAGTGAAGGGGAGCAGATGGTCTGAGGTTGTTTCTCTGAAGGCGATTTCACTAATGTTAGCTTAATGTTGGTGTTAATCAGGTTAGCATATGCCTTTGTCTGTGCACGTGTGTGCATTTGCAATTTAGAGACACTTTCACTAGTTTTAAGTTGAGACACAACCATTTGTCTCACTTTCTTTCACAAGTTTAAAAGTGGAACCCGGTCTGAAATTGACATGTACACGTGAACGTGCACGCGCACCCACACAGGCCACGCATGTAGGCGTGTTCACAATGCAGCATAAACAGTTTCACTTTTATGTTGTAACATACCACAAACACAATAAAAAAGCGCACACCCTTTAATCAGCCGAGGAAAGGCAGCATGGGTGCACATGTGCACACACAACACACAGCCGCTCGCCATCAAAGGCTCCGGAACCTCAGTTTTGACCAAACCATACTAAGATGTCTGAGCAGTGTCCCATTTTGCAGCCATGAGAAGAAATTCACTCTTGTGAACCCGGTTTCGTTGTGACCCCAACTGAGCTCACATTTACTCAGCTGCAAAACACACATCCCAGACTTTCAAGGACACACAAACTCCCCCCCCCCCCCCCCCGCCAACCTCGCTTCATGCAACAGCCGAGACCCGATTAAAGGCTGCTCAGATGCCCCTGACTGTAGCCGGGGCTCTGAGCTATTCTGGATCATTTAATTACACATAACCCACCACCGGTTGGTGTTTGGATTATACACCCAGAATTACTCTCAAGAAGCTACTGTGACAAACTGCATAAAAACCAGGAGGAAAATGATAGAGAAGAACTCAAGCAAGAGGTGGAAGTTACAGGTCACTGTTCTCTGCTAATGGAGGGGTTGAGGTAGACATTATAAAACAAATGCGTGCCCCTTTAAATTAAACATTTACTTTAAATTGGGAGTTGTCGGTTCACCTTGAGTTGTGGTAAAACCAGGTTTTGCAAAACTAGTTTAGTTTCATGAAATAATCAAGCTAAAAAATTCCATTGTTAGCCGTTCAATGTATATAATTGGATTGGATCCTGTGGATGATGAGGAAGATTTTTGATTTTGCTTTTTTTCGTCAGCGTTTAACATTAACCCAGTCCAGGGATGAGTAAAATTAAGTGATACAGTATGGATTATCCCATATTGTGGTATTGTGAGTGTGGGTACGCTCAAAAGCCAGTCTATAATGCATGAATGTTGTCATTTTTTATACTAAATTTGAAGAACCGACTCCAGATTTTCCCTGATGCTTCAACATGACCAGCACTTTAGTTCTCGGTACGTCAAGCAGGCCTTAATATTTGACTTTTGATCACATTACCTGATATCCACCCCCAGCTTTAATGTTGTTTTTTGGAGCACTTTTCTTTCATTGACCCAAACAAACACACATTGTCATGCTGATGCTCGACTTCAGCACACCCATGTGGGATAATTGAACACTCTGCTCCCACCTGCACATGCATGTACGGCACCTTCCTCCTCCTCTTCTCTTTGTACAATGTCAGTGTGCTATTGGATCCACAGCTTCCCTCCCCTTCTCTGTCTCATCCCTGGATCTCAACACTCTTCCTGCCACTCTTCTTTTTTGTTTTAAGTCACTTCATTTCAATGCTGCACAGCAGCTGGCTATGATTTTCCTCCTCCCCATCTAGGCCAGCCAAAGCCTGAGGGAACTTATTTGGTGTCTGTCTTTATCACTTGTCTTTGGCCCAGGGGCGAACCAGCCTGTGACCTGTGTGCTACGGGATGGTAATCTACTCCTTTCCTCATCACTTGCACCTGCTTTCACCTAAAATCCCATTACCTTATGACACTTAAATTAACAAAAGAAGGTTCAGAAAGGTCAGTTAGGACATATTTGTAAGCCTTTGCCAAAGTTTGGCTTATCTTCCCTCCATCAGGGTCCAAAGACAAACTCACACATGACGTTGAAGTTTTGGAAGCACGGCTGTTTTTAAAAGCAAACTCTCCGAAGGTCAAAGACATTGGCTTCAAAACATGTACAGCAGGGTGGATTCACGGGTGGTGGCATCACTCCCCGCATCCTTAATACTCTACAGAAACTCTGACTGTTGCACGACAGCGTGATAACAAATGGTGGATGGACACACATGAACATGGACTGTTTGGAGGTTGCTTTAGTGGGGTGGGGGAGACTAGGAGCAGGAACACAGCCTGTGCCATGGCCACACACATTCTGACACACATGGAAACCCTTTCAGATGTACATTAAGTGCAGCTTCGAATGGCATTAAAATGCACACAGATGTAGGATGTTCCTGTCCTGAAGCAGCATACAGCAGCTTCAAGTTAGCAGCTGTGTCATGAAACATCTCACAGGCCTGTTGGCCTCAGTGCATTCATGAGAGTAATTATGGTTCTTATTTAATTGATGTTTCTAAATGCATTAATAAATTCACACTGCTTGAAATATCTCATTTTAGGAATAAACAAGAGTGCGATCAAATTATGTCCGTCTAATGAGCTAGCAATTTTCCCATTTCCTTTAATCGCGTGAGGTGCATCCTCACGTGTTCAAAGATTTTCAGCCTGAAGTCCATAGAAACTACAGAGGTCAGAAGTTTCAGCCTAAACAAACTCAAAATGAAGACAATTACCAGCAGATTGGCCTATTACCAAAATAGACTGGATTCCAATCTGTGTGTGTCAGTGTGTAACCTTTGGTCCCTGTGTATTTGTGTGTGTTCATGTGTACCATCTGCTGCTAACAAGCTCCGAGTGCGCGAGGTCCAGGTGTGGGAGTGTTTAATGTACTCTGGGGGGGCAACTGAGCCGCCTGCTTGAAATCCATGTAGAGTTTCCTAATACAGCATAATCATGTGTAGCAGCAGGCCGGATTTGACTTGCATGAAAGAGGCGCTTCGACCTCGCGGGCTTCAAATCAGATATTGGTTGGTAACTATGGCAACAAAATTACGCATTATAATTTGAGTTCATTTTTCTTTTTTACAAAGTGCTCAGTCAAACCGCAAAACCAAAGGAAGCCCAAAGAGTCTACTGTTGATGGTAGAGGTCAGAGGTGACGCTGAGACCAGTAATAAATTACATGTCCTCGTAGAGTTGTTCATTCATTCAGGTATTCGCATTCCATTAATATATGACACCACGAAAGGCCAATGTCTTAGAAATAAGCCTAAGGTTGCTATTAACGTTATATTCCTTTGCACTGGAAGAAGAATTAGTCTCCGATTTGAAGCTCCACTCATCAAACATACTGTACATCAACAACATGTATGTTTATTCATAGTGGATCCTTGGGGGGAAATTAGCATTTTCATCCGTAGCCAACTGAGGCTTGCTGCTTTCCGGTTGAACTGTTTAACACTGCAGTGTTGCAAATAAGGCTGCGTTAAAAGCACTTAATGTGGTGATATGCACTATAGATGCATATGTTATAGAGCAGCTGCAACTAAGGATAAACAGATGGGAAAAGTAAAAATCACCATACAATGCAGAGGAAAATGGAACCAAACGATGGCAACCATTGTAAATGCTGGTAACATGGATGTGACTGTCCTGAGAGTGTTCTGATCTACTCATGTCCAAACAACCTTTGCTGAAAGATTAAACTGAAGCTTTCAGCAGAAACTTTGGAACCGATGGCCTTTTTTCAACACTCTAATGCATAAGAGCCGTTTATGTTGTAGGTACACTACAGTAATCTCTCAAGTTAATGATTTGTCTGTCCACAGTCGGCCCTCACTGGCTCCAAAGTTTGACCTCGGCTTTGTTTGACGTCTACTTCTAAACATCTACAACGACTTTATCCTCTCACGGTGCAATCGGAAGCATTTCTATGATTTGAAGGAGGCTGGATGTAGGGAGGATGCAGGGTACAGGAGTAAGGCTGAACGGGTTGTCAGGCCCAGGCGCCACACTGAGACACATGCTTAATTAACTCCCAGGATGGATGGCGGGAAAAAAAGAAAAAGGCACCACAGAAGACTAATTATGCCATTTGAAGAGTGATGGCAGAGAAAATCAGTTTGGAAATCTGAGGTTCATCTCCGTCTCAGAATGAAAGCGCCGCTCAGGCATTGTGTCAAAGCACTTGGACTTTCATTTGAGGCTTATTGTACATACAGTATGAGAACCACAGCTTCGCTGCCGAGCCGAAAGCGCGCCGAGAAATTCATTTCCTGAGCGCTGGCAATACTTTCTGATGAATGCGACAGCTGTGCTGTTATGGCTGATTCTTCTGTGTGTGTGTGCGTGCTCGTGCGTGTGCGCGCAGCTCAATGCATATCATCTGGCACTGTCAAGACGTGGCTTTCTAATTTGGAAAAAGTGATCCACCCCCCTTACACACACACACGCCAACGGTTCTGTCAAAGCCTCTGTCAGCTGCTGAATTGCACAAGATGCGACGGCTAAACCCAATTATGTGCTTTAGATTTCAGACGGTTGTTTAAGTTCATTTTTCTAATTGATGAGAATATTTTTCAAATCCGTCTCAAGATTTTCTCACGTATTGATATTAATGTCATGGCTTTTTCTCAGAGCCCGGCGTGCATTTTCCCAAAAGAGACGCATTTGGAAGTGAGAGCATTTTGGCTGGTCCTCATGCCTTCTAAGGTGGGCTTGAGGGTTCCGATTTGGTTTTAGCTTTAAGGTTTAAAATATTTAGCTGTGTTGGTTCAGATTATGGTAAGGGGCTGGGGAATTAATTATGTCAGTGAGGGTCCTCACAAGCATAGAATTACAAACACCTGTGTTGTAGTCAGAGGTTGGGAGCGCTGGCGTTCTGTCAGCTGTCATCTGCACTACACATCACCATCTCCGCTGATCACCGGTGATTTATTTAAAAAGCACCAAAGAGTGACGTATGAATTGGATCCAGCCGTCCAGAGTGTCAAGAATCCTGATGCACTATTGTCAGAGTTCTGCATTTTTGAGACAAATGAGCAAAACATTCAAATTGATCACGCAGCTAACTGGTTCACAGGTTAATAATATAGAAACGCAGCATTTGATAGCATGTCAGGAGGTTTAGGAGGCGGGAGTGAACGGGAAGACTTAGCTCAGTGTCCACCCTCTCAGGAGACTGGCGCCTGTATTTTCCCTTCAACCTGGATGAATATTTATTTGGCTGTTTTACCAGTTGCCATGGTGAGACCAAGACATGTTTTGTGTGTTTGCTCTTTTGCAGATGCGCGGTTGCTACCGCAGCGTCATACACGGACAATGTGGTGTTAAATCAGGCTGGTAAATTCTCACAACTGGCTTTCTGGCTTTTCACAAAATGTTTAACATCCATTTGAACAATTTCTGACTTCAGCTTGTCCGTACAAGTCTTCTTAATTTTTAGTATGATAAATAAATAGAAAGCTCAAATATTTTATATAGGCATGGTAAATCTGCCTGTGGCGAGGTAAAACGCTAGTGTTTAGTGATTTAAACTAGCATTTTTAGATATGTATTCCTCATTATCCTCTTTTCGGACTAAAGACACTTTAAATTTATGTGGATTAAAAATCTATCAATTGCTTTCCAGCTAATACCCCTCTCTCAAAATAGGCCTTTTTTCATAAAGCCCATTCTGACACGCACTCCTACTGAAGAGATGGAGTGTTTGCTTCCACGGTATCATATTACACTTTCACACAAAGACTCACTCTCCCCCCACCATCAGCTACCACAATATTAACATACACACACGCACACACACACACAATAAGCAATAGACATCCCTCCGTCAACCCTGATGTGCATCCAGTTACTGGATCTCGTTGAAAGACATTAGCTGTGTGTACATTACAACAACATGCTAATGATATCTGCTAATGCAGCGTTGACATGCAGAACCAGACCGAGCTCATGCAAATGGACCCCTCTTGTATGGAATCATTTACATCGTAATGTGTCTGTTTATGATATCTCATTCTGTGAATGCGGGTGTCACTTTGATAGCTGGGATCAAAGGCGTCACTGTTTACCACTTGAGATTTCTGTGTATATGTCTGCCGAACATGTGATCGGCTGCTCATGGACACGCATGTGTGTCAGTTAGGGCTGTCTTTGTTTATCTGACCGGTGTGCAGCAGCAGCGTATGATGTGTTTGACCGATGAAATGCCTATGGAATAAACAGCCCGTGTTTGGATGTGGAAAAGGCTGGAATGTAAATTGCGGATCATTGAAGCTATATGTTCTCTTCTGTCCTCTAGCCTCTGCTGTCAGAGACGGCTTGTGTGAATGCCAGTCTGTCGTCACACCACTTGACCACGGCCGCTCTTACGTAACAATGTGATCTTTTCCTCGACATTTTGGCCTTTGATGCACACGTGTTTTTCAGCAAACGTCACGTTTGAGGAGATTTCCACAGATTTGTAGCACATGTGGTTGAAAGATCCTCGTTTTTCTGAAACTGTGGTGCGTTTTATGATAATGGTGGACAGATGTAACCCATCTCTGTTGGGTTGAGATTCTTCATAATTTTCTCAAATTCTGTGTACTGTGGTGATGTAATTAGGCTCGATGACAACTGGAGATACTTGTCCTTAAAACTTTGGATGCTGTTACTTTAGTGCACTGATTTATGTGTGTCAACTCTTTCCTCCAGTAATAAGTAGACATCAAGCGGGACGTGACACAATAGGAGTCTTTCCTGCTAAATCCAAGCTGAGTAAACCGACTTTAAGGCCTATAACCCAAACATGTTTAACACCAGAGGGGGGGTAAAAAAAAGGAGACTTTCCTGGTTTAAAATAACCTGAATGTGCCATTAGTCTTTTTCATATGTAAACAGCATTTCCAGGTTCATCCAACTGAACGTGGACACAGCTTATTCATGCGCCTGTGTGTGTGTCTGTGTGTGTGTGCGTGTGTGTGTGTGTGTGTGTGTGTGTGTGTGTGTGTGTTTGTGCACAGGATTCTTTATCTAAAGCTTAAACTGGCATGTTTATATGATGCAGAGGGCAATAGGAGGATTACAGCCGCACAATAGCTGCATGTGGCGAATGTTTATGTTGGGGTAGTCCGCGCTTTACTTCAGATTCCACAAGCAACATGTGAAAACATCTAAGAGTTGGATACTTTATTTATAGAAATCAAACGTCTACTGTTCTCAGGAACATCTGCACAGGATTTGGCTCCTTCAGATGGACTGTGTGGGTAGAACATGTCTTGGCTCATTTTATATGTGTCTTCACTAGAGCCTGCCTACAGTACACCTTCACCTGAGCTTAGCATAATACACATTTCTGGAGTTTGAAGTTGGAAGAAATATTCTGATCAAACGTGTCATTCTTCCTCACAGCTGGCACCCAGGGAATCTCGACCCGGTTACCCCAGCGAAGACAGGGACCGGGAATACCCCACACATCCCAGGTGAGAACACTGTTTGAATAGAAGGGGTATTATTTCTCCTCCTTTTCTTTGTCTCTCGTTCTCTGTCACTCACGCACACACACACACACACACACACACACACATACACAGCACAGACTAATCCTCTTTGGAGCTTATAATTAAATCTGGAGTGTTTGCCTTGGGAGTGTCTACTCATCCCAGGAATAGGAGTGTTCAGCTCTCCAGAGGGTTGGACACAGACATGCGCACAAGACACACACACACACACACACTCACACACACACTCGCTCATACACAGTCGGTGCTTTTTGTCAATGATTGTGTAACCTATAATGATTTAATGGAAATGAATATACATTTATTTATTTAGGTTGGCATGTTAAATTAAACACATCCACGCACACCATCAGTGTGCGTGTGTGTGTGTGTGTGTGTGTGTGTGTGTGTGTGTGTGTGTGTGTGTGTATGCACATGCTGAGTAAATGACATCTCTGTGAGGCACATGGCCCAACAGTTAAGTGGAGCGTGGTGTGGCATGGTGCGGAGAAAGTGAGAGGAGAATTAGGAAATAGAGGGGACACCAGGATGGCAGGGAGGAGAGTGGGGGAAAGAACAGTTATTTCACGGGTTATTGCCTCTCCTGATATGACAGGCACCAGGGAGCGCAGACATCAGCTCTGGCTGAAGAGGGACGAGAATCTGAGTGGGCGAAGGGGGGACATTACCAGGCAGCAGGGGGACAAGGAGACTGGCCAACTGTAACTTTGCAGACAAATGGAGACAGACAGGCTGAGGGAGGCTTTAAAGAACTCTAAAGGTCTCCTGAAAAATATGCACCAATGTATTCATGGTAATAACAGCCAAACATATTTAAAGCTCCCCTTTAAGTCTAAAGCCAACCATTCATGAACTTTCTGTTTTTGAATTTGTTTTAAATGCTTTTTAATTGATGTAAATCGGTGTTGTTTCCTGCCCTGCATCCCAAAGAAGTTGCTTCCTTTCTGCCAGGGTCTGATTCCGTTTTAATGAAGCCACGTTTGAGGCACACTTGATTAGAAAGTGAGCACTAGCGGCTGCTCCATCAAAATGGCAGGTTTTATTTGCCATCGGTCATTTACACAATTGGCAAGACAAACGTGGAAACATGACGTTTGTACAACAGCAGAGCACTGGTGTCACTGGTGCAGCATATAGCCATACTAACAGATGTCCATGATATCTGGAGCTGGTTACATTCTGAGCTTTTCTCTTACATCAGGCTTGACTACAATACGTCCCCATAATGCAAAGAAAATCTGTTTTCATGCTCGAATATTTAGCGCAGGACAAAAGTAGTCCAAACTTAAATGAAGCCAAGACTCATTTTTATATATGTCTCCTAATTTATTGTCTTTATGATGACTCAGAAAAAAGAATGCTCTAAAAAAATGTCAATCCACAATATTCTCTTTCTTATTTATGGTTCATCTCATCTTTGAAGTATTTTGGGCCCAGAGACCCAGAGGATATCATGTGTTTGAAATGCATATAGTCCAGTTTAACATGCTTCTGGGGACACTTGTCTCAACACAAGCACAAACACAAAAGCAGAGAGAGACAGAGAGGAAGTGCAAGATGGAGTTTTGCAATATCCATTCCACTAATGGTGTAATAAAGAAAACTCCGAGCTCTCTGCGTCCCCAGAACTCCTCCGTCCACACGCATAAATACAGAGGCGAGAGTCTTCTCCGGTGCCTCTTCTCTGATGGAAAAGAAAGAACAGGAGAGAAGGAGTGCACAGGCACAGCAGTGAATTAAATGTGTTTTTCAAAGTGGAGCTGAACTTTGTGCAAAATCCCCCCGGGGGCCGCCATTATTGAAAGCCATTTCCTCTCAAAATGAGTGCGGCTCCACCATTGGCCTGGCTCTCATTAGCATACATTTGGCCTGCCTTTGTGCGGAGACGGCTGGGGCCACAGCTGGAGGGTGAGGATCGGGGGGGGTGATGCTGAGTGGCTGTAATGGTGTGTGTTTTTGTGTATGTGTGGATGATACACGAGATAAAGTAAAACCCCTCATTGATGGCAATACAGTAAACAGAGAAATTACAAGTGGTGAAAGCCAGACTGATTTCCTGTTATGTCACTAAATGCTGAAGTGTTCTTATTAGGCCTGGCTAATATAATAATGTGTAATTTGTCTCAAATTAGGATGATAGCTCTTGGATGTAACATTGTTTTCATTTCCTGTAAATGGCTGTATAGCCATTTAATAATGTAATTTTCTGATGTAGTCTGTGTTCTAAACTCTGAAACCTGATTGATCGGATGGTACATCAGCAGTCATATTATGTTAATGTTTTGTCAGTGTACAAATAAGTCACACTGTAAATCTTGCTGGGGAGATGATGATTGCTTGTTTATTCTCTAATATTATTAGAGAGTGAGCAGGTTTGGTCACACAACAGAACCTGGCTGTTACCTTCTTATCTTCTCCATATTATTAATCAATAGTAAATGTCACACTACTGCTGACAAGAGGTGTGTTTTCTCAGCCTGGAGCTTCTTTAGCCATGAAGGATTGATTCTCACTTAAACTACGGATGTAGAGAACGCGGACCTTTGCCTTGGCCTCAAGTAACGGAGAGCTGGAAAAGGGCGGATTTGGATAAAGCAGTGGAAGTGGTGGCATCAAGAGGTTTGCCTCAGGGAGGCCGATAGTGCTTCACTGACTCTTACCTCCGTCTCCACCGGCCATTAATGCCGGGTTCAACTCAGCCTGTGGACGGCCTCATCGCTTGGGGACACACTCGAATGCACACGCACACATGGCCATATGGAGAATATTAACATCATTACCAAGTCAAAGGAGCAGGTCAGGACCGCGGCGACCCAGCCCTGGGTTATCCAATCAGAGCTCCCCCAGCACACTCCCCCCAAGGTGATTGGATTAGGGGGCTGTGTGGCACAGCCACGCTGCTGGGCCCAGCTGATAATTGGGTGATTAATGTGAAGCCACTGGCCAGCGAGTCAGAGAGCACAGAGCTTCAAGCAGGAGACCCCGCTGGCCTCATGAAGCTGTTGTCACATCTGGACAATGGAGAGCTCACAAGACGTGGACCCGTGCAGGCAGCACAGTCGTTCCAGGTCCATTTCATACGAAACACAAAAGCCATTTTACCCCCCACCCTCCAAAAAAAAGCGCTCAGAACGTCTCACGATGCATCTGCCATTAATATTTGTCGAGCTGTCAAAGCAAAGACAGGCCCCATTCAGCATGACATTTTTTATATAATAGCATGGCAAAGTTAGCATGAACCTGCCCTAACACCGCTCTAACTTTAACTATATGTTCTGCTTCAGAAGTAAACTCTAGGTCAGCTCGTTGCAATCTCCCGATAACTTGAGCACACGTACTTCTCACATGTTTCCAGTCAGTCATCTTAGGTGACCTTTTTGGGTAATGTTCTAAGTGATTGTTCAAGGGTCTCTACTCTCCCTGAGTGCTCCCTGCTCCCACCTTAACAAAACAGAGGGCAGCATTTTGATTGTCCTCAACATGCTGAGTAGTCTGGTATGTGGGAAAGTGTAGCTGAAGGACCCTCAACTCGCCTTGCTAAACACAACATTCAGACATGAGGGGTTTTCTCCATCTTTTCTGGCCTTTTCGTGAACCCTTTCACCCTGGCCGTGTGCCAGCTCGGTGTCATGGACTCCGTCTTTTGGCAGTAATACTGTTCGAATCTGTCATTTGGAGCTCTCATTGAATCTATGTAGGTTTTTCAAGGTCAGGGACCAAATTGTGTTCTCGCTGCATTCTCAGTTTTCGTTATTAACGGCCAATCATCTGGCGGCGCCACTGCTGATCAGCTGTTTTCCCACCTGCTGCTGTCCAGCTGCTGAGCGACGCACCGTAAACTTCGTTAGAGTTATTGTCTCTGTAACTCATTTAATTTTTCCCCTCGGCAGCTGTCCCCTGTAGGTTTTACAGGTGATGTGAACCCTTCTTTCACTATCAAACCAATGTGTAGATTATGTTGGTTTGATTTCCCAAGAGGAAGTCTGACCCTTTTCCTATTCTGGTGCCCTTTAATGAAAGAAAGCGCTCCAAGTGTGCAGAGGCAGGAATGTTTGTCCAGCAAATAGTGTTTGTGCTCAGATCCAGAAAACCGTAATAGAATCAGAAATAGGAAATGAAAGGGCTTTAGCCGACTCTGTCAGATGCACAGCTGTGGCACCAGTGGCTCGGTGTTTACAATAAGTCCTCTTTATCTGCACATTTTCCCCTGATTCCATCAGTCCTCTTGTCCCCATTTTTCTGTCCCCTCTCCTCAGTTCTCCTACCTGCCTCGTCCTTCCTCTCCATCCATTCTTCCCCCCAACTATCAGGTTTCGGCTCGCTAAAACAAAAATTGCGGCTTTATAAATAAATCAAAGGATGCACAGGCCTCTCGTCTCCACATGGGCTCAGTGAGGAACACAAAGGCTGTCATGTACAAGTCTTCCTCTCATTCAGCCTGCAAGCACAGAAGGATGGGAAGGATTCACACGTTCTTTTCTCTGGACAGAATAGAGCACAAGCAGAGTTGAACTATCACATTTATGCGCATTGTGAGCAAAATCTAGTAAAACATGTTTCTGTTATTTACTTGTATTTTACTTTATATAGCAGTGATGTCCAGATTTGCCCTTTGACCTCCTACATAATAGTTCCACATGGCCTCTGGATTACTGTTATAATTTCATTAACTTTTCTCGAAATAAAGCTTGGCCATATCATTGTGTAGGCCTTCATAAGTGGTATTTAGTTAGTTTGATTAACTAGTTAGCTGTCCAATTGGTTTGTTTGAGGAACATTTGAACCCATAAAAAGCTTTCAAATGACCCACTATTGTCACGATGGATTATTAGATAAACGTGGACTACGTTTAGTTTTTATTTGCCCTTGTGGCTGCAGCACACACATCACTCTTTCTGAAATGGCTCGTTCCCCCCAAAAGATTTTTAGCACGTGAGTTTGCAGATAAGACCTGCATCAGACCAGTAATAACAGTACTCGTCCATCAAAGAAGCTCGTCAGATGTGAGTGAGTGTGTGGTTTGGGGGAAGGGTTATATGGTCACAACAGCAGAGTCGTGTGCATGTGCATGTGCATGACATCACCCCGGTGATGGTAGAGTTATTAAACGCTACTCTGAAGTCCACCAGTGTGCCTATTCTTGGTTTACATACTGTTTTCCCCGGTGCCTCCCGTCTCTCAGCGCCTTCTCATTTCAAAGCGCAGACTCCCACAGAACCTTTGCTACCTGCCACTGGCGCCGTGCACAGACGGCTCAGTGTGCAGCAGCGTAAACATGAGCCCTTTTAGATGAGGAGCGTAAATGCAGGTGAGCGCCATTTCCTCCCGCTGCTGCTGTCATAGGCCGCTGTGATTAACAGGGCCGCCTCGGTGGCCTGGGCCACTAATGGTTTCCTCTGTTGTGGAGCCACTCGGGTCTGGACTGTGTCTGTAGCACTCGGCGTCATCAGAGCTCGTTAGACTTCCTGTATGCGGCAAGGATGAATCTAAAGAATTCCAACTATACTTATCAACATGTCAGTTTTGTAAATGATCTCTGTTCAATTATCAGATGGTTTTTAATCACAATAACTAATTGGTGGCCACATACTCTATAGCAGAGGAAATATTCTGGCTCTGAGTCATCCGTAAAGAATGGCCACTAGTTTAATTGCCCCAAACGGCAGATTGATTCATTAAATCCAGCTACTTTCTAATGTAACTCCACCGATGCCTCTCCTAATTGCGACACATTAAACATTTTTCCCAGAAGCATGTGTGCATGCATATGAATGGCTGTGTGTGGGAGGAACGGCAGTGAGCGGCAGCAGCTGGGGTTTTTTTTTTTGAGTAATGAATGTATTTTGCATGTTGACTAACCAACATGAGGCCCAGATGCTTTCATATGCATCTGGGCCTTCGGTTGCCATCTTCTTTAACAAACTTAAATGTGCAAATGTAATTGAGGTGAATGCATGTAGACATCGGAGCATGTGCACCACTTAACAAAGATAAACAAAGAATAACGCACACTTAATACACCCCCATCATTTGAGATACATGCAAACATATACGTGACACGCATATCTATCTATCTCTATACACAGAGAGAGAGAGACATTTAAATATATAGAGAGAGAGATATAAAGATGTATATATAGATATTTAGGAATGATCAAAGCCCCTTGGTTTTGGGAGATCAAAGGGCAGTCCTTCTTGAATCCATCACCAGAATGGAGCCATCTGTTCCTTGGCCCAACATTTCCTGGAAATTTCATTAAAATTCATTGATAACTTTTTGAGTTGTTTTGCTACCAACCAAGCACCGGCTGGCAGGTAACCTCTTTGGCACAGGTAAAATCAGCGACTCCCACAAACGCTGCAGCCTTCTGTTTCATCATCTCTACCCACATGTTGGTGGGCAGTCAGACAGAGACACATGCTTGTTTTCCAGCTGTTTAGGATTGGCACAGAGTTACAGATTTCCTCCTTCCGTTTCCTCGGGGCAGGTGCATTACAACCCCCCCACACACACACACACACCAGATCCATCTCGCTGCTATCACACACAGATCCGTTACTGTCATAAAGTGGGAGCTAAATAGAAGCCGCTGCTCCCAGTCCCAGATGGTGTCTCACAGTTGTTGCTGTTGCGTGTGTAATCATATACACTCCCACACCTTCACATGCACAGAAATATGGATGGAACTTTCACCAGTAGACACACATCCTCTGTCCGAGGGTGCAGTGTGGTGCCGATGTTGCCGAAGCGCGAGTCAGATGTATTACACGGCGTGTCATTACAGCTTTCCACTGTAGTTGGTCCCTATGGTTCATATCACACCCTGCACCACTGCTGTGTGAGGAGCATACACTCACACACACTATCTGTTCCTCTGCCTTTGCTTTACACTCTATCAGTGTAAAGTATATTATTCCTTCTATTATAATTTAAACATAGTCACATTAAACATTGGGTGTATTTTTTTTAAATGTTCATTATTAAAACAGAGTTAAAGGAAGCTAAGTCACCTTTACATGTCTCTATCGTGATTATACTGTATATTACATTCATAGACATCTAAATACCCATTAGGTGCTCATGCTTGTCCAACATATGTGAGACCAGCAGTACTCATGGATTCAACAGACTTTTGGAAGTGTTGCTTTTTAGCGTAACTTTGCAAGTGTAGAGTTAGTGGAGCTGCGTGTTGTGCTGTGTTCTTCAAGTTGGATTCACAGTGGCAGCAAAATCGGCCACAATGTGTTTTTGTTTCAATCAAAGCAACAGCTGCAGGAAAAAGGTCTGAAATGGCAACGCCAGTAACATGGGATCTGTTTACGTATTCGCTTCACTTATTTTGCATGATTGCGTTTTCCTCTTTATTTGAGTCATGTGGGTCACATTGTTTAAACGAATGCACGAGCAGACGTTAAATACATAGCAGAGGCCATTGTTACAGGATAAACAAACGTGAGCTCTAAGACCCAGATGTTTTGTGTAGTTTTTACAAAGATCTGCTCAATGAAATGTTCAAACACTCTCGGGCATTCGACATGCTCCGAGGACGCCTCGAGGATGGGAAGGACCACCAGGAAAACACAGGGACGAAAGGACTTTCCAAGTCCTCCATCTGCCAACCAGACAGCAGCCAGCTGTGGGACACTGGGATGAAGAACATCCCGTGGGTCACTGGGGTCCGTGGACCCCCTTAAAGCCCCAGCTGCTGGGCCGGCCAGCATAAACAAATGCTTAGAATAGCCAAAGTTCTTCCCTCTCAGACAGCTTACTGCTACTAGTGTTGGATAAAAGATCTACATAAGTCTTTTTGCTGCGGTCATGTCTTGCAGAAAACTACTGAAACAAAAGGACACGGAGAGAAAATGTTTGAATAAATCATTTCAGCAGGACTCGGCCTTTCTCTGGTCACACCTTTCTTGTTTTTCCTTGTATCCAGCCAAGCCTTGGTTCTGTGTGGTGATGCATAATTACACAGCTAAAGCCATCTGTCCTGCACACCCCGCAGCACAAACACACGCCCGCTTTTGTTGTGGAATTGACTTTCAAAACGATAACTAAAAATGTTTTTCATAAAACGCACCCATCTAATGCTGAACTGTAATCGGTTGCAGATCTCCAGGATCTGCTCATACAGAAGATCCCCTCAGAAAGAGTTTGTGCAGGGCTGCCGCGGTGACACACAACATACGACAGCATTGGCAGTTCCCCGATTTCACCGAATATATTTCTTTTATCTGGTTTGATACTGGATGTTTCTTACTACCTTCTGGGATCATTGGTGCGTGACCCTTTTCCTGGTTTGTTGGTTCATATGTGTCTTTGAGTATTTAAAAATAAAAAATTTGAGATTCCGCAGATGATGACAAATGGAGAGGACATAAAACTTGGCAGTGTGTCAATGGTGACTGTGCTAGAAGTACCAAGGGGAGCCACCCATCTGTTTGGGTGGCCCTGAGATGCTCTGAGGACCCAGGTGTTCCCTTTGTGCCCCCACCATTTAATACGGATTAATGAGAAGTCTGACCTTCGTCTCTCCCTCTAGATCTCTTTACTTCTGCCTCACAACTTAAGAATCTTCTCCAGTGCAGTTTTCTCCGATTCCTCCATCTTGTTTCTGTTTGCCTCTTATCTCAGACCTCTGCAGCGCCTCTGTGGATGCCTGTCTGAGTTTGTACGCGCTGACTGACAAGGCAGCACTGTTCATTCTCGGGACCACCTGTGTGTCCTGTCCCAGCCACTCCATTTGGGTGGGCAGTTGATAGAAAACACACCACGCCGATATCTGTGACACACACAGACACACACCACGGTCCGTGCATATCCTCAGTGGAAGCGCGCATATGTAAAAGCGCACACTCACACAGGCGGACTAATCTGTTGTGAGTGAGTCCTTCTAATTGGCCAGTCAACAGGTGCTGAGCTTAGCTGAGGGGGGGGGGCTTGGTCAGAGGAAACCCTGGGATCCCGCTGCAGAACAAGGGAGAGGCTGAGCGACGCCTCTGTGTGCTCAGCCACAGTGGGAGCCATTGTTCAAGGCTGGGAAAAGCCCGATCCTCTGTTGCTGATTCATATTTAATGGCCATTTTAAAAGTTGCTTTGGGTCTACATGTGCCAAAAAGCAGTTGAGTTGATCATTTGTCAAGTTTCATGTTTTCAAATGTGAAACTCAAAGTTTTGGAAGAGCTATTCAAATCAGGCTGATGATGTACAGTGGCATGGTTAAGGTTATCTGATTATTGTGCCCAAGATTATTCAAATCGTCCCGGACTTCTATGAGCGTGCGCCCCAAAATTAGCTGCACCAGCTTGTCGGATGTTCTTCCAACTCAATCTGCAAATCCACTCGAGCCTGGACCCCATCGTCTGTCCTCTTGCTTCAGCTTTTTGCCTTAACTGAATGAACAAAACACCAACAAGTGACACTTGTAGAAATGAAATAAAGGCTGCCAGTGCTGGAGTTCAGGAGGGAATCATTTTTTTTAGTGATATAAGTACCTGCAGTGGAAACAGAGCTAAAGTCACAGACACAACCTGTGTTAATTCCGCGGCTGCCCATTTAAAACATGCTAACTTGTGACCACATGCCTGCAGAGTTGAGTCAGCAGATGAAGCTCTGACTATTAGATTTAGTTACTTGCTGGAGCTAAATGTGCATGTCACTGGAAAGAGCACATAAGGTGGAAAATATTTCAATGGGCCAATGAAAGGTGAGCAGCCCTCCCTTGTGTTTGCTCCTTTCTTTATCTCCCACTCTCCTTCCCACCTCTCTGCCTCTCTCTCTTCATCCGTCTCTCCGAGGCTGGCGTGTCGCCTTACCCGGGGGTTTAGCCCCTAATCACCCAGAGCGGGTGGGAGGGAACCAGAGACTTCCAGCCGGCTGCCTCGTTATTGCGACCCCACGAGACCCACACATTCCTCCACACACAGGTTCAACACACAGACTCAGATATGCTTACCAAGACATTTACTCTTATCTCTTGGCATCTCTCCATCCACGTTTCCCTCAACAACTTGATCCTGCAGCCTTGAAACGTTCACTTATGAACAGGGGACGGTTCCCCTAAACCAGTTAAAACCAGTATAAGCATTGGCCAAGCTTCCAGGATATCACCCTTTTTCTGTTATTTGATTTCAGTTATTTGTGATTTGTCCCCCCCCCCCCCCCAGGGTCCCCTCTGTTGTGTCAGAAGTTGAAGAGCTTTGTTTATGTCCCTGCCCGTCTCTGCTTGGCCACCCTGAATTCCTCAGGATTGATTCAGTTTTTCCGGCTGCTGCGGCTCGTTTGTTGTCATTTAAATTTCTGAGACTTTTTCCCCCCCGCAGGAGGGACCCTTATGATTATCCCACACACTCCAGACCCGTGCCGAGGGAACTCGGCCCTTTCCCGGGCCAATACAGCGATCCTCCTGCTTCCAGCCGCATGCCGATCCCGCAGTCAGCTGGGCAGCCCAACAACCAGCGGTACCGTCCCTCGTCTCCCAGTGTCGGCAGGCAGCGCCCCCCTCTAAGGCAGGACGTTCCCCCGACCTCCACCGTGGGCTACAGAGGACGACAATATTACGAGCCAGCCGGGAGACAGTTGGAGGAGTATGGGGAGGCCAGTCCAGGCCGCTACGCCAGCCCGGACAGGTACGCCTACAGCGACGACAACCAGCCTGACTCAAGGAGAAAGAACCCCATGATAGGGGCAGTCTAATCAGCTTTCCCACTGAAAGTGTGATAGAGCTGTTCCCAGCTGCCAGTGAGATCCTTTCACCTATTCAAGCAGGACAAAGCAATGAAATCGTAACACGTTTAACAAGCAAGACTCAAAAGTGCACCTATATACAGAATCCATTTATTTATACATGCTTGGTGTGGCCATGTTCATTAAAAATCATCTTGCTTGAACCTAAATTTCTTATTGTTCAACTGCAGTTCATTTATTATTATATTAAATGAATTCCACATTACAATTGTGCTCTTGCCTGCTGGACACTGTACAAGCTCGGCAAAGGGAAGGAAATAAGGAAGTATCACCTTGACCAATCGGACCAGATTGGGCAGAGGCAGGAAGTTTAAGTGGACAAACAGGAAACAGGAAGTAACCCCCTCAAAGTGTCTATTTGTCCTTGATGTATTTGGTGCTTGACTTCCTTTACATCCTGTTGTCTCATGTATGTTTTCGCTTTCATCTTCATGTGCATTTGCTTTAATGTTAAATGCCGCGTATTTGTGTATTAGTATTTGTGTATTAGTGTATCTGTGATATATTTGTCCACGTTTCTTCTAAATTGTAAAATACGTCCAAACAGAATATGAGCAGAGAAAACCAAAATGATTATCTGGGTGTCACTGCACTGAAAATTCACTGATGCGGGTTTAATTCCAACTTGCTGTGAAACAAATGCATGATTTTTATACACTTTTGCATTAAATGGACTTGAACTTCCTCCGTCTCACCCAGTCCTTGTGGACATTTACGTCCAACTGAGTCATCACTTTTAAACATTCATTCTGTGCTTCATCTTAGCGTCTCTGAGCACCATCAGCAGATCTGTTTGCCCTGAGAGATGACTGATAAATGTAGCCGCGTTCTGATAACACCTAAATCATCCTGGACAATTAGCCGCTGGAAGATGATTACAGCCTAATTTGCTCTCAGAAAGAAAGATCGCACTGATTGGTGAAATTAGACTTGAAATGGGGAATAATTAGCGCGTGGAGGGGGCTTTCTTCTTAGTGTTCTCACTTAGTGTTTAATTAGCATCGGGGACGGGGCGTCGGCTCGTTCTGCCACCGCTTTGACCTTCGGCAAGGCTGAACCGAGAAGGAATCCTCAGAGGTGTCGAGCCAGCAGATCTGAGCTCGATCAATTTATCTGTGTGTCGAATCGAGATGCGCGTTTATAAAACGCAACGGAACTCAGGAGAAACAGAACTTTTCAGCAGGGATGGAATGTTGTGTTTGTTAATGACTAAAGTCAGAATATTGCTCATGTCTGACTGAAAATATTAGCATCTGATTTTAGCATATCTGAGTTTAAATGTTCCATATGCAGGTTATACAATGGCTTATGTACTTTATTGGCTTCCTAATATTATTCATATCCACATATATGCAACTTAATATTTCATACATGTATTACTCTTCATCTCAAACCAATAACAAAAGCTTATTCGATGTATTTTGCCTAAAGGCCTGTTTGTGTGCAGTTTTCTCTTTAAGGCAGTTTTACTTTAGAAGCAACTTTTCCACCATTTAAAAAAAAAAAAAAAATCCTCCCAGACTTCACAAACCAGAATAGATAGTTAAATAAACAACAGCGTCAGCCGGCTGCCGACCATCCTGTGGCGACACAGCAGCTCAAAATAGCTTCCTAATGCGTAAAAATACAGTGGCTCACACAACTGTTAAAAGTTTTGTTCTTTCTGCAGGAACTGATTTTTCGACATGAGTATTACAGTAGGATTGTAAACTTTAGCTCATCAGCAGTGTCGTCACCCTTGCACCACGTTGATAGAATCGAAAACAGCACATGAGTGGTCCTAATGTTGTTACCAGCACTTTTAAACTGTGTTCCAGGCTTCTTAGAAGATGATCCAGGGTTTAGTTGTATCCAGAAAGTAAACCATGAGCCAAGTGTTGTAGAAAATGGACGGTTGTCGGTAGAATCGGCACCTTACGTTTACCAATTTCATCAATAAGACAACAAACATTAACCAACGTCCAAAGAAAAAGAGGATAAAACCACATTAGAAGACAACATGTCATTTACAGTGGAAGCGTGAGGAGCCCGACTTTTACTGGTCGATAATTAGGATCGCATCAGTCTTAAAAGTGTTAAATAATAGAGGACCATTAAATCTCCATTACCAGGATTTAATCAAGGCCCAACACCATCCTTTAATTCCCCCAGTAACTGCTGTGGAAAGATGTCATGTCCGACCTTTCATTCTGGACGAGCACTAAACAACTTACAGCACTTAAGCAGCCGTTCGCTCTACTTCAAAGAATAAGTAGGCAGTAAACAGCCTCCTTCAAGTACTTGTGGTCAGTTTGCTGCCAAAAACAATAAACAGTAGCAGTGGAAGAGCCAAGAATTAATTAATTCCGTTAAAGAAAAGCTTTAGAAAAGGCTGTCACGGGTAATCGGCTGCAACACACATCTTACTGAGATGATGCTTCCATGTGTAATCAGTTACTCTGTGCATGTGTGTTTCCTTGGTCGCGTTCATCCAACCACACCACATAGACCTACACATTGTTTACAGGGAGACCAGATGTTGCAGCCATTGAGACGATTTTCAGGCTCAAAGCGTCACTCTGATGAAACGGCCTCTTTCCAGTTGACCCTCCAGTGGATAAAGCTAGAGCCGCGCCCTTGGCGAGAGCGCTCACACTCAAACAGCTCATGTATGTTGGGGCTGAGGTTGGGGAGCTGTCCTTCGAGACCTCAGAAATCCTCCTGATGCTCAACTCCTCGTCTTCTGCGGTTTTCTGTCCCCCCCTGGCTGGTTGTCATGAACCATGAGCGGTGAGAGAATTCTCTGCCTGTGTTCCCTTTAGCATTACCTAGTCTGCCCACGCCCCTGGGCTTGTTAGCATGTGTCAATCAAACGCCACGCTCGGGGGAGGGCAGAGTGGAGAGCGTGACTCCGAATCTGAACTGATTCCACGCAGCTCCCCAAAATACTAGAGCGGAGCGCAGGCTGGTGCACCCCCACTGTGACCACGGTGCACCCCCGCTCCCCCAGCTTTTATCGTCTTCATTAAAGGTACATTCCAAAGCATTATCCGTCCGTCCTCCCGTCCTTCACCTGCTGCCATTCGCTTCAGTTCAGGTCTCGTTAGGACAAAGCGGGCAAACCGCACGGAGCTCCTCGTTTAATTATACAGTTCATTAGAAAAGCAGTAACCCCCCCCCCCCCCCCCCGAAAGCTTTCAGATGGGCCGCAGGAACGGCTACTAACTAATACTCCGTTTTAATGGTCTGGATATGGAGATTGGTCCAGATATGGATT